>NC_092134.1:908019-1220519 GCF_043159975.1 Macaca nemestrina
CAGCTGTGAGTCCCTGGGCAGGGGCGGGCCTCTGTGGGGTGGGGGTGCCCACTCCAGGGTCAGCTTCGGGGCGGGCCTCTGTGGGGTGGGGGTGCCCACTCCAGGGTCAGCTTGGAGCCCTCTAAAGGGTGCTTCCTTCTGCAAGTCGGCTTCCTGTGCCCTGGATCCATGGCAGCCACTTCCCAGAAAGGCCTGAGCTGCCCCCCACAGGGCCGGTGCTGCCACAGCCCCTGCTCCTGGCACAGCAGGCCCACGATGCTGTGTGTCCCGGCAGGCTCATCAGCACGGATGCCACCGCCCGAGGCATCGATGTGCAGGGTGTGGAGCTGGTGGTGAACTATGACGCCCCCAGTACCTGAGAACCTATGTGCACCGGTGAGTGCGGCGCAGCCGCCACTGGGGGGTCTGGGGCTTTGTGAGCTCCTGGGCGTTGTATGTGGGACCGTCCTGCCTGGTGTGGGTGGGGTTGGTGTGGAGAGAAGCCGTCGTTCCGTCAGACCCCTGAAGGCTCAGGGGCCAGGCTGGAGATAGCCGCGTGTGATTCCAGGGCTGGGAGGACGGCCCGCGCTGGGAAAATGGGACAGGCCTTCACGCTGCTCCTGAAAGTGCAGGTGAGGCGCGAGGGTCTTGGGAGTTTCTGCTGCCTGAGGGTGACGAGGGGCTGGCCCAAGAACCCCCTTCCACCATGAGCTTCCCTCCAGGAGAGGAGGTTCCTCCAGATGCTGACCGAAGCTGGGGCGCCTGAGTTGCGGCGGCACGAGCTCTCCAGCAAGCTGCTGCAGCCCCTGGTTCCTCGGTACGAGGAGGCCCTGTCCCAGCTGGAGGAGTCCATCAAGGTGAGGGCCAGTGTCTGGCACGAAACCCTCTGAGGGTTTCTCCACGCGTGCACAAAAGAGGAAACGAGGAAAGAGGGTCATACAAGTTGTCCTCGAGCTTCTGGCCCAAGGACAAGGAGCCCCCGGGTGTCAATGGTGGAAATGCATGGCCCCAGGGAGGGTCAGCAGAGCCAGGGCCGGGCTTCTGCTGCGTGGGGCTTCCCGTCCTCAGCCTTCCGGGCAGAGCCCAGGGTCCCGCAGACAATGAGGGGAAGGAGTGTGTGGTGCTGAGCCGTCCTCTTTCCCCCACAGGAAGAGCACAAGCAGAGGGCGGCCTAGGCCGGGGCTCGGAGGGCCCGAGGGACTGCACCAGAGGACCAGAGGGACTGCGCGCTCACCACCCTGAGCCTCCTTCCAGAGCTGATCACTGATGCTCTGTGTGAGGAAAGGAGTTCCCCAGCAGACACAGCCTTCCTCCCCGAGCACGTGGTCTCTGCGCCAGGCAGCCTGGGCGTCAAAGCTCAAGCACACGCCCAGACTGGAGACTTTAGGGCCTGTCACTTTCATGGCCTGAAGGTCAGGATGGCCGCTGGCAATGAAGCCTCAGTAAAACTATGAAAAGTACTCCCAGACAGACACAGTGGCACCTGTCGTGATTTTTCTGAGAGTTGTCGGGATTAACCTTGAGTTAATGTTAAAAATGAGGCTCTCGGCCAGGCATGGTGGCTCGCGCCTGTAATTCCAGCACTTTGGGAGGCCAAGATGGGTGGATCACCTGAGGTCAGGAGTTCGAGACCAGCCTGACCAACATGGAGAAACCCCATCTCTTTTATTTGTCTTGTATTTTGTAAAAATACAAAATTAGCCGGGTGTGGTGGCAGGTGCCTATAATCCCAGCTACTTGGATGGCTGAGGCAGGAGAATGGCTTGAACCTGGGAGGTGTAGGCTGTGGTGAGCTGAGATTATGCCATTGCACTCCAGTCTGAGCAACAAGAGCGAAACTCTGTCTCAAAAAAAATAAATAAATAAAAAATTAGCTCTCAGGCCGGGCGCGGTGGCTCAAGCCTGTAATCCCAGCACTTTGGGAGGCCGAGACGGGCGGATCACGAGGTCAGGAGATCGAGACCATCCTGGCTGACACGGTGAAACCCCGTCTCTACTAAAAAATACAAAAAACTAGCCGGGCGAGGTGGCGGGCGCCTGTAGTCCCAGCTACTCGGGAGGCTGAGGCAGGAGAATGGCGTGAACCCGGGAGGCGGAGCTTGCAGTGAGCTGAGATCCGGCCACTGCACTCCAGCCTGGGTGGCAGAGCAAGACTCCGTCTCAAAAAAAAAAAAATTAGCTCTCAGAGCAACACAAATGTGTTGACCATCTTCCCTCTGAAAGGTCGTTCCAGAGTCCCACGCTGACACGAGGGACCCACGTGGGCTGTCCTGCTTCTGGAACAAACGCTGAGAAATGCGGGTAAACCCTTCCCCAGGCCTGTGTCAGGCAGAGTTGCTTGCATTGTCACAGACCAAAGAAGTCAGCTGTGCAGTTCGCAACATTTTACTTTGTAACCAGTCCCCCGCCTGGGTGTAAAGTCAACTCACAGCATGAAACTTTCCACTGTGAACGTGGAAAACACGCCTTGGAAACACTGACCACTGTCTGTAAAGAGGCTCTGTTTTGAAAGTCTTGTATGATAATATTCAAAGAAATAGGAGTGAACTGTGGTTCTTTCTCTGCCTGGAGATACCTGCTTCAGTAGAATGACAGTGTGGAAACATTCCTGAGACTGAGGCTCACCTCGAGTTACATTCGCTTGTCCCCCAGCCACAGGCCAAGGTGACGCATGAGAAGTCAAATCCCACAAGCAGGATGGACGCTTACGGGGACACACTCAGACCAGAAACCTCACACCAGACACGCACACACTTTGTCGGGATATAAACGCAACATTCCCACACAAGGCAAGCTTCAGTGCAGGCTGCACGAGGCACCCTCGTGTGTGCTGGATCGTGGGGCCTTGGCTACAGAGCCGCCCTCCCAGTGTCTACTGTGGTCATCCAATGAGAGGCTTCTCCTGAGGTCCAGGTTTCTGGGCCAGTCCTAGTCCTGGGAGCTTCCCAGTGTAAAAACTAGGCAACAGCAGCCCTGGACGTCCCACCCCAGTCCAACAGCAAAGGGGATGAGAATGGGGGCGCCCTCCTCGACTGGAGCATGTGCTGAATCCCCTTGGTCGGGGCGCACGTCAAGGAAGCCGCCCTGCTGAGCTCTTGGGTGACTCCCACCCCACTCCCCATGCCTGCCCTGCCTCTGCTGGGGCCCGGAACCTCCCAGTGGAGGCTGCATCTGGGCTTTGGTTGCTGCCTCGGCCTTGCAGCGTCCAGAGCTGCCCAGGGTTCTGTGCCCCCAGCACGGGCGTCTGTGAGCCAACCATGGTGACACACTACTGTAGTAACTTGTGCTGTGCCTGCTGGATGCACGTGCCCCTGCTACTGGCCACTGTGGTCTGACACGTCACCAGCAGCTGTGCTGAACCTGTGTGTTAAAGGGTGTGATGAACAGATGGATCTGTGTTTAACAGAGAATTCGACACTGCCATCATTTTCCCGAGGTGGACTGGACCTCAGAGGGGGTCAAAGCAGCGAAACGGGAAATGCTGCCTCTGCAGAGCCTGGAATCAGCTAATTCCCAGCACGTTGGTTTTCTCTCATTTCTTAGAAAGCAACATACCCAGAATTATCAAAATGCCGCTTATGATATATAAATAGCCGCCACTCATGTGGTCTGGTTTTTGGTCAAGGAAGACAGTGAGAACTGACTTCTGCTGACCCCACAGTGAGGCAGGCTTGGCTGGTGACATCAGCAAAGCACCAGCCACTGAAAGTCTGTGGACACTTAGGGCAGACAAGAGCAAGCCCAGAACCGGCCCGTGGTGGTTGAGGTACAACCCTGCCCCGCCCTCCCCGGGCTCAGCCTGACGGAAGCTCTCTTTGGGGCACTGCCAGGCACAGTGGCCACCAGCCACGGAGATGCATTCCGTGCCACTCGCCAGCCACGGAGACACATTCCATGCCACTCGCCAGCCACGGAGACGCATTCCATGCCACTCCTCAGGGAGATGCAGCTCAACCACAGCGAGATCCACCTCACACCCACAAGGATGGCCAAGAAGGTAGGCGTGGGTGGAGATGCAAAAAACCGGAACCTTCTGTTAAAACAGGGACCCTAAGACTGACAGAACAGAGTCTTCATGGCAATCAGATGCCAAATTACAAACAGGACCTAAGGCTGGGCTGTGTGAGGTTCAAGTCATACACCCACACTTACAGAATAAACCGTGTTCTGCGGCCACAAGATGTTTCTCTCCAGCAGCTAAGCAAGCTCTGGCCTCAAGACGAGCAATGTTGAAGCAACTGCAGCTTACCCAGCTCACACACGCGGACTCACGGACCCCTGCTCCACCAGCCACAACTACAGCTGTAACGACACAACGCTGACGGCGGTGACTTTCTCCTGATCAGGACACAAGGCTGACGGCGGTGACTTTCTCCTGATCAGAGAGCACCGAAGTGTGCATGGCCCTGGCTGGTGTGGAGGCTGCGCACAGAGTGCCTTCCCATCCCCACTTCAGCTTTTCGCATGCACGGTCTAATTATTCATAATGCATTCGAATGTGATGCCTCCACCCCAAGGTGAAGATGGGACCCACATAACATGCATGTTTGCCTGTCACACACGTCCATGTTCCCCTTTTGTGAATATTCATACCTGTTCTGTGACCTGTTGAACACATGCGCCTGGCCAAGCTGTTGGGCACACACCCGCCACAGCCTCCTCGCTTCGGAAGTGCCTGCTTGTGTCTCTGCCAGAGGCTCCGCTTCCCAGCCTGGCAGGACAGCCACCCTGCAGGGTGCAACCCTTTCTAAGAGACAGCTCGGTCCACCTGCGTTGAAGCTGGTTTGAAAAAAAAAAAAAAGAGCTCTCCTCCCCAGATTTGTGAACCTTGTGATTGTTCGGTGGACACCTCACATGTTGCTGGTGGGAAGGTCACATGTGGAGACAGCTGGGCAAAGCCTTGGGACGTTAAATGCAGAGTCATTTATGACCCAGCACTTCCCTCCTACACACCTTGTACACCGCAGATCAGTGAAACCTACATCCACACAGAAACGTGTACACAAATCTCTCCGCAGCACTGTTCACAGTAGCCAAAAACTAAAAACTAACCACATGTCCATCAGCTGATGAATGGATAATAAAACATGGGAAATCCACACCAGGAGAGAAAAAGGAGGCACCAGCACAGGCACCATGTGGATGAACCCGAAACCCAACGCTAAGTGAAGGAAGGCTCCAGAACCTGATGCTAAATGAAGGAAGGCTCCAGCTGTAGGGAGTGTCCCAGGCACAGGCAGAGATGAAAGGGCGCCAGGGCCGGGAGTGGGGGCTGGGGCTGGGGACACAGTGGCGGGGAGTGGGTGGGGTTTGTTTTGGGGATGATGAGAATGTTCTTAGATTGTGTGTGGTGATGGCTGCTCACCTCTATAAACCTTTTACTAAGAACCATGGACTGGATGGATACAGTGTGTGAATTCTCTCTGAGTCCAGCACTTTGTTAGAAAAAGGTGGACGATGCCAACATCACTAACCACCAGGGAGACGCAGGCCACGGCCATGCCCGGCTCACTGGAGTTGTGAGGATGGAAACACCAGCCCGCCTCCCTCAATTCAGACCTTAGCGTGGATGCAAAGAATGTCTGGGACGGGACTGGCAGCTGATTAGAGACGCAACCGCTGAACCTGTGGACTGTGTTCAAACAAATGGCAGCAGAATGCAAAGGCAACTGTTATAGGAGGCAGAAAGAAATGGTTTAGGTAGGGTAAAGCCAGTCTCCAGCAGAAAACTTGACTTTTAACAAAAATAGCTCCCTTTCTAACCTCTGAGTTCAAAATCACTTCTTCTCTAACACCAAGCAGGCTGAAAGAGCAGACCGTAAGTCACAGACGAGACAGCTCGGGCAGAGAAGGAGTCAGCGGGGAGTCTCCTGGGTAATCGCCAAACTTCACACAACGGGCCCCAGTAAAACAGTGGGCCCTAATAAGCACATTCCTTTCCCTTTAGGCACTCTAAGATAGGGAAACTAAAAGCAGACTCTCCGGGGTGCCTGTAGCCCCAAGAAGATGTCTGGGAACAGACCCAGAGACCTCCCAGAAAAGCGTCACAGAGCAACAGACTAAGAGTCTGATAGGAACTCTTCTCTATACAGATGCCACACCTGGTCCCAGCTAAATCCTTGGGCCCTGGGAGGACAGGACATCCCTCCTCTAGCCCCTCATCACTAGCCCACTTATGAAAACCTTGACAGGCCGGGCACGGTGGCTCACGCCTATAATCCCAGCACTTTGGGAGGTTGAGTCGGGCAGATCACAAGGTCTGGAGATCAAGACCATCCTGGCCAACATGGTGAAACCCCACCTCTACTAAAAATACAAAACTTAGCTGAGTGTGGTGGCGTGTATCTCAGGAGGCTGAGGCAGGAGAATCGCTTGAACCCGGGAGGTGGAGGTTGCAGTGGGCCGAGATCGCGCCACAGCACTCAAGCCTGGGCGACAGGAAAAACCAAACAAACAAAAAAGCCTTGACATCTTTACTACAACTTGGCAGCCCACTCAGTTCCCCTCTGTGACGGAGAGCTGTTCTTTCCTTTTGCTTATTAAACGTCTGCTCCAAACTCGTGTGTGTGTGTGTGTGTGTGTGTCTGCGACCTCAAACTCGTGTGTGTGTGTGTGTGTGTGTGTGTGTGTGTCTGCGACCTCGATCTCCTTGGTCATGAAACCAGGAACCTTGGTATTGACCCCAGACCACAAGGCTACCTCACCATGATTGCCGTTTATCGGGGATTGATAATGGCTCAGTGCCGCTGGGTGCACAGACATGAGATGTGGGCCTGGCCACACTCGGGAGGTGGGAGGAGCGGGCACCGTGGCACACTCGGGAGGTGGGAGGAGCGGGCACCATGGCACACTCGGGAGGTGGGAGGAGCGGGCACCATGGCACACTCGGGAGGTGGGAGGAGCGGGCACCGGGGCACACGGGAGGTGGGAGGAGCGGGCACCGGGGCACACTCGGGAGGTGGGAGGAGCGGGCACCGTGGCACACTCGGGAGGTGGGAGGAGCGGGCACCGGGGCATACTCGGGAGGTGGGAGGAGCGGGCACCGGGGCACACTTGGGAGGTGGGAGGAGCGGGCATCGGGGCACACTTGGGAGGTGGGAGGAGCGGGCACCAGGGCAGCTGTGGTGCATCAGGCAGGCCCATCCCAGCCCTTCCACAGTGGCACGGGGGCCTGGAGCCTTCCCCAGAGTTTTGAGAAGAGATGTGAGAGGGGAGAGAAGCCGTTTGCCCGACAGGAAGGACACCAGCTGAGCACACAGAGGAAGAGGTGGGAGGGGCAACAGGAGGGCCGAGGTGTCAGTGACAGTGGGGACCAGGTGGGAGGGGCTGGGGTGGGGCTGAGGGGTGTGCCAGGGCCATGCTGGCGGCGGCAGGATGGTGGGCCACCAGCTGCTGAGGGCTCAGGCAGGCATCTGTGGCTGGGCCTCGAGGGCTCTTTGCAACCTTCACGGAGCACAGAATAGGGAGGAGGGACCTTCAGTGTGGAGTGTAGGGCTGGGCTGTCCACACACTCCCGTCTCCTTACCTCTCTGGAGGAAGGGGGTGGGTCTTGAAAGTAGGATAATGACAGCAAGGCGCACATCAGTCACGTGGGAGGGGCACAGTGTGAGCCGCCCCCACCTGCATGTGGGCCTGCACTGGCAGGGTCCCCATGGCCTTGGGAACCTGAGACACGGGGAGATGGCAGACAGAGTGCCTTCCTGGTGGGCTGCAGACCATAGGCCCCTCTCCTGGCGGGCCACTCACCATAGGCCACTCTTGGCTGTTGGCCGGTCGGCTGCTGGGCCTGAACTGTGACTTGCTGGGCATTCATCTAGAACTCAAATGATGGAATGAGAACACCACTCCTCCTGTTGTCCTTCCCAGCTTGTCCCCCACTTCCCCTTTTCCCTAGTTTATAAAACAGGAGAAAAGGGAGAAAGCAAAAAGTTGGAAAGAAACAGAAGGAAGATAAATAGTTAGATGACCTTGGCGCCACTACCTGGCCCTGGTGGTTAAAATAATAATAATAATATTAACCCCTGACTAAAACTACTGGTGTTATCTGTAAATTCCAGACATTGTATGAGAAAGCACTGTAAAACTTTTTGTTCTGTTAGTTGATGTATGTAGCCCCCAGTCATGTTCCTCACACTTACTTGATCTATCATGACTTTTTCACATGGACCCCTTAGAGTTGTAAGCCCTTAAAAGGGCTAGGAATTTCTTTTTCAGGGAGTTCGGCTCTTAAGACGCGAGTCTGCCAACGCTCCCGGCCAAATAAAAACTTCTTCCATCTTTAATCTGGTATCTGAGGAGTTTTGTCTGTGGCTCGTCCTGCTACAAAATGACAGGCCTTAGAGAAGGAGCGGAAAGACGGTGAGCTGTGGAGGGGTGGCCAACCCCTCCTTCACCTTTCCAGACATGAGTGTTCCGGACAGCCCTGTGCATTCTGGTTGCTGAGAGACTTTAGGGCGAGTTGGAGGAGTCTAGCCCTCCAGGAGCGAGGTCTACACTGTCAGGAAGGCAGAGCAAGGCTGGCCACAAGTGGCTCACGCCTGTAATCCCAGCACTTTGGGAGGCCGAGGCAGGTGGATCACCTGAGGTCAGGAGTTCGAGACCAGCCTGGCCAACATGGTGAAACCCCGTCTCTAATAAAAATACAAAAATTAGCTAGCCATGGTGGCGAACGCCTGTAATCCCAGCGACTCGGGAGGCTGAGGCGGGAGAACTGCTTGAACCCGGGAGGTGGAGGTTGCAGTGAGCCAAGATTGCACCACTGCACTCCAGCCTGGGTGACAGAGTGAGACTCTGTCTCAAAAAAAAAAAAAAAAAAAAAAGGAAGGCAGAGCGAGTCCACCTGCCAGGGCATAGGCAGGGTCCCGGGCCTGGAAGGCCCACAGCCACCCCCACTCAAACAGTCGTAGGCCCCCTATCAGCCCCGGTTCCAAGGAGATGGTCCTTGTCACTGGATAGCTGCAAACTTGGGCAATTGAGAGGTGGACCCATAGGCTCAGCTGGGCCTGGTCTCCGCAGGAGACCCGAGAGGCCTGTCCAGGCCTCAGGAGGAGAACCATCCCCAAGCTCCCGCCCAGGTCAGGGTGGCAGTCATGCCTCTGGAAGGTGGCACAAGACCAGGCAGCAGGCACAGTCAGCAAAACTGGCCACACCCGCGGAGTTAGGGAGCAGAGGAGGGCACAGCCTCCCCAGAGCACAGCTGTGCCCGTCCAGGCCCAGAGGGAGGCAGTGGGTGGTGTGAGCCACCTGCGTGTGGCTCACCTGCTGCGGCTCCCCGGGCACTCCCCGGCCTTACTGATTAAGCAGAGAGAAGCCCAGGGTGGGGGCGGCCTCTCGGGCCTTTCAGAGAAACCTCACGCCGTTTCTGGAGAAGTGCGCCCCTGACCCAAGGTCCTCCCTTGCCGATGACACTGCTGGGGTCCACATCACTGTGGGGAGGCGTGGGAAAGAAAAAGAAACCAGTGTACGGGTGGTAGGGACCATCCGCACCCGAAGGCGCTCCCCTTGAAGGCCCCGCTGCACTCCTGGACCGCGTCCTCCCGTGGCTGAGGAAGGAGGCTGAGGAAGGAGGCGCATCCAGGCTCCCCCATCTGCGGCCCAGCCTCAGCTCTGCTACGGAGAGGCCGCCAGGCCGGGGCAGGCAGCACGGTGGCCCACACCCCTAGCTCCCCCAGCGTCCCCGCCCCTGGCAGCCCCACTGCCAGCCAGGGTCTGGCATCTCTGAGCCAGGCGGCCCAGCTTCCTGGGCCAGGCCATTTGCACCAAGACCCTGAGAAGTCGCCCAGGCTCCACGCAGTGGTTTGGCACATCCCAGGAGACGTCCTCACTGCAGTCCGGCCCTCCCCGTGGCTCCTGCGCCAGGGGCTGCGCTGGGCAGGGGTGGGAGGCAACACCAGCTGCCCACTCCAGGAAGGCCTGGGGGCTCATGGGAGGCATCCAGGGGTGGCGGCTGCTCTGGGCTGCGGCCTTGGGGGAGCAGCTCCCCTGGACCACACCTGGAGACTCTACCATTAGCAAAAATGACAGGGAAAAGGCCTCTGTGGCACTGTCCTGTGACTGTGGGCAGAAAAGGAGGCCTCGCTCCCGCTCAAGGAACCTTCTAGAATGCACCTGCCACTGCTTGCAGTTCTCTTCTTGGTGGGGCCTACAGCTCCTGGTCCAGGTGACAGCGCTTCCCATAAGGTGGGAGAGAATCATCGCCCACCAAGCCCACAGCTCGGGGGCCAGCAGGCAAAAGGCCAAAGCCCTGCTCATATTCCAAACCAGTGGCCTTTGAACACCATGCGCCTGCGGTTCAAAACTGTGCCTTGGGATGTGAGAACAGAGCTCGCAGGGACTAACATGCAAGTCAGGAAACTGCTTCTGAGGGGCCCGACCCTCCGTGGGCTGCCACTCCCCACCACACCTGGACGCCACGCAACCCTCCGTGGGCTGCCGTGCCCCGCCGCACCTCCACGCCACGCAACCCTCCGTGGGCTGCAGCTCCCCGCCGCACCTCCACCCCACGCAACCCTCCGTGGGCTGCCGCTCCCCGCCGCACCTCCACGCCACCCAACCCTCCGTGGGCTGCCGCTCCCCGCCGCACCTCGAAGCCACACAACTGAGCTGCTCTTTAGTAACCTAAGTTCTGCAACACTCCTTATTCTGATTTTGTATTCCCATTCCATTCTCCCACAGACTTAGTCCTAATGTATTTTATGCTTGGAATCCTTTGACAGCTCCCATACACTTCTGTGCAACAGAAATGTGTACAAAAATTGATCACAAGGCTCTAGGTGTTAAAAAACAATGATCCCGACGGAGAAATCATTACAATTAGTATTGGTATGCAAGTAGTCAAAATAACATAAGCATATTACAAAATAACATCAGCATGGTAATAACTAAATATAAAAAGTGAAATTTGGCCGGGCGCGGTGGCTCAAGCCTGTAATCCCAGCACTTTGGGAGGCCGAGGCGGGCGGATCACAAGGTCAGGAGATCGAGACCACAGTGAAACCCCGTCTCTACTAAAAATACAAAAAATTAGCCGGGAGCGGTGGCAGGCGCCTGTAGTCCCAGCTACTCAGGAGGCTGAGGCAGGAGAATGGCGGGAACCCGGGAGGCGGAGCTTGCAGTGAGCCGAGATCGCGCCACTGCACTCCAGCCTGGGCAACAGCGTGAGACTCCGTCTCAAAAAAAAAAAAAAAAAAAGTGAAATTTAACCCCATTGAGATGGATCAGGCTGTAAACTGCTTGATTCTGTCGCTGTTCAGGGCGCCACTTGTAACCGCCCTTGATCCCTGGTGGAATGAACAAAGGGGGCAAACGTGGGCATAAAAGACAAGAGACAAGAGAGTATATTTGGAAAAAGGGGTCGGGGGCACCTTGCCTCTAGTGGACAAGGGCCCTGAGCTCTACACAGCCCTCCGTATTGATTGGTAAAAGAGACAGTGAGAAAGGAAGGGATGATTGTCAGGTAATTGGCAGTCTGCCCGTTTGGTTCACAGCAGGCTCGAACAATAGGTGCTAGATTTCCCAGTAGATAACTTCAAGGAGTCCTGAGCCAGGGAGTGACCGCCCTCAGCAAATCTGGCAGCAGACGCGGTCATGAGTTTCACTTACATCCTACATTCATGATAAACGGTTTGCTGTTTGATCATATAGCCTCCAGTGGAATGCTGAGTTGGTCACGATCCCTTTGGCCTTTCTGACTCTCAACGTCAGGCTATTTGATTTTTTTTCAATCAGTTCATCCATCCATGGGATGATTCAGCATCAGCACTGTACTTATTTTTTGTATTTATAGATCAAAACACCAAGGAAACCCCGTGCCCATCATCAAGCAGATGGCACCAGGAGTTCTGCCACTTGACTCTGAGCTCTTCTGAAGACTTCACCAGTCAGAGCTTGACAGGTTCTCCTTCACACGTGGCCCAAAGCCAGAAGAGAAGCCTCCCGGCCTGCAGGCAGCTTCGTGGGTGGCACGTGGCCTCCTCAACCTTGATGGCGGCACTCAGGGCTGTCCTCTGGCAGAGCCCTCACCAGGCAGCAGCTGATGAGAAGACCTGGATGATGATGGAAGCTCTGGAGATGTTCCTAAGGTCCTGTGACTGTGTTTGGAAGGTCTTTGCATCTGTGCAGCTCAGCATGAGGGGCAGATCAGCAGAGACACACTCTGGCAGCCTGGGGTGGTCAACTGATTGTTGCTGTCCTCAGGCTCATGCTCCAGTCTCACCGTGCATGGCTCCCAGCCCCTCCCTTGGCCCCGGGGGGACCCTCCGGTGAGCATCATCACCTACTCTCCAGCACGCCCTCTGTGCCCTGCGCTTTGCTTTCCACATCGAGGGCCATTTGCCTTCTTAAGGTGAGTTTGTTTGTGGCAAATGTTTTCAGTTTTTGTCTGTCTTTGTTTCACTCTTATCCTTGAAAGACAGTTTAATCCCAGCACTTTAAAGCTACTTCTGGTTTCCACAGTTCCTAGTAAGAAGTGAGCTGTCCATGGAATCGCCTTTCCTTTGTGAGAAATCTGTTTTCCTCCTGGATTCTTTCATGGTTTTCTCATCTGCTTTGAGTGCCACAGTTTGCCCAGGTGTGTCAGGCACAGATATCTTTGTATCCCGCTAGGGACTTGTTGTATTTCTTCAGTCTTTAGACTGGTAAGTTAAACCCATTCTGGAAAATTCTCAACCATCCACTCTTTGAATATTTTCTTTTTTCATTCTCTTCTGAAACTCAGTTGAATGTCAGATCTTCTCATCCCTCCCTCTTCTTTTCTTATTTTTTGCAGAGATGGGGTCTCACTATGTTGCTCAGACTGGCCTTGAACTGCTTGGCTCAAACAATCCACCCACACTGGCCTCCCAAAGGGCTGGGGTTACAGGCCTGAGCACTGCAGCCAGCCTGTCTTCTTTGTCTTGTTTCCTAATCTCATGCCACCACTATTATTTCTCCAGATCTCTCTGCATCTAACAAATTCCCTAATGTATTGTTTAACTCCTCCATTAAGTTTTTTAAAACTGCAGTATAGGCTGGGCGTGGTGGCTCACGCCTGTAATCCCAGCACTTTGGGAGGCCGAGGCAGAAGGATCACAAGGTCAGGAGATTGAGACCACCCTGGCTAGCACAGTGAAACCCCGTCTCTACTAAAAATACAAAAAAAATTTAGCTGGGCATGGTGGTGGGCGCCTGTAGTCCCAGCTACTCGGGAGGCTGAGGCAGGAGAATGACGTGAACCCAAGAGGCGGAGCTTGCAGTGAGCTGAGATCGTGCCACTACACTCCAGCCTGGGCAACAGGGCAAGACTCCGTCTCAAAACAAAAACACAAAAACACTGCAGTATAATTTACATACAGTCCAAGTCGCTGTTTCTGATGCATACTTCAGTTTTGATCAATGCACACAGCCATGTAACAACCATCAGCCTCAAGATACAGAATCTTTCCACAGCCCCCCAGAATTTCCTCTTGCCCCTTTGAAAGTCAGTCCTTCTACTGCCCCAGGCCCAGGTGACCACAGATCTCTTCTCTGTTGCTATAGTGTTGCCTTTTCCAGAATGTTATATAAAAACAAAACCTGCAGCCTTCTAAGTGTGGCTTCTTTCACTCTGTACAAGACATTTCAGGCTTATCCCTGCTGCCCCCAGCATCAGTGGTCCAGCCCTCTCTCCTGCTGAGTGCTGTTTTATGGAATCGGTGAGTCGCCATTTGTTTACCCATTGGCTAGTTGAAGAGTGTCTGGGTTGCTTCCAGTTTTAGGTAAATGAATAAAGCTGTTATGAACACTTGCATTTTTCATTGTGGTTACAGTATTTGGTTATCATTTGGGACATATGTCTTCATTTCTCTGGTGTAAAGAATGAGGGGTGGGGGCCGGGCGCGGTGGCTCAAGCCTGTAATCCCAGCACTTTGGGAGGCCGAGACGGGCGGATCACGAGTTCAGGAGATCGAGACCATCCTGGCTAACACGGTGAAACCCCGTCTCTACTAAAATACAAAAAAAATTAGCCGGGCGAGGTGGCGGCGCCTGTACTCCCAGCTACTCGGGAGGCTGAGGCAGGAGAATGGCGTGAACCCGGGAGGCGGGGCTTGCAGTGAGCTGAGATCCGGCCACTGCACTCCAGCCTGGGCGACAGAGCTAGACTCCGTCTCAAAAAAAAAAAAAAAAAAAAAAGAATGAGGGGTGGGATTGCTGGGTCATACAGTAAATGATTGTTTTATTTTATAAGAAACTGCCAAACTGATTCCAGAGGGCTCCACTATCTTACAGTCCCACCAACAAGGTATGAGAATTTCTGTTGTTCCATACCCTCACTAGCACTTAGTTTTGGTCTTGTCTTTTTTTTTTTTTTTTCTTTAAGGCATTCTCACGGGTGTGCAGTAGTTTCTCATTGTGATTTTGATTTGCATTTCCCAGACAGTGCTTATTTGCCACCTAGAGAGCTTCTTTGGTAGAGTGTCTGCTCAAATCTGTTGCCCACTTTACAAAATAAGTTGTTTTTGTATTAGTAAGCTTTGACAGTTCTCTGTATGTTCTGTTTACATGTCCTTAATCAGCTACACGACTGGCAAAGGTCTTCTCCCAGTAACTTGTCTTTTCATTCTCTAAACAATGGTTTTTGGCCGGGCGCGGTGGCTCACGCCTATAATCCCAGCACTTTGGGAGGCTGAGATGGGTGGATCATGAGGTCAGGAGATCGAGACCATCCTGACTAACACGGTGAAACCCTGTCTCTACTAAAAATACAAAAATTAGCCAGGCGCGGTGGCGGGCGCCTGTAGTCCCAGCCACACGGGAGGCTGAGGCAGGAGAATGGCGTGAACCCGGGAGGCGGAGCTTGCAGTGAGTGGAGATTGCGCCACTGCACTCCAGCCTGGGCGACAGAGCGAGACTCCGTCTCAAAAAAAACAAAACAACAAAAAAACAATGGTTTTCACATAGCAAAAAGGTTTAATTTTATTAAAGTATGACTTGCCAATTTTTTCCTTTTATAGGCTTAATTTTGGTGTCATATCTAAGAAATGTTTACTTAATCTATAGTCACAAAACTTTTTTCCTATGTTTCATAGTTTGAATTTTATGTTTGGGGTCTATGATCCGTTGAGTTAATTTTCTATGGGTGTGAGGTAGGGATCAAGATTACTTCCATTAAGTTTTGAATTTCAGTTATTACATTTTTCATTTTTAGATGTTCTATTTGGTTCATTCAGTGTCTGCTTAGCCTCTGATAATCTGTTGCTTCTTATTGATGCTTTTTAGCTTCTCCTTGTTTCTTCAAACACATTAAACATATTTGCATTTCCTATTCTAACATCTGAGTCTTTGTAGGTGTGGTTCTTTTGGCCATCACTTCTGATGCCCCTTCTCTTGCATGTGCTATGATTTTCCACTATGAGCTTATAGTCTAGGGATCCTGCTGGCTGGAATTCTTTGAGGCCTAGGTTGGGGGTTCCTCCTGCAAGAATGTACATTCTAGCAGAGGCCTGGGGCACTATAGATCCAGATATGCTTGCAATTAAAACTCACAGTTGCAGTTCTTTTGAACATGTAAATAATATGAACTTTGGCCCTACACCTGTGGTGGAGAGTGCTAGCCAGGGGCCATAAATTTATAGGAGGGACTTTTTAAAGATGTTCCATCCACAGCCATGGCCAAGTGAGATACTGTTCCTGCAGTGAAGCTTATAGGAGTAGTTTGCCCGCTTCATCATTTCCTGGTAGTGTTTGCTGTATCCCTTTGTGAGCCCAGCCTTATATGGGGGTCTCCAATTTGGTTCCGCACCTCCCTGGGCCCAAGGCTTCTCCAGACTGCTCCCGAAACTCACCTCAAAGTTCTAGGTCATCTGGGTCCATGGGGACCCAGGTCATAGAGTGTCTTTAGCACAGACCTACCTCCTTAGACTTCAGCCCTCGCCTGGTTTCTAAACTCACTATCCTGCAGACTCATTCATGGTTTTATATATTTTACCTGGCAATTTTTGAAAATCCGGCATTTTTAGATGTTTTGTTGAGATAGATTTTCAGGTTCTCTCAGCTACCATATTACCAGAAATAGAAGTCCTTGTCAGAGTGATTTTTCACAGAAATCATTGTAAATATTTTTGAAAAATTATACTCTACAGCAAAGCAAGCTCTCCCGCAGAGAGCAAATATATGTAAAAATTACAGGGTCTGAGTTCCTTAACACTCAGCCCCTACCCACCTCCAGGAGCCTCCTCAGCTCTGCTCATCAGGCTGCCTCCAAAAGGAAGGGGCTGAGTCCAGCCCCACTCTGGCCTACGGGGCCTGAACGATGAGTGTGAGATGCAGCTCCCACAAAGCCAAGTGGCCACTTACCTTCTGCTGTGCAGCAGCAGGCCTGGGGTGGCTGAGGGCTGCACAGCTTGTTGCTGCTGGTGGTGTTTCAGCTTTTAGAGCTGCTGCACATGCAGAGGCTGCACAACCAGTCTGGCCCCCTGTGGTGACAGGAGAGAGACAGCACACAGGACACACAAAGCACATGTAGACAAGGAGCTTCATCTCACACTCATCATTGCTGCTGATTTTTTCAGAGGAGTAAACTGCATGGCAATGACAGTAAAGGAAATGCCTGCTGCCTTAAAAAGGAGAAATAACGCCCATGCTGCATCTCCCCTTAATAGTGGCAAGCAGCTCTCGCTGGGGGGTATTGCAGTCTCTGCTCCATTTGCTTAGAAGGGGGAGGTGCAAGGAATGAGGCTCTAATTAGGCATCTTAAAAAATTAACATGTGGCAAAACAACTCAGCAACTTCTAGAATGAGAAATTTAGAAAGGTTTGATGCAACTCAAGTGAGTTGTTTCGAGTTGGGTGAGGTGAAGTTGACTGCCTACCTGCCGCTTTCTGCAGCTGTCCTATCACAACACTGATCCTGTTGTGTTGATGGAGGCTCTGTGACCCTGGCTGACAGCACCACAACTGCCAGGACAGACACCACAGGAGGCGTGGCCAGAGCAACCTGGGCCATCTGGGACATCAGCACTGACATCAGTCTTGGGCCTTGCAGGTGGGAGGTGGAGTCTAAATAACAAGAAACAAGAATCACACATGCCCTGCCCTGTCACACCATGTTATCCTTCCTCAGGGACTGGAATCATCAACCCACCTCAGGTATTAAAAACCATGATGAGGCCGGGCGTGGCGGCTCAGGCCTGTAATCCCAGCACTTTGGGAGGCTGAGGTGGGTGGATCACCTGAGGTCAGGAGTTTGAGACCAGCCTGGCCAACATGGTGAAACCTGGTCTCTACTAAAAATACAAAATTAGCCGGGCATGGTGGTGCATGCCTGTAATCCCAGCTACTGCGGAGGCTGACACAGGAGAATCACTTGAACCCATGAGGGGAAGGTTGCAATGAGCTAAGATTGGGCCATTGAACTCCAGCCCAGGCAACAAGAGTGAAACTCCTTCTCAAAAAAAAAAAAAAAAAGCCGGACGTTGTGGCTCACGCCTGCAATCCCAACACTCTGGGAGGCCAAGGCAGGTGGATCACCTGAGGTCAGGAGTTCAAGACCAGCCTGACCAACATGGTGAAACCCTGTCTCTACTAAAAATACAAAAATTAGCTGGGCATGGTGGCACATGCCTGTAATCCCAGCTACTCGGAGGCTGAGGCAGGAGAATTGCTTAAAACCGGGATGCAGAGGTTATGGTGAGCCGAGATCACACTATTGCACTCCAGCTGGGGCAACAAGAGCGAAACTCCATCTCAAAAAAAAAAAAAAAAAAAGGAATGATGACTGAACGCTTACGAGTCAGGCTACCTGGAGGTTGGCCATGATGGTACCCGTCACCAGGGCTCTGGGCCCGGAGCCGTGAGCTGGGGGCTCTGCTGTGGTAGGGGGTGGCGACTGCACTTGCACTTGTGTGGTTGGCTGCAGGGCCCTGGGCAGGGTCTGCGGTGGTGGGGGTGGTGGGGGCAGCTGCAGTTTCTGCTCCTGGAGTCGAATCAAGTGCTCCTGAAGATACAGATAATACTCGTGTGTTTCCTTAGTTGGCAAGCTCACTTATGCAAATCCGGAAGTTTATGTCTTTCTTCATTCATGCTTTTAAAAAGACTGTCAAAAGATGTACATCTAGTCAGACATAGATGCTACTACCAGGTATCTCTGGTATCACTGGCTTGCTTTCAGGAGCCACGTGGTTCTTTTTTTTTTTTTTTTTTTGAGATGGATTCTCACTCTGTCGCCCAGGTTGGAGTGCAGTGGCGCGATCTCTGCTCACTGCAAGCTCCGCCGCCTCCTGGGTTCACGCCATTCTCCTGCCTCAGCCTCCCTAGAAGCTGGGACTACAGGCACCCGCCACCACGCCCGGCTAATTTTTTTGAATTTTTAGTAGAGACGGGGTTTCACCGTGTTCGCCAGGATGGTCTCGATCTCCTGACCTCATGATCTGCCCGCCTCAGCCTCCCAAAGTGCTGGGATTACAGGCGTGAGCCACTGTGCCCGGCCAAGCCGCCTGTTTCTAATGGCACATCCTGACTGGCCCTCAGCCCCTACAAATGCGCCGCCGGCAGCTCCCTCCCACGCACAGGACACAACACACACTCTTACACATGACACACAAAGCTCATGCAGAGACGCGCCATCCTCAGAAACACCTGCACACAAGGCTGGCCCTGGGCTGGCCTCAGGGAACTTGGGATTTGAGGAGGTTACCACCATTCTCTGACGCACAGCCCCTCATCCTCTGGGCCTGTGCTGCCTTCTCCCTGTGTTCTGAGTTCTCATCACACAGCCCCGAGCTTCCTGAATGCACTGCACTGCTCCCTGTCATGTGCATGTGTGCACTACTCCTGCTGCCTTGAATTTCCCTCCCCCGTAACCATCTAGGAACTTCCTATTTGCTTTGAAGACTCAGCATGACCTCCATTCTCCCAGGGTCAGGCACTTCTTCCTCTGTGCCTGCAGCACCTTCCCTATGCTTTCTGATACCACCAGGACTGTGAGTTCCTAGGGTCATGTGCTGGTTTTCCACTTTGAGTAGGTGATTAAAACTGGATGGATGGATGGATGGATAGATAAGAGGATGGGTGGATGGATGGGTAGATGGATGGACAGATGAGTACATGGATAGATGGATAGCTGGATGGGTGGATGAATGGATGAATGAATGGATGGGATGGCTGGCTGAGTGGGTGGGTGGATGGGTGGATATATGGATGGGTGGATATATGGATGGGTGGGTGGGTGGGTGGGTGAATGCATGAGTAGATAGATGGATAGGTGGATGGATAGATGGATAGACAAGCAGATGGGTAGATGAATGGGTGGATGGGTGGGTGGATGGACAAGTTGGTAGGTGGATAGGTGGATGGGTGGGTGAGTGGATGAACGGAGGCACAGATGAGTAGGTGGACGGGTAGGTGGGTGAATGGATGGATGGATGGACAGACAGGTAGGTAGACGGATAGATGAGTGGGTGGGTGGGTGAGTGAATGGGTAGAAAAGCACTGAGACTATAGGTGTGAGCCACTGCACCCAGTATATGTATTTTAAATCTAGCCATTAAATTTGAAAGATAAAGGATATAAAGTGGATGTTTAAAATCTTTTTCTTTTTTCTTTTTTTTTTTTTTTGAGACGGAGTCTCCCTCTGTCGCCCAGGCTGGAGTGCAGCGGCGCGATCTCGGCTCACTGCAAGCTCCGCCTCCCGGGTTCACGCCATTCTCCTGCCTCAGCCTCCGAGTAGCTGGGACTACAGGCGCCTGCCACTGCACCCGGCTAGTTTTTTGTATTTTTAGTAGAGATGGGGTTTCACCGTGTTAGCCAGGATGGTCTCAATCTCCTGACCTCGTGATCCACCCGCCTCAGCCTCCCAAAGTGCTGGGATTACAGGCTTGAGCCACCGCGCCCGGCCAATATTTTTCTTAAATACAGCACAAACTCACATCTTAGGGGTGCACCAAGTCACATTTCAGCTGGATGCCTGCATGTCAAAATCTCTGATTAGCCAAAGCCAATATAACCATCAACAGAATAAACTCTGTGACAAATGAATAAATCTGACATTTTATTTTTAAAATAATATTTTAAATTTAGGGGTCAAGTTTTTTTGTATCTGTGAAAAATTCCCAAACTAGTACTTTTTCTTAAAAGACGTGTCAACAACAAAATTAAACGCTGTCCTTGAAGACGATTTTGCTCAATGCTGTGAACGCCAGTCCATCCCAACACAAAGATCAGAATCAGCCTCTAATCTACTCTTCCCACCATGCTCGATATTATTACTTACATGTTTGGAAACACATGTTGGTTCAAAAAAGATAAAATGTGCTTCCTAAAGTGTTCTACCACGGAGTCTCTCTTTATGTGTGTAGCAACTATTAATCTATTTCTGTATTTTATTAGAAAGTTCTTGACAATTATTTGTGTGCACAAAATTAACAGCTTTACAATAATCATTCATTGTGCGACAGCCTTCTACCACTGCAACAACAGATACAGGTTCATACTTCAACTGACAGAACTTCTAAATATAAAGTCCCATAAGGGTTTTTTTTTTTTTAATCCCAAGTCACCTGAATACATCACAAAGAAAACACTCACCACGTCGCTTTTATTTTCAAGCGGAGCACCTGCTTCAAAGATGCTGGAGTCTTTACCAACAAAGGTAGAATTCATAACGTTTTCAAGACTTCAGTCTCATTATGCCCTGTCACAAAGCGCAGGAGCAGCACAATGAATTCTGACAGTTCACCTTGGCAGTGGGCTTTAACATGACTACTATTTGAATAAGTACGCAATATTAACTGAGTTGGTTACCTCTTTTTGAATATTTATTTAAATTTAATGTCTTTTTTGTTTCTCTTGAAATTCAATTTGCAGCTTAATTTCTACTATCTAAAAGAAAAAAATCATGAATTAAAATATAAAATCATTAGCTCCTGAGTGAAAACTTGAAGGCAAATTGTAGAGGAAAAGTGTGTTTACCTGCGCAGTACTAGACCAGGAATGCTGGATTTCTCTGGTAGTGGAGGTGCCGTCCATCTCAGCCGCTCGGCTCCTCCCTCCCGGTCTCGGCCTCTCTGCGCATCCTGTCCTGCAGCTGCCGGGCCACGGCTCTGACCGTCTGAAGACAATGGCCACGTTGTCTGCGAGGGTCTCCATGCACACAGTAACATGGAAACATCTTGTGTTTTTACTAGATATACATATTTAATTCTGGAGAATTCCAAAGAAAGTCTATTATTTCCATTTTCAGTATCCATTCATTCATGATACTGCTTCAATCAACAATTCTAATAATATTCAAAATTAAAAAGTAAAATGGATATTCCCCTAGAAAATATCCCTTTACTGTCAGCCAAAGACACTTAACGTTAATGGGCAATAAAGTCCGGATGAAACATGAACCACAGTTATCACAGGGCTTTCTATGCAAACATAATTCAAGATAATCCTTCTCAATTTAGACTGTGCCATGGCCAGACATGAAATGCCAGTTGGTATGAAATTGTCCACATGGCCGGGGGTGGTGGCTCATGCCTGTAATCCCATCATTTTGGAGGCCGAGGCAGGTGGATCACCTGAGATCAGAAGTTCGAGACCAGCCTGGCCAACATGGCAAAACCCCATCTCTACTAAAAGTACAAAAAATTAGCTGGGCATGGTGGCAGGTGCCTGTAATCCTCACTACTCAGGAGGCTGAGGCAGGAGAGTAATTTAGCCTGGGAGGTGGAAGTTGTAGTGAGCCGAGATTGCGCCACTGAACTCCAGCTTGAGTGACAGAGTGAGACTCCACCAAAAAAAAAAAAAGAGTTTGTGATGAAAACTCAAACATTAAATTGGCCATATTAAATTTAGAAATCTTCTTTTACATAATATAATTACTTCTTCAATTATCTTTCACAATGTGATTTCCACAAAGTACTATTCCAACCCACCTTCTTCACAGAGGCCACCTTCCACCTCCTCTCCTGGGCAAAGTCTGTGGCCATCCACTGCATCTCCTCCAGCAGATAGTCCCAGTGGGCCTTGGGCCGTGGGGCCTCCTGCAGCTTCGGCAGATGCCTCTGGGACCACAGACCTGCTTTCCTCAGCTCCGCAACGCACTGATGCATCTGGTTCTCCTGAAAGATAGGAGCAGTTCATCAGCTGTGAAGACAGAGACTCCAGCCCCTTTGTCACGGGCTCAGATTAAGGACCTGAATGAGGGAACACGGTGCCCTAGTGGTCCCCAATGCAGACCACACTGGGTGCTGGTGGGGGGACCTGCAGTGCCCAGACGCTGTGCATGCACCCCAGATGCCCCCTGCTCTAGAATCTGAGTAGGCTGGTGCCAAAGAATCACCAGAGAAGCAGCTATGGCCAGTTCTTCAGATGCCTTTACCGTCTGCCATATTATAGAGAAACATTTCAACTTCTAATTTAAACAGCTTGTAGCAAAAGCAACTTCTCCCACAGATAACTGAGCACTCTCACCAGCTTGATCTGCTCTGCAATCTTGTCCTAAGGGCTCTCCTATGGCCACAGGGCTCGGTGGTGGGGGGTGGGGTGGGGCGGGTGGTGCTGTACTCTGGGCTCTGGGCACCATGGCCACAGCCACACCTGCACGTCTGGATGCACCTGGAGAGGCAGCTTTGTGACTTGCTGGGGGGTGCCGCTTGTCTGCACGGAGCAGATGGAAAGGGGTGCTGCCCACAGGAGCTGAGGGTGGAGGAGGTGACAAGGGGCAGAGTGCTTGCAACAACTGGTTACCCTCAAGGGCAGCAAGCAACCCGTCACTAATACATTCAGTTCTCAATTTCACTAAAATCTTTACCCAGAACGCTGACTTACGGCCCTCACCATTTCACCAGAAGCGCTTAGTAGAGGAAAAACATTGAACAAGTTAGATCTAGTCCTTTACACTCACTGGAAACACAGATTCCTGGAGAAGCACAGACCACCAAGAATATTCTGGCACCGCAGCCCATGTGGGTCAGGACTCAGCCTGTGCCAGGTTTGGAGGGCAGCCCCTCTGGGTACCTGGGATGGTGCCCGGGGAGCTGCCTGCCCCTGGGTGGGGAGGTGGAGCGCGAGCTGCACAGCCTGTGGGGGTGGCGCTGAGAGCCAGCCTGGCAGGAGAGGTGGCGGCGCTGCGATTGGCTGCTGGGTCCTTCCCTGGACTGGGGGCTGTGCTTGTGGCTCTGTCACCCGCTGCTGGGAGACCTGCAAAGACGCTGCAGCACAGACCCCGGCCGGGGACAGCCTCCCGGGCCGCTGTGGCAGTGGGGTGTGTAAGCTGGCAGCATTCTGCACGGGAGGCCCTGTGGAGGGGTTGTACTGCTGCTGACTCTGCCACTATCCAGTGAGCTGTGCGGCCTGCGGTGTGGGGGGCATTCCTCCTGCAAATGCAAAGAAAGTCAAGCCCAACTCTCCCAGTATCTCAAAGCAAAATAGAGACGTGACCTTAAGAAGGGAGTCCACTGCTCCCCAAACCAAATAATGTCCCAAGTGTCCATTGACAGATGATGGGTAAACAGAAAGCGGCCTTAGCGAGGAAGGAAATCCTGCCACGTGCCACCGCGTGTATGAGCCCCGAGGACCTTCTGCTGAGTGACACGAGCCAGGCACAGAAGGGCAGATCCTGTCTGTCCCACTGACATGGGGTCCCTGGAGCACTCAGAGCCATGGGACAGCAAGCGGAGCGGGGTTGCGCAGGGGAGGAGAGGGGCATGCGTGTTTCATGGGGGCAGTGTTTCCGTTTGGGAAGTTGGAAATCTTCTGGAGGTGGACACAGGTGACGGCTGCACAGCAACGTGAATGTGCTTCATGCCACTGAGCTGTGCACTTAAAATGGTAAAACAAAAGCCAACCAGAAAAACTCCAAGGAGTAACACTTGAATCATTATTATTATTTTAGAAATAAGGGCTCACTCCATCACCCAGGCTGGCATGCAGTTGAGCAATCACAGCATTGTTTCTGCAGCCTTGACTCCTGCACTCAAAGCCATCCTTGTGCCTCAGCCTCCCGAGTAGCTAGGATTACAGGCACGCGCCACCACATCCGGCTAATTTTTGTATGTTTTGTAGAGACGGCATTTCTGCATGTTGGCCAGTCTGGTCTCGAACTCCTGACCTCAGGTGATCCACCCACCTCGGCCTCCCAAAGTGCTGGGATTCCAGGCTGAGCCGCTGCACCCTTCAAGCACAGGTTTTAAAAAAATCATTTTTACAGTAGTTGTTCCAGTCCTAAAAACAGCCAATATAAAAGATTTGATTTTACATTTTACAAGCAAAAGAAAAAAAAATGGAAATTTCTAGAATCTAGGCAACGGCTAAACTATCAATTTGGCCCCATCATTCCTTTCCAGGTCCATGGTCCTGAACGGACCTCCTTCCTCAGCGGCAGGTGAGGGCAGCCAATGCCACGGCCTGTGATTGGAGGATGCCTGCCTCTCTGCTGCCCTGTGATTGGAGGGCCCCTGCCTGTGACAGGAGGGTGCCCGCCCCTACGCTGGCCTGTGACTGGAGGGCGCACACCTCTGTGCGGGCCTTTGATTGGAGGGCACCCGCCTCTATGCTGACCTGTGATTGGAGGGCGCCCGCCTCTATGCTGACCTGTGATTGGAGGGTTCCCGCCTCTGGGCGCGCTTTTCCTCCTCTGGTGATCGCACACCTCGCCTCACAGCCCCCACCTCGCCTCACCGCCCCCACGCTGGGAGAAGGTGATGACCCTGCCCTCTGCTCTGGGGCTCCGTACTCCTGGATGGTGACTCCCCGGGCCTGCCGAGGCCCGGCCCACCTGCCCTCCCCACAGCTGCAATGCTCCTGGCTCACACCCTGCCCAGCATCTGCAGCCTGAAGGCCTTGACCACCTGCCTCGCGGCGTGCACATGGTGCGGCCTCTGCCACCAACCCTCCTCAAGAGGGCGCGGTCAGAAGCGCCCACTCTGTTGTAGCAGCGGCGCGGCTTCTCCACCTCAGCACCATCTGCAAGGTGACTCTGCCTGAGGACACGGGACCACCTTCCCTGACCACCTTCTGTCCCGAGGGCAGAGCGGAGCGCGGGGCACGCCAGGCCCTGCCTTCCTCGGGGAGGCACAGACGCAGGCGACCTGACGGGAGTGGGAGCTCTGAGGACCAGGGAGAGCAAACAGGGCGGCGCAGGGCGGGCACCGGGTCGGCAAAGGGCTCTCCGAGGCGGGCCGTGGAGCCAAGACCTGAATAAAGAGAAGGGAGCAGTCGGGAGCTGGTCCGGGCAAAGGCAGGGGGTGGCGGTCACGCATCTCTGCGTGCTCGGGCCTCGCCACTCGCGAGTTTCTATAAATATCTGCTGAAGGAGCGCATGGATGTGACTCATCGTCATGGACCGGTTTCCCGGGTCTCTAGGCACAGACTGATACGCACGTACGTATACATATTCTGATACCGGTATTTTCTGATGTGTTTTCCTTAAAAACTATGGTGTATTCTGTTAGCAATGCAAACTTGCAAAAATTAAAGAAAGACAAAAAACAATAGATGCTGGTGAGGACGTGGAGAACAGGGAACATTGTACACTGTTGGTGGGAGTGTAAATTAGCATAGCCGCTATGGAAAATAAAATGGAAGTTCTTCCAAAAACTGAAAATACAACTACTGTCCAATCCAGTAGTCCCACTCCTAGGTGTATATCCAAAGGGAAATAAATCATTCTATTGAAGTGATACCTGCGCTCGCATGTTTACTGCAACACAATTCACAACAGCAAAGACACGGAATCAACCTAAGTGCCCATCAACAGACAACTGGATAAGAAGATGTGGTGCATATATACACAATGGAGTACTATCCAGCCATAAAAAAGAATGAAACTTTGTCCTTCACAGCAACATGGATGGAAACAGAGGCCATCATCCTAAGTGAAACAACTGGGACACAGAAAGACAAACACCGCACATTTTCGCCCGTAAGCGGGAGCTAACTCACACGTCCACACAGATGTAGAGTGTAGAATGAGAGATAATGGAGACTTGGAAGGGTATAGGGTGAGGGGAGGGTAGATGCTGGGAAATTACTTAGTGGGTATGATTACGTTATTCCAATAACGGATGCACTGAAAGCCCAGACTTCGCCACCACGCAGTATGTCCATGCAACAAAACTGCTCCTGTACCCCTTAAGTTTATAGCAAAAAAGTTGGATATGTTAAAAAAAAAATTAAAGCTTGCCATTAAATTTATAGAATGTTAATTTTTTAGTATGGTATTAACTGACATTATGTGCTTACAACATGGTGCTGTGCTAAGCACCTTACAGATATAACAGTGTCAGTCCTCAGAACAGACTTGAGAAGTGTGATTATCACTGTTGCTCCAATTTTACAGATGAGACAACTGAGATAGGTGAGGTGACGCCACATGGCCACATCCCCAGAGCCAGCGAGGACAGGGCTGACCACGCTGCAGCCCACACTCGGAGTATCACAGCACAGGCCCCCACAGAGCAAACAACAGTGTGTGTGAAGACAGCCTGAGATCATCAGAGAGAAAAAAAGAATGCTTCTCCTTGGAAAAAGGAAAATATATGAAAACTCTTGATAGTTTGGTTTTTAATCACCTGTAGGAGAAACTATGAGTCTGCACAGACACCGCCAGCCTGTGCCCAGTTCTGGGTCAATAAACAGGTGCAAGGGCCCACTCTGCCCAGGAACAATCAACAGATGACAGAGTGTGTGGTAGCTTCAGAGCCTCATTGGCTCCCGGCTCCCACAGCCCACTCCTGGACTAGTACATGCCAGGTACTTTGGCACACAGATACTTTGTGCTGTCGGCATTGACTGCTGGAGAGGAACACCTGATGTCACCTCCAGGTGCTGTAAACCCATCCCAGGATGGCCCACTTCTAGGTGAGGCCTCTGACATCAAAGGAGAATCTGTGACATCAAATCCAATCACAGTACAGTGAGCCACGTTCCACCTTCGAAGTTCATGCTACATTATCCCTGGTGCAGAACAGGGAAAAAGCACAGAATGTGGAAATAGCACAGAACGCATTGCGGGCAGAACATCCTCTCTCTGATCCTCACCAGGAAGGAAGTCAGTCTCAGGCCTGAGTGGGACCAAGCTCTTGAGGCACCCATCTTGCTTTGCTCTGAGTCCATGCCCACTGCCAAGTGGCTGCTCCCAGGGATCCTGCTATCAAGGGGGGTGGCTGGACAGTGAGTGCGGGGACACTCATGTGCCAGATTCTGATGTGCCTGGCTGGCATGGGGAAGCTCCTGGGCACAGAGCTGAGGCCCAGGCCCTGCCACTCCATGAGTGCCCATGGCCTCCCCAGGCCCGCCTCCCATGCCTCCAGCCCAAGGCTCTAACTGGCTAAAATGATGGCTGAGTATAAAGTCACTTTGCTCCAAGCAAGAACTGAGAGGAGGCACAGGGGTGAGCCCGTGAGCCCACAGAAGCCATTTGGTACATATTTGTTGACTTACTTAAAATGAAAAAAGTTGGAAAATACACTGCTAGAAGGCTAGAATGGTTTCCTTTTTGTTTACAGGCTGACTTCATGCTGGGTGACTGCTACATACCTGTGGGCGCCAGTGTTCACTGCCTCTTAGATGCTTCCATTTTTATGGAATTCACATCTCCAGGTACTGGAGTCCCCATATGCATTTGCTATTAGAAGACAAAAATTATGGGAAGTATAAATGTGCGTTAACTTTTATCACACTGATTTTAAAATAAGTATTTCTCCACTGTCTCTTCAATTTCCATGACAAAGAACATGATATCACAGCTTAGAGCTATTGGCCAGTGATCATAAATAAACTCAAAAAACCCTCCATATTAGCCTTTGAATTTGACAGAAAGGAACAAAAATACTCTTCTCATCATTTAGTGCTTTTCTGTGTACCACTTGCTAAAGGCAGCACAACAGAACCAGGCTTCAGAAGTAGTATGTAGATAAGAAATCTAAGTCACCACTGCTAACCAAAAGCGGAAGCCAGAATTAAATCACTAGAGGTATCTATGTGAAAACCAAATCTAGAGCTTAGAAAAATAGTTGTATAAACTAAGGCAAAAATGACAATGTCAAAATATTTGTGGAAAGAAATAAAACTCTTAAGTCTATAATATGTCTTCACCAAAAAACAGAAGGCTTATGTGGATCTGACAACAAAATCTTGGTAACTGGAGAATAATGTGAAAAGAAAAATGTCTAAATGTTTACTGAGTAGAAAGCAGACTTAGGTTTTATAAAGTCCACCATACATGAAAATGCATTG
The DNA here is from genome assembly GCF_043159975.1 of Macaca nemestrina. NCBI lineage: Eukaryota > Metazoa > Chordata > Mammalia > Primates > Cercopithecidae > Macaca > Macaca nemestrina. The sequence goes on from NC_092134.1 coordinate 936,177, forward strand.
TATTCTCAACTCTAACTGAAATGAGCACAAAGCCACAGAGGCACCTGCAGAGGTATCCCACACACAAGCACCAGAGCTCCTCTAGGTATTGCTTTCCCCCCACAAGCACAGATACTCAGGCCTTGCCTCATCATCTGGGGGACTGCGTCCTGCATCTGTGACAGTCGCTCCCAGGACATGTCTCCTGGCATGGGTCCTTAGGGACAGCCTCAGAATCAACTCCTCAGAGTGATCTGCAGCATCTGTAAATACATTGATTGCTATTTTTGGGACATTGGGATATGAAATATGTATGTATTGATCCTCAGGCATTATTATCATATAAAACATTTGTTTCAATATCCTTATATATGAGCCCTTCCTTAAGCAGAATGTTAAGTTTCAGAGACCAAAATAGAATAGAGATTTGGCTGGGCATGGTGGCTCACACCTGTAATCCCAGCACTTTGGGAGGCCGAGATGGGCAGATCACTTGAGCTCAGGAATTCGAGATCAGCCTGGGCAACATGGTGAAATCCCATCTCTACAAAAAAATACAAAAATTAGCTGGGTGTGGTGGAGCATGCTGATAGTATTAGCTACTCAGGAGGCTGAGGTGGAAGAATCATTTTGAGCCCAAAAGAGCAAAGTTGCAGTAAGCTGAGATCATGCCACTGTACTCCAGTCTAGGAGACAGAGCAAGACCCTATCTCAAAAAAAAAAAAAGAATGGAGATTGAGACAGGTTCACAATTAAAACCAGTGTGCACTATTACTTCAAAGACTGTCAGAATGCTGCAGCAAGCTGAGTTTCAGAAATACCAAAAAAGGTGGGAAAAGATGCTTAAACAAACAACCAAGCTGGACAACATTAACTTTTTTTAAATAAAAAGCTGAAAATTTAACTGGGCATAGTGGCTCACAGCTGTAACTCCAGCTAGTTGGGAGGCTGAGGTGGGAGAATCACTTGAGCCCAGGAGTTCTAGTGAGACCCCATCTCAACTAAAAATTTTTAAAATTAGCTGAGCATGGTGGCGCCTATAGTCACAGCTACTAGGGAGGCTGAGGTGGGAGGACTACTTGAGCCCAGGAGATGGAGGTTGCAGTGAGCCAAGATCGCACTACTGCACTCCAGCCTGGGTGACAGAGCAAGACCCTGTTTAAAAAACAAAACAAAAAACAACAACAACAAAAACACTTTTGTTTCTTCTTTTTTTTTGAGACAAGAGTCTCGCTCTGTCACCCAGGCTGGAGTGTGGTGGCGTGATCTCGGCTCACTGCAACCTCTGCCTCCCAGGTTCAAGCCATTCTCCTGCTTCAGCTTCCCGAGTAACCTGGATTATAGGCATCTGCCATTTTTGTATTTTTAGTAGAGACGGGGTTTCACCATGTTGGTCAGGCTGGTCTTGAACTCTTGACTTCAAACAATCCACCCACCCCAGCCTCCCAAAGTGCTGGGATTACAGGCATGGGCCACTGCACCTGGCCCACTTTTGTTTCTTTACCTCATTTAAGGTGTTAAAGGAAATTTGTTTTTTTGAGCCAATATGTTTTTTTTTTTTTTTTTTTGAGACGGAGTCTCGCTCTGTCGCCCAGGCTGGAGTGCAGTGGCCGGATCTCAGCTCACTGCAAGCTCCGCCTCCCGGGTTCACGCCATTCTCCTGCCTCAGCCTCCCGAGTAGCTGGGACTACAGGCGCCCGCCACCTCGCCCGGCTAGTTTTTTGTATTTTTTTAGTAGAGACGGGGTTTCACCGTGTTAGCCAGGATGGTCTCGATCTCCCGACCTCGTGATCCGCCCGTCTCGGCCTCCCAAAGTGCTGGGATTACAGGCTTGAGCCACCGCGCCCGGCCGAGCCAATATGTTAACACATCATGGAGATACGAGGCTGAGTCAGGCAGACAGCCAGGTTCATCCTCTTAGTGAACAAGGGCAGGCCCAGCCCCAGGGCTGCTCTCCAGGGGTGCCGGCACAGGGATTTCAGCCCTGTGTGGGGCGCTGCACATGTGGCCTTGTGTAAAAGCTCAGTTTTTGGTTTCCACTCCCTACTGCTGGCCTCTCCTTGGCAGTCATCCAGTTGTTTATCCCCTCCTGCTCTTCATACGATGAACAACTGGAGGACTGCTAAGCCTCAGTCTGGGGCCAAGCTGAGCACGTGACAGAGAGTGCCTCTGTCCAGAGTGTCCCCGGAGGGCAACCTCCCATGGCACGCACAGCACCCAGCCCACCTGCATCTGCATCTCCCTAACCGGCCTGCACAGCTTGGTTGAGAAGTAAATGCATGCAGAGCTCCGCCTCCATTGTATTCTTGCCAGAAATGTTCAGTCTAAGTCGAGCAGTGAGAAACGGAACACCCAGGCTGTGGTAGCCTCTGCAGAGCAACTGATCTGGGCGCTTCAAAACATCAGTGTTGTGAGAGAAAGAAAAGCAAACCCAGGCAGGAACATGCCTTGAGAGGTGTGGATGCCAGCAAGCGTGATAGGAGGGCTGTGGTCACGTGGGACGTTTTCTTGTTGGGAGATACACAACAAAGGATCCAGGGGTAAACAATCATGACTGACAACTTTAAAATGTGTGGAGATAGACAGATAGGTAGAACACATACATGCGACAAAATATTAACAACTGGTGAGTTTACCATTCACTGTACTGCTCTTTCAACATTTTCAATAATTGAAATTTTTCACAATATGAAATTGGAGAAAAGAGCCAGGTGTGGTGGCTCACGCCTGTAATCCCAGCACTTTGGAGGCTGAGACAGGAGGATCACTTGAGGTCAGGAGTTCGAGACTAGCCTGGCCAACATGGTGAAACCCCCTCTCTGCTAAAAATACAAAACTTAGCCAGGCATGGTGGTACGTACCTATAATCCCAGCTACTTGGGAGGCTGAGACATGAGAATCGCTTGAACCCAGGAGGTGGAGGTTGCAGTAAGCCAAGATCACACCACTAAACTACAGCCTGGGTGACAGAGGGAGACTCTGTCTCAAAAGAATAAATAAATAAATAAAGAAGTTGGAGAAAAGAAAACTGACACTGCTCACAGCCAGTTTGTTTGGAGAATCACACTGAACTCAACCTGTGTTCTCAACATTAAGAACATGACATGAGAAGAGTAGGGTAGAGCAGGCCTGTGTTCTGTGTGGGTGCTTGCACTTGCTGGGGCCAGGCCAGAGGTGCCAGCCCTGCCGGCCACAGGTGCAGCACACTGGGCCACCCCACAGCCTGCATCCCGCTCCCAGGAGCCCATCCATCCCTCCACACTCTTCCCATGGGATTCCACATATGTCACCAATGCCATTTTTTACTCTGAGTTAAAGTTGTTTTTTCAAAGGCTGCCTCCTTCACTAGTCAATTTTGAACCATCAACAGAGCCAGCTGATTAACAGATTAAAACTCTAAATGTCTTTTTTTTTTTTTTTTTGAGATGGAGTCTCGCTCTTGTTGCCCAGGCTGGAGTGTAATGGCGCAGTCTTGGCTCACTGCAACCTCCGCCTCCTGGGTTCAAGTGATTCTCTTGCCTCAGCCTCCCAACTAGCTGGGATTACAGGTGCCCGCCACCAGGCCCGGCTAATTTTTCCTTTTTTAGTAGAGACGGGGTTTCACCATGTTGGCCAGGCTCATCTCAAACTCCTGCCATCAGGTGATCTGCCCGCCTCGGCCTCCCAAAGTGCTGGGATTACAGGTGTGAGCCATCACACCCGGCCAACTCTGAATGTCTTTAGCCGTATGTACATGCATATTCAGTAATATTTTTCTATTACATTATAAAGCATATAGCACACCTATTAGAGTGGCCACCATAAAAAAAAAATGTACAAGCGTTGGCAAGGATGTGGAGAAAGAAAACCCTCACTCTTGCTGGTGGGATGTGAAATGGTGCGGCTACTATGAAAATGGTGTGGACTTTCCTAAAAGTTAAACACAGAGTTACTGCGTGACCCAGCAATTCCACTCTGGGTATATGCCCAAGAGAACTGAAAGCAGGAACTTGAAGAAGTATCTGTACGCCCATCTTCACGGCAGCACTGTTCACAATAGCTGAAATGTGGAAGCAACCCAAGTGTCCACCAAGAGGTGGATCCACACCGCAGTCTACCCATCCCACGGAGCATGATTCAGCCTTCCACACCTGCAGAGTCTACTCATCCCACGGAGCATGATTCAGCCTTCCACACCACAGTCTACCCACCCACGGAGCATGATTCAGCCTTCCACACCACAGTCTACCCACCCACGGAGCGTGATTCAGCCTTCCACACCACAGTCTACCCACCCACGGAGCATGATTCAGCCTTCCACACCCGCAGAGTCTACCCACCCACAGAGTGTGATTCAGCCTTCCACACCACAGTCTACCCACCCACGGAGCATGATTCAGCCTTCCACACCTGTAGTCTACCCACCCACGGAGCATGATTCAGCCTTCCACACCCACAGAGTCTACCCACCCACGGAGCATGATTCAGCCTTCCACACCACAGTCTACCCACCCACGGAGCATGATTCAGCCTTCCACACCCACAGAGTCTACCCACCCACGGAGCATGATTCAGCCTTCCACACCCGCAGAGTTTACCCACCCACGGAGTGTGATTCAGCCTTCCACACCACAGTCTACCCACCCACGGAGTGTGATTCAGCCTTCCACACCACAGTCTACCCACCCACGGAGCGTGATTCAGCCTTCCACACCACAGTCTACCCACCCACGGAGCATGATTCAGCCTTCCACACCCGCAGAGTTTACCCACCCACGGAGTGTGATTCAGCCTTCCACACCACAGTCTGCCCATCCCACGGAGCGTGGTTCAGCCTTCCAAAGGAAGGAATTCTGTTACAGGCTACAGCATGGGTGAACTCTCAAGACACGATGCTGAGTACAACAGACAGAAAAGGACAAATACTATATGATTCAACTTACTTAGGTGGCTTGAGAAGTGCATTCCCACCCGCAGAGACAGACAGTACAGTGGTGGGTGCCAGGGGCTGAGGGAGGGGAAATGGGGAGTTAGCATTTCACAGGGGCAGAGTTTCTGTCTGAGAAGATGAAAATGTTCTGGAGATGGATGCTGGTGATGGCCACACAACAATGTGAACATGCTTCATGCCATGGAACTGTACACTTAAAAATGGGTAAAATGGGAACTGTTATGTATATTTTAACATAATTTTTAGAACATGTTTTTAAGTATATAGAAATGTTGACTGGGTGCAGTGGCTCACACCTATAATCCCAGCACTTTGGGAGGCTGAGGCGGGGGATAACCTGAGGTCAGGAGTTTGAGACCAGCCTGGCCAACATGGTGAAACCCCATCACTACTAAATACAAAAAATTAGCCGGGCATGGTAGCACGTGCCTGTAATCCCAGCTACTCGGGAGGCTGAGGGAGGAGAATTGCTTGAACCCGGGAGTCAGAGGTTGTAATGAGCTGAGATTGTGCCACTGCACTATAGCCTGGGCAATAAAGCAGGACTCCATCTCAAAAAAAAAAAAAGAAAAAAGAAAGGAAAGAAATGTAATAACTGAGTTGCAGTTTCCAGGAACTTCCTTGTATTCTGAAATCTAAAATCATTGGTTTTTGAGACTCGTCCCCTAGAATATGTTTAAAGAGCAAAATCAACTCCCTGTAGCAAGAAAATAATTTAGGAAATCTGTTTGTTTAAAAGCAGACAAAGGGGCAAAAAGATAAACATCCAAAGAGGCCACAATCGTACAGAAGCAATGAAAAATGCAAATATATCAGAAAAGCAAATGCAAATGAAAAACATTCCAGCAGAAAAGTTAACAGAACTAATGATCAGAGACAAACACTTTAATTTCAGTAACAGTAGGGAAAAATAACAGCATTCATGCATTAAAACTAAGAGCCTTCACAAAGACGTCTCAAGATGTATTTTGAACAACAGAGGACAGGCTCTTGGGAGACCTCTGGGTCCTGCCTCAGAACATCGAGTCCTCAAATCCGAGTGAGGAAAGTCTGGGGAGCTGCATTGTGGAGCCATCAGAAAGTACCTGGAGTGGCTGCTGCTGGGCTGGAAAAGCCGCGGAAGTCCTTGGGGGGAAGCTGGGTTGCTATGGCAACAGGAGTGCCAGGCTGCCCGTGCTTTCTGGCCACAACCTTTACCTGAGAGGGAATATTCAAAGGGAAGAGAGGAAGAAGGGAAAATAATGTTTAAACTTTGCAAAGTTGATCACCACCAGCACATCCCATGCAGCTGGCAGCCTCAGCCACTAATAGAGGGGCACGGGGACAACTTGGCTCTCTGATTGCAATTTAAGGCCTCACGGGGCTGGAAAGAACAAATCTGGCCCTAGGCACTGAAGCTTTGTTTGAAGTCCAGTTTAAACCTCAATCTGTGGCCAACAGGTAGCCACGGTCAGGCTGCACAGGCCGCGTCCACACAGCTTCACGCAGGAGCCCAGTGGCAGTGTCAGAGGGCGGCCCACCCCTCACGGCAGGGGCTGCAGATGCCTGGGGAGGCCATGGTGGGGCATGAGGAAGAATGACAAAAAACACTCCCACTGAAAATGTGTCCTTTCTTAAAAACACACTTTGATCTGATAAAACAGAAAGACAAATTAATCTGCATCTCCATAATGACAGCTTCTTAGGAGTAAGTAAACCAAAGAATCTTTCCAGAGACATTAACTGCTTCACATCCAGCGTATTCAAATGGGAATACCCTTGAAATTAAATGAACTCAAAGTCAAACGGCACTTTACAGCTTAAAATCACAGAGAGAAATACAAGAAAACAGAAACTGGTTCTTACTTCTGGCTGACAGGTCTAAAAAAAAAAGTAAAGAAAAAGAAACTGGTTCTTCTGGCTAAATATGTCCAGAAGGCTAAATATAAACAAGCACATATCATCATAAATAATCAAAACCAAACCTTAATATTTGTCAGTACCCTGGAATAAATTAACACTTTAAATAAATCAGATAGACAGTAAATCTTATGTTCTGTATAAGTTACCACAATTAAGTGGGTTTTTTTGTTTGTTTGTTTTTTGGTTGTTTTTTTTTTTTGAGACAGAGTCTCGCTCTGTCGCCCAGGCTGGAGTGCAGTGGCACGATCTTGGCTCACTGCAAGCTCCGCCTCCCTAGTTCACGCCATTCTCCTGCCTCAGCCTCCCGAGTAGCTGGGACTATAGGCGCCTGCCACCGCGCCTGGCTAATTTTTTGTATTTTCAGTAAAGACAGGGTTTCACCGTGTTAGCCAGGATGGTCTCGATCTCCTGACCTCGTGATCCGCCCGCCTCAGCCTCCCAAAGTGCTGGGATTGCAGGTGTGAGCCACCGGGCCCGGCCCACAATTAAATGTTTTAAAGAAATCAAATAGTGGCCAGGCATGGTGGCTCACGCCTATAATCTCAGCGCTTTGGGAGGCCAAGGCAGGTGGATCATGAGGTCAGGAGTTTGAGAGCAGCCTGACCAACATGGTGAAACCTCGTCTCTACTAAAAATACAAAAATTAGCTGGGCATAGTGTTGCACACCTGTAATCCCAGCTACTCAGGGGGCTGAGGCAGGAGAATCGCTTGAACCCGGGAAGTGGAAGCTGCAGTGAGCCAAGATCGCACCACTGCACTTCAGCCTGGGTTGACAGCTCCATCTCAAAAAAAAAAAAAAAAAGAAATCAGGTAGCTTGATCCTGTAATCAAGCATGCTTGCAGAAAGTGCACAAACATTTCTTACTCTTTCAGGAACCTGCAATATAATCACTGAACAACATGCCTAAAATTGCTTGACACTGGCCACAGGTATCAGCCTTGGAAGGAATTCGGTTCTAGTAGGAGGTATTGAAGCCTATAACCTTGACCCAAAAGAAGAGAACTTCGTTGTGAAAATGGGAATCTGGGCATTTCAGTAGGCGGGGGGTGGGGGAAGGGTTCGGCAGTGCTTGGAGTTGAAGGAGAGTCTGAGCTGTGGGCATCCTCCAGGGACACCAGTGCCTGAGTGTGGCGGCCCTGCCTGAAGACATGTTTGAGATCAAGTCATCCAAAGCTGAAAAGAAAAACCGTTAGTAGAGTTCACTCCTTCTTGGAAGGTAGGGTGTCTTTTAAATACAAGTCTTCTCATACAAATTTAAAACACTGAAATTAAGTATTCTGGAGTAGTTCAATAATAGTATTGAAAAGGTTAAAAGGGATATGGAGGCCGGGTGCAGTGGCTCACGTCTGTAATCCCAGCACTTTGGGAGGCCAAGGCAGGGGGATCACCTGAGGTCAGGAGTTTGAGAACAGCCTGGCCAACATGATGAAACCTCGTCTGTACTAAAAATACAAAAATTAGCCTGGCGTGGTGGCAGCCACCTGTAATCCCAGCTACTCAAGAGGCTGAGGCAGGAGAATTGCTTGAACCCAGGAGTGGGAGGTTGCAGTGAGCCAAGATTGGGCTATCACTCCAGCCTGGGCAACAAGAGTGAAACTCTGTCTCAAAAAAATAAAAAATAAATAAATAAAGAAAAGGGATATGGAGGCACCACTCCCTTGATACTTACAATTTCTAATATATTGACTACAAATACATCACACAAAGGTGTCAACAGGAAGATTCTACTATATTGAGAGGCAAAATTTTAAAAACACTTAAGATATGAAAATAAGGCATTAACACATCAATGTCAGTTTACACACTGACTTCTAGATACTTCTGAAAATTTCCTGAAAACTCAATTTAATGATTTTTAAGGTTTCAAATGTATATAAACATCCTTTGTTCAAAGGCTTTAAAAGTGCATTTTTTCACTTGCACCAATTCCCCAAGCAAAAAACCCATAGGCAAATGTACCTAATTAGTTTAAATAATATTTTATAGCGCTAATGAAGTTTGGTAACAGGGATCATGTTAGTAGAGTCAACCTAAATACACAACAAGCAGCTGGAATGTGAGCAATATTACACAGAGGAAAATAGTCACGAGAAATCAAAATGTTAGTACACTTCCAATATTTTACTATAAAATGATCATAAAACATAAATTCCTAAGATGCTAGTCAGGATCTATAGAAACTTATTTCTACCATTTAGAAGTGAACTTTAATACAACGATTAACTTACTTTTCATGTGACTATCAAAGCTGTTAGACTGCTTATCTTCAGTATTTCTTAACTGAATGCCATAATGACCTTTCTAAGGAGACCTTCAGCTGATCCCACAAGATCTGTAGGCTGCGGTCCCTCAGCTGTGGTGTGCTTTAAGACACTCCCATGAAGATATTCTCCTCAACCTATGAATACCTTATGGGCAAGTTTCCTAGTTTCCAAACATAGTAAATGTTTAAAATAATTGCTTTCTAATTTTGTTGCATTATAGGAAGAGGATAGTTCATATGAAATTAATTTTATAAATTTTATTGAGGATTCCCTTGGGGGTCAATTTACAAATAGTCTCCATGTATACTCTAAAAAAATTATTCTTTGTTGAAAGTTTTTACACACACATACATATACATGTGTGTTATACACTTAAACAGGCTAATTTGTATTGTTAATTTGAATAGTTCACATTCTACATACTTATAATTATTTTATTTATTTATTGTCTTCCGAGAAAAAAGCTAGTAATTCCTCATACAATCGTGGATTTAAAAACTGCTCCCTGGGAGGCCAAGGTGGATAGATCACAAGGTCAGGAGTTCGAGACCAGCCTGGCCAACACAGTAAAACCCCGTCTCTACTAAAAATACAAAAAATTAGCCGGGCGTGGTGGCAGATGCCTGTAATCCCAGCTACTTGGGAGGCTGAGGTAGGAGAATTGCTTGAACCAGGGAGGTAGAAGTTGCAGTGAGCCGAGATCATGCCGCTGCACTCCAGCCTGGGTGACAGTGCGAGACTCCATCTCAAAAAAAAAAAAAACACACACACACACACACACACACACACACAAAACACAAAAACTGTTCCCTTGAAACTCTATCGATAGGCCACACATGGTGGCTCACGCCTGTAATCCCAGCACTTTGGGAGGCTGAAGTGGGCTGATCACTTGAGGCCAGGAGTTCAAGACCAGCCTGGCCAACATGGTGAAACCCCATCTCTACTGAAAATACAAAACATCAGCCGAGCGTGGTGACACATGCCTGTGATCCCAGCTACTCGGGAGGCTGAGGCATGAGAATTGCTTGAACCCGGGAGGCATAGGTTGCAGTGAGCTGAGATCGCACCACTGCACTCCAGACTGGGCGACAGAGCAAGACTTTGTCACAAAAAAAAAAAAAAGAAAGAAAGAAAGAAAATGAAATTCTATACACTTTTGCTCTGTGTATTTTGAGTCTAAGTTAGAGCTGTACTTGTTCAGAAACTCTTGACATTGAGATGTGTGTTCAGGAACCTTGGAACCTTGGCTTTGAGCTCAATCAGCCCTGACTGCAGGTGGCTGGCAAGGGTGGACTCTGGAGGTTCTCACCTTGCACAGCACAACCGTTTAGGAGCAGGCAAATGTGGTGACATTCCAAGAAAGGTGCCAGGACGCTGCCCCCGTGAGCACCTGCCACAGAGGTGCCTGAACCACCACCGGAGAGGGGGGCTGCCGGGGGTTCAGCCAGGTGCCAGGATCCCTGGAACCATCCTCTGTAAACGTGGGGAGCCTGTGAGAGACTTTAAACCACTATTCACGGCCACAGTGTGTTTTAAAAGTGAAGTGCCTAGAACGCATGCTCTGAGATGGTAAGCTCTGCGTTGCACCTGCACGTCTAAGATGGTAAGCTCTGCGTTGCACCTGCACGCAGCATAAGCCCTGAGCTCTGCTTCCCGTGACAAGCACCAAAACAGAGAACTGTTACCTCATCATTAATGACTTCAAAGTGCTCCTCCTCCTCCTCTTCAATGTCCAAATCATTCTGCCTAAGATATGCTTGTAATGGTCCATACAGTCTCTCCTTGAAAGCTAAGAAATCCATCATGTTCCCTTGAAAGTGTTGCAAGAAAAACAGTTCAATCAAATACTCCTTGAAGACCTCCTTCAGAGCCTGCATCTCCTGGTAATGATAGTCCAGGCACTGCTTCCTCATCTGCACCATCTCCAGAGAGGCTGGGGGAATCTCCTCTAACTTCTTGGGAGCCTTCTTCACTCCCGTGTTCCCCACAGACGTGAGTGGGAGGCTGGAAAGGCCTGGGGGCACGGCAGTCCTGGAAGGGCTGGTGGGTGGCGGGGGGGCCATCATCCCAAACCCTGCTGCGCCCCCAGCCCCGGGGAGCAGCACGCCGGGCGTCCTCTCGAAGCCCAGGGGCCGGGACAGCGGCGGCCCCTGCAGCACCTGCTGCTGCTGGACCAGCTGGCCCTGGATGCTGCTGCTGATCTGTGGTGGCAAGTTAGCCGTGATGTGGCTGGGGCTGGCCAGGGGCTGCAGGCCAGCCCCACCTGCGGCTGCAGGGCTCTGGGGTCCCAAGTGGTGGATGGTGCCCCCTGACTGTGTGTGGGGCTGGGAGGGTCTCCGCTCTCGGACTGTGATGGGCGTACCCGGGTGCTGGAGCTGAACCTGGGCTCCCTGGGCGATCTGGGTGAGTCCTGACCCATCCTGAAACACAAAGTGTCCGCCACTGGATGGGCTCAAGCTGATCTGCCTCACCAGCACACTGGCATCCACGAAGCCCCCCGTGGGGCTGCTGCTGCAGAGGCCCAGCCCAGGGCCAGGAGCCCCTGCACGCACATTCTGCAGGGCCTGCCCTGGCCCGGGGCTGGGCTATGTGGGGCTCTGGGTCTGAACCTGCTGGGATATGGGGATGTGACCTGAATGTACCATGGAGACCCGTGCTCAAACTGCCATGGCTGAGTGCCAAACTGGAAGCCTGGAGAGGTGGGACTGGGGAGTGGCAGTGGGGCCAGTGTGACTTGTGGGATTCCCTTGAGCCTAGGGCCCATGCCCTGCAGGGCAACATTCATGTTCTGCCCACCCGCAGGGCTCCCTCTCACCATCAGCTGCTGCAGTTGGTGGCTGGGGGATGGCAGCGTGAGGGGCGGGGGTGGCTGGGAGCATGCTGGCTGCTCCTCGCCCGTGCCGGGGCAGGCCCTGGGCCACTGGACGTGGTGCTGGCTGCTCTGGGAGTTGCTGATGCGCTGCATGGCCACGTCTTCAGGAAATGCTCCCTAAACAAACGCAGAAAAGTTAGAGTTGAGTGAGGCGAGCTCCATGCCCGGGCGCCTTTCAGAGCCTGCACAGGTGTCCCGAAAGGTGGCTCAGGAGGGGCCAATGAAGGCCTAGCAAACCCCAGGCACCAGACTGCTACCCAGGTCAACAAAGGCTCAGATCAGAATATCCGCTCCGTGAGAGATGCTTGGCAAGCTCCCCTGCCTCACACTTTTCTTGAACTGAAGTATTAATACCTGCTTAATCCAACTCTACCGCAAGGGGCTGAAAGTGCTGGCAAGGAAAAGCATGGGAGGGAGGAGAAGGGCGAGAAGCACAGCACAGCAGGGCATCTCCAGCGGGCGGCAGACGGTGGCTCAGGATCACGAAGGTCAGTTCTCTACGCCCCTTACATGATCTCATTTAGTTTTCACAGTCAGGCCGTGGGGTCACTCCTATTGATAGACCATTTCCACAGACAGACACTGAGGCAGCGAGCAATGAGCTCCCTGGGCTGCAGGGTCCAGCCCTAGGGGGCTTAGCGGGTGTTCTCCCTGTGTGCGGAGACCAGAGATTGTAAAAAATAAAGACACAAGACAAAGAGAAAAGAGAAAACAGCTGGGCCCAGGGGACCACTACCATCAAGGCGCGGAGACCGGTAATGGCCCCCAACAGCTAGGCGCACTGATATTTATTGCATACAAGACAAGGGGGGGCAGGGTAAGGAGGGTAGATCTTCTAAGTGATTGATAAGGTGAAGCAAGTCACGTGATTACAGGACAGGGGGCCCTTCCCTTTTAGGTAGCCGAAGCAGAGAGAGAAGGCAGCATACGTCGGCGTTTTCTTCTATGCACTTATAAGAAAGATCAAAGACTTTAAGATTTTCACTATTTCTTCTACCGCTATCTACTACAAACTTCAAAGAGGAACCAGGAATACGGGAGGAGCGGACAAGGAGCGTGACCATTAAAGCACAGCACCACAGGGAGGGGTTTAGGCCTCCAGATGACTGCGCGCAGGCCTGGATAATATCCAGCCTCCCACAAGAAGCTGGTGGAGCAGAGTGTTCCCTGACTCCTCCAAGGAAAGGAGACTCCCTTTTGCGGTCTGTTAAGTAACAGGTGCCTTCCCAGACACTGGTGTTACCGCTCGACCAAGGAACCCTCAAGCGGCCCTTATGTGGGCGTGACAGAAGGCTCACCTCTTGCCTTCTAGGTCACTTCTCACCATGTCCCTTCAGCACCTGACCCTATACCCGCCGGTTATTCCTAGGTTATATTAGTAATACGACCGAGTGATATTAAAGGCTAATGATTAATGTTTATACTAATGATTGATAATGTCCATGATCATCTCTATATCTAATTTGTATTATGACTATTCTTATTCTAACTATTTTCTTTATTATGCTGAAACAGTTTGTGCCTTTAGTCTCTTGCCTCAGCACCTAGGTAATCTTTCGCCCACATCGGGCCAAGCTATGAAGTGGTGGAGCCATCATCCAGCTCCAAGCACACGGGCTCTGAGGCCCATGGGCCTCACTATAGGCCAACACCATGGACAGGTCCAGAGCCTGCCCCTGAATCTGGAACTTGGACACTGTCAACCCCAGTGCTAAAACATCAGTTCCACGGATTTGATCCTGCATGAAGACTGAACACTTGATTGATGGTTTTCAGCATTTAATCTGTCCTGAAGGACTCAGTGCATACTGCCTGGTAGAAAAACGCAAAGGGAATCTGTTTCAGAAGTAGTCATTCCAGAGACAGGCTGGAAACGCAGGGACAGAATGGACCTGAGGCACTCCAGGTGTGGCCTGACCCTGGCTGGGAGGACAGTCCAGCTCCCACCTTCCTACCATGACGGTAGACCCCAACTGCCACGTGTTTTTTAATGAAGGCCATGTATTATAGACAAATGCATTTTATGGATGGCTCAGACCTGACGTTTTTTCCATCATCACCAACACAGAAATTCAAGGGAAACATTCAAAAAGCTGCAAAGATACCACCCACTACAGAAGCTGCCTCTCCTAACGCCTGAGGCTCAGGGACGCAGTAGACAGTGTTTACGTGAAAACGGTGCAAGCTCACATCCGGCACGAGGTGTGGCAAGCCAGGCAGGCACGAAGCGATGCCTGCCAGCAAAACCATTTATAAAGAGTGCTTGATAAACACACTATTTATGTTCGATTTTAAATGGAAAAATTCAAGATCCAAAATTATGTAATTTGAAAGATTTAATAAAAAGACTCAAAATATGCCCACAGGTGATGGTCTCTGGGTTAGGTGGATTATAATGATTTTTCCCCTTTTTATACTTTTTTGTACTTTCTAGATGTTCTATAATTACTATGTGGTATTTTTATATCCACAGGGAAAAAAAGGCATCTTTTTAAAAAGTGTTTTTCCTGGCCAGGCACAGTGGCTCACGCCTGTAATCCCAGCACTTTGGGAGGCCGAGGTGGGCGGATCACGAGGTCAGGAGATCGAGACCATCCTGGCTAACATGGTGAAACCCCGTCTCTACTAAAAAATACAAAAAACTAGCCGGGCGAGGTGGCGGGTGCCTGTAGTCCCAGCTACTCGGGAGGCTGAGGCAGGAGAATTGCTTGAACCTGGGAGGTGGAGCTTGCAGTGAGCTGAGATCACGCCACTGCACTCCAGCCTGGCGACAGAGTAAGACTGTGTCTCAAAAGAAAAAAAAAAACAGTGCTTTTGTTTACCAGTAAACTCTTCTTCCAGGTGTGCAAAGTTTGCACATGAGGGACTGTAATCTAGTAAAATAATAATTAGAAGATGCATGGAAGACACAAGGCAAAAATTTATTTGTACATTATTTCTAACTCAGAACACTTTTTCCTATGAAATGCAATGACTATAGTCTCTTTCTAAGATAAGGTAGATCAGTGGCTCTGTACCTTGGAAGACTGTGCCCACAGGGGACATCAGGCAATGTCTGGAGGCATTTTTGGTTGTCACAACTGATAAGGGTGGGAGCACCACTGGCATCTCGTGGGGAGAGGCCTGGAGATCGCTAACCGTCCTGCAACACACAGCACGGCCCCACCGTGAGGAATCTTCTGGCCCTCAACATGAACCGGCTGAGGCTGAGAACCTAAGACAGAGGAGGCAGCCCTGTGGGGCTGACCCGCCACACCATGCACACCATGTGTCCAGGACTGAGCGAGGGCTTCTCCTTGCGGTCAGGCCACCCAGGCACACAAGGATGCAGCCTGGCCCTCAGTGGCAGCCAGACTGACCCTGGCTCTTCAACTTGTTGACACAGAGGGGGCCACTGGCCCTCCTGAGAATCTGGTGAAAGCTGTGCACTGTTCTTACCAAACACACCTCACAGCCACAAGCTTTACATGTTCACACACAAGGGGCTCTAAGAACCAGACCCTCACTCGGCAGTAAGGGATGAGGCGGGGGGAGCCAGTGACTCCTCATGGGGCAGAAGGGCAGCTGGGTCCCCTGTGAGAAAGCCCAGTATGGGCAGGGCCAGCCATCAGGACCAATGGTGGGCAAGAGTCCTAAGGGGACCATAGAAGGTCTGGGGTTAGCAGGCAGTGCCTGGGCTCTGGGGAGGAGATGAGGGGACAGCGAGTCGGAGTGCAGAGGAGCCTGTGCTTGTACCTGGGAGGCGGGGGCGGTCCTCTTCCATGACTGCTCCCAGATGACAACTCCCACCAGAGCAACGCTCAGAAAGAGGACAGCGCATACGTCCCCTTCCCACAGCCGTAGTCAGAGCCTCCTGCCAGCCCTGATCACAACATAAAGGGCTGGCGGTGTCTCCGTGCCTGTGTGCCCTAGGCACACACACAGTCATCTCCAGACACCGCCTTGGCTGCTGGTAGAGCCTATGTGAGGGCGGTCAACACACAGCCAAACTGTAACTCTCTGCCCACCACAGGTTTCTGTGGTCTCCATGCAGCAGACATCCCTGGGAGCCCCCAGGCTGCTGGGCAGGGCTTCCTCCTCAGTTCAGATTCTCCACAGATGCTGCTTTTCCTGAGGCAGAGTGCAGCAGAGACCCTTCCTGTCACCCTACACTGACGCAGGCCTGAAACCAGAAAAGGGGCTCAGAATACTCACGGGGCACAATCGGGCTGCAGCAGGAAGAAGGGAGGGGAGCCCTCCTGGAGCCATGCAGGCTGGTCAGCAATATTCAGTACATGCACTGGAGAAGGCAAAGGCCAACCAGCAGTTCAGCCGTATTCGCTGTATTAGAGTGAACTTAGTGTATCAGAGTGAATCCCAGCACTTTGGGAGGCTGAAGCAGGCAGATCACTTGAGGTCAGGAGTTTGAGACCAGCCTGGCCAACATGGCGAAACCCCATCTCTACTAAAAATACAAAAATTAGCCAGGCGTGGTGGCGCACACCTGTAATCCCACCTACTTGGGAGGCTGAGGCAGAACTGCTTGAACCCCTGGGAGGTGGAGGTTGTAGTGAACCAAGATCAGGCCACTGCACTCCAGCCTGAGTGACAGAGTGAGACTCTGGTCTCCAAAAAAAAAAGGAAAAAAGACAAAATAAAGATTTTTCCAAATGTACAAAACTGAAGAATTCACCACCAGCAGATGTGCAGTACAAGAAATGAAGGACATACTTTAGGAATAAGGAAGACAGATCCAAGGTGAAAATCTGGTTCCATACAGTAAACTTGGGAAGAAGAAAACTTCCTCAACCTGATAAAGAATCTCAGTGGCTACAACAGCTAATATGATACTCATTGGTAAAAGCCTGAAAGCTTCTCCTCTAAGATGGAAACAAGGAAGGGATGTAATATGTCTTGGATCTGTGTCCCCACCAAATCTCATGTCGAATTGTAATCCCCAGTGTTGGAGGAAGGGCCGGATGGGAGGTGACTGGATCATGGGGGCAGTTTCTCATGGTGTTACAGCATCCCCCTTGGTCGCAACAGTGAGTTCTTATGAGATATGGTCATTTAAAAGTATGTATCACCAGCCAGGCGTGGTGGCTCATGCCTGTAATCCCAGCAGTTTGGGAGGCCGAGGCGAATGGATCACATGAGGTCAGGAGTTCGAGACCAGCCTGGCCAACTTGGCAAAACCCCGTCTCTACTAAAAATACAAAATTAGCCAGGCATGGTGGCGCACACCTGTAATCCCAGCTACTCAGGAGGCTGAGGCAGGAGAATCACTTGAACCTGGGAGGTGGAGGTTGTATTGAGCCAATATTCACACCACTGCACTCCAGCCTGGGAGACAGACTGAGATCCTATCTCAAAAAAAAAAGTATATCAAAAAACATAAAATATTCAAGAATAAATCTGATAGATGTGCAAGACCTGTACACCAAAACCACAAAACACTGCAGGGAGAAAATTTTGAAGACATTAACAGTGTTCATGAGTCAGAAGATTCAGTATTGTTAATATGTCAGTTCTCCCAAAATTGATCTAAAAATTGAATGTAATGTCAATCAAAACCCCAAGAGGCTTTTAACAGAAATTGAGAAGCAGATTTTAAAATTCATAAGGAAATGCAAACAACCCAGAAGAGCCAAAATTATGAAAAAGACAAAAATATTTAGATTTCCTGACTTTAACATGTAGTATAAAGCTATAGCAATTAAGACAGCGTGGAAATAGAACGATGTTACAGAACGCCAGAAATAGATTCACACATACATGGTAAACAAATTTTCAACAAAGAGGAAAGATCATAAAGTGGAGGAAGGATAATGTTTTCAAATATGATGCTGAAACAGTTGGATATCCATATGCAAAAAAAAGAACTTTGATCCGTTATTGTACAACAGACAAAAAAAAATTCAAAGTGGATTGTAGATCTAAATGTGAAATCTAAAACCAAAAACTTCCTAGAAGGAAATATAGAAAAAAAAATCTTTGTGTGTGATCTTTGTAATTCTGGGTTAGACAAAGATTTTTCAGATTCAACAGCATGATTCATACAAGAAAAAACTGGTAAGTTAAGCTTCATGAAAATTAAAACTTCTGCTCTTGAAAAGACACTGTTAAGATAACCACAGACTAGAAAATATTTTCAAATCACGTATCTGATACAGAACTTCTATCTAGAATTCTTCAACTCAGTTTTTTTTTGTTTTTAATTTCACCAGGCAAAAGATGTCAACAAACACTGTCAAAGAAAAATGGATAGAAAATAAGCACATGAAAAGATGCTCAACATCAGTAGTGATTAGAGAAATGCAAATTAAACCCACAGTGAGATACTCCTACAGGCCTTACTAAGACGGCTCAAGACCGATCATACTAGCTGCTAAGGATGTGGAGAAACTGGAACCTTCATATACTACTAGGGGGAATATAAAATGGTGCACACACTTTGGAAAACAGTTTGGCAATTTCTTAAAAAGGTAAACACCTGCCATATAATCCAGCCATTCCACTCCTAGGTACTTACCCAAGAAAAGAGACAGCAGGTGTCCATACCAAGTCTTGTAAGTGAGTATTCCTCCTAGGTTTATTTGTGAGAGTCAAAAACTGGAAACAACCCAAATGTCCACTGACAGATGAATTGATAAAAAAATTATGATCTATCCCTACAATGGAATCTATTTGGAGTATCATTCAGCAATAAAAAGGAATGAACTGGTGATACATGCAAAAAAATGAATCTTAAAAAAAAGGTTAAGTGAAAGAAGCCAGACACAAAAGAGGACACTGTTCCTAATTCCATTATAAGGAATTCTAGAAGAGGCCAATTACATGACAGCAGATCAGCGCTTGCCTGGGGCTGGGCCTGAGGTGGGAAAGGTGGCAAAGGGATGCAAGGGCCCCCTAGGGTGAGGAAAACACCCTAAAAAGCTCCTGTGCAACCACGTGGTAAATACTTACCAGGATTCAACGAAGAGTACACTTAACGTGAGTGAATTTTATGGTAGGTAGCTTATACCTAAATAAAGCTATTTTTAAAGTATAGTGGATAAATATGCATTTATATTTTTAATTGACTATTTTATCTATTTTTTTTAAAGGCTGGTGCCTGGACTGTTAGAAATGCAAAATGCTTGTTCCCTGGTGCCACAAAGAAATAGCACTCGAACATTAATTTTCTCAGCAAGGCAGTTTTTACTTTCTGCAGAAAGCATGCTCCTCGCAGATGGAACAATGGCAAGAGCACACCTGGACAGGGCAGGGGCAGGAGTTCTTATCCCTGAGGCAGGTAGTCCCTGCTGCTGTGTTGTTCCCCTATTGGCTAGGGTTGGACCACACAGTCTTAGCTAATTCCGATTGGCTATTTTAAAAAGAGCGGGAGTACAAGCCGGAGTGGCAGGGTGAGTAGGTTGGTAGGAAGGATGGTTAGGAACAGGTAACAGGTGACTCAGGTCAAAGCAGGTGATTGGGATGAGGCAGGACGGAGCAGGTGACCAGGGGAACGGATGTGAACTACTGATTAGGACTGGTGGGAAAGTTGTTTACTGAAACTAGAGGCAAGGGGGTGAAGAGAACCAGGAGGTTAAACTTTAAAATGGAGAATCAAAGAATAAGAAAGCTGAACAGACTGACATACTGATTCTTTGAAGAGAAACTTGGGGTTCACTATATTTAACTCTTGATTTCTACGAATCAAGTGTGCTCAGAAAATCAAAGAGGCTATAGTGAGTCTGAAAACTATGATTCTGTCTCACTATTAGAACAGGATTAGTAGGGAGAATGAGACTAACAGAATATAAACCAATTAAAATATAGAAAGAGGTATTTCCTGAAGAGAAAGGCTGAAAAAAAACTTTTAAAGATAGGTTGGATAGAAAAAGAAAAACAAGGCCAGGTGAGGTGGCTCATGCCTGTAATCCCAGCATTCTGGGAGGCCGAGGCGGGTGGATCACTTGAGGTCAGAAGTTCAAGATCAGCCTGACCAACAGGGAGAAACCCCATCTCTACTAAAAATACAAAACATTAGCCAGGCATGGTGGCGCATGCCTATAATCCCAGCTACTCAGGAGGCTGAGGCAGGAGAATCACTTGAACCTGGGAGGTGGAGGTTGCGGTAAGCCAAGACTGGGCCACTGTACTCCAGCCTGGTCAACAAGAACAAAACTCTGTCTCAAAAAAAAAAAAAGAAAAAGAAAAAGATCTGTCCTGCAGAGAAAGGTTGAATAAATTTTTTTAAAAGATAGGTTGGATAGAAAAAGAGAAACAAAGCCAGGCGCAGTGGCTCACGCCTATGATCCCAGCACTTTGGGAGGCTGAGGTGGGTGGATCACTTGAGGTCAGGAGTTCAAGACCAGTCTGGCCAACATGGTGAAACCCCGTCTCTACTAAAAATACAAAAATTAGCCCAGCATGGTGGCACATGCCTGTAATCCCAGCTACTCTGGAGGCTGAGGCAGAAGAATTGCTTGAACCTGGGAGGCGGAGGTTGCAGTGAGCTGAGATAGCACCAATGCACTGCAGCCTGGGCGACAGGGTGAGACTCCATGGAAAGAAAGGAAGGAAGGGAGGGAGGGAGGGGAAGGGAGGGAGGGAGGGGAGGGGAAGGGAGGGAACAGGAGGGGGGGGAGAGGGGGAGTGGGGAGAGGGGAGGGGAAGGGAGAAAAACAAGATCTTTTGCAAAGACCAGGACAACCAAACAAAAGAGGTAAAGGGAATGCACTCAAGTCTGCCTGATGGTCCACGAGGCAGGAGACGGAGTCTCAGAGCCAGCTGGGACACTCCTCTAGAGGAGGCTTCCTGAGAGTGACGGCAGAAGGGAACCCAGGACAAGCAGCAGAGGCATGGCTCAAAGCCTGAAACCGGCAGGGACCCCGTTGGGAGGCAGCCAGCCTTAGCTCCGGAACCCGCTGAGGAAGGTTCTGCGGGAAACAAAGGTGGGCACAAGGGAGCTGGAGAGGACACCCTCAGGCCCGTAAGCACCGGCCAGAGTCAGCCTCTCTCAAGCAGCTCTGTGTCCAGCCAGGCACACCCAGTTCCAAGGACACCTGGCAAGAATTTCAACTGCCCCTCTCTCCAAGAGCCACAGTAGTACAGTCAATATTAAACAAACCAAAATTCATGGCAAACACATAGAACAGGACAAAAAGAAGCCTTATGTACTGATTAAAGCTGCAATTCAGCAGGGCATATGATGGCACCTGTGGTCCCAGATACTTGGGAGGCTGATGCAGGAGAATCACTTGAGCCTTGGAGTTGGAGGCTGCCATAAGCTATGATCATGCCACTGCACTCCAGCCTGGGTGACAGAGCAAGACCCTGTCTGTAAAATATACTAATAAAATTTTTAAAAGAGTCACAACTCACAAATTGTACATGACATACATAAATCTTTATAAACCAACATTATAGCAACCAAATGCATGAAAACAAAATTTCCTAGGAGAATCTGATTTTAAAACCAAAACCAAAAAAAAAAAGAACTCATTTAGAATGAAAGACTGTAAAACACCTCTTTCAAAACCTGATTGATCAAATCGGACAAAAATAAAGAATGGAATACAATGCAACAAAATAAATAATATGCTTGCTATAAAACTTTGTACTTGGCTGGGCGCAGTGGCTCACGCCTGTAATCCCAGCACTTTGGGAGGCCAAAGCCAGGAGATCATGAGGTCAGGAGATAGAGACCAACCTGGCTAACATGGTGAAATCCCATGTCTACTAAAAATGTAAAAAATTAGCCGGGCGTGGTGTCAGGAGCCTGTAGTCCCAGCTACTAAGGAGGCTGAGGCAGGAGAATGGCGTTAAACCGGGAGGTGGAGTTTGCAGTGAGCCGAGATCGCACCACTGCACTCCACCCTCGGTGACAGAGTGAGACTCTGTCTCAAAAAAAAAAAAAGACAAATGTTGGGAATTAAAATATATAGCCATAGAACAGATTACAATAGTTAGGAGACAATGTGTAACTCCATGGTGATTACCTGGAATATCTACCGGAAAAAAAAAAAATCACTTTCCTACTAAACATAAACTAAAAAAATTGCCCCAAGGAGGAGAGAAAAGTGACCAAAAACCACCAAAAAGAAATCAGACTGGGCGCAGTGGCTCACACCTGTAATCCCAGCACTTTGGGAGGCCGAGGCTGGCGTATCACGAGGTCAGGAGATCGAGACCATCCTGGCTACCACGGTGAAATCCCGTCTCTACTAAAAATACAAAAAAATTAGCCGGGTGTGGCGGCGGGTGCCTGCAGTCCCAGCTACTAGGGAGGCTGAGGCAGGAGAATGGCATTAACCCAGAAGGGGGAGCTTGCAGTGAGCCAAGATCACGCCACTGCACTCCAGCCTGGGTGACAAAGCCAGACTCCATCTTAAAAAAAAAAAAAAAAAAAAAAAAAATCAAAAAGAAAATTAAGTATCTATCGTTTTAAAAGACTCTAAGAGACAATGGAATTTTACTTAACTGAGCTCTATTTAACCTTTAAAGCTCAAGTAATTACTATGCTATTTAAATACTTCAAGTTTATGGAAAAAATACAGATCTCTCTAATTCACTTTACAAAATTAGCATTTAATACCCAAAGCTGACAGATAGTACAAAAAAGCAATACACTTATAAAAATTTTGCATATGCCTGGTATAAAAATTATTTTTAAAAATTCATAAATAGAACCGAGCATACGTGACTCAAGGAAAAACACTGTCAAAGGGGAGTCAGTCCAGTGATTCAGGGAGTGGGCCAGTATCAGGAAACCGACAAACTTTACCATCATTTGAAAGCTAAAAGCCACGAAATGAAAAAATGATATCCTATAAAATTTAGCAGCTCTTCCGAATAATAATTCAAAGTAAAACACATATCAAACAAATTGAACATAATGTTTTAAAAACTAGCTCCCAAAACTCAACAGCAATAATCATATTAAATGCTGATATGCAGAAACTAATTCCATTAAATCAGGAACACAAGGATGCAAATGTCACCATTTCTATGTAGCACTTCAACAGAGGTTTTAGCAGTTAAAAATAAAAAGAAACATGAAGTAATGAGGGAAGGGAATACAATTTATTATTCTTATTTACATATATATTTTTTAGAGATAGGGTCTCACTCTGTTGCCCAGGCCAAAGTACACTGGCAGAATCTTGGCTCACTGCAGCCCCGACCTCACAGGCTCAAGTGATCTTCCCACCTCAGCTTCCCAAGTAGCTGGGACTACAGGCACGAGCCACCACACCCAGCTAATTTTTTAAGTTTTTATAGAGACAGGGTTTCGTCATGTTGCCCAGGCTGGTCTCAAACTCCTGGGCTCAAGTGATCTTCCTGCCTCAGCCTCCCAAAGTGCTGGGGTTACAGGCATGAGCCACCGCACCTGTCCTAAAATTACATTTATTTGTATATGATATAATTGTATGCCTACAATACCCACAAGACCAAAACTTATAAGAATAACAATTTGGTGCCAGGCACAATGGCTCACACCTGTAATCCCAGCACTTTGGGAGGCCAAGGTGGGCAGACCACCTGAGGTCAAGAGTTCGAAACCAGCCTGGCCAACATGGTGAAACCCCGTCTCTACTAAAAAAAAAAAAATAAATTAGCCAGGTGTGGTGGTGGGTGCCTGTAATCCCAGCTACTCCGGAGGTTGAGGCAGGAGAATCGCTTAAACCTGGGAGGCAGAGGTTGCAGTGAGCCGAGATCGCGCCATTGCCCTCCAGCCTGGGTGACAGAGTGAGACTCAGCCTCAAAAAAAAAAAAAAATAACAACAATTTTGTTGAGGTGCCTGCAATCAAGATAAATATACAAAATTCAACAGGCTTTTTTTTATGTGAGCAATAGACAACTGAAATGGAAATTTTAAGATGCCCCATTCGGAGGCCACAAAAACTATAAAATACCAGTCAGTACATTTACCAAGAAGAGCACAACCAGAAATAAACTATATAATGTTATTAAAGGACATTAAAAAATACATGATTAAGGCTGGGTGGTTGGCTCACGCTTGTAATCCCAACACTTTAGGAGGCCAAGGCGGGTGATCACCTGAGGTTGGGAGTTTGAGACCAGCCTGATCAACATGGAGAAACCCCATCTCTACTAAAAAAAAAAAAAAAAAAATACAAAATTAGCTGGGCGTGGTGGAACATACCTGTAATCCCAGCTACTCAGGAGGCTGAGGTGGGAGAATCGCTTGAACCCGGGAGACGGAGGTTGCAGTAAGCCGAGATCGCACTATCGCACTCCAGCCTGGGCAACAAGAGCAAAACTTCGTCTCAAAAAAAAAAAAAAAAAAAGAATAAAATGAAGCAACATACCATGTTCCAGAATAAGATTTACTATCATAAAATGTCATGCCTTCAAAACTGAACGTATATATGTAATGCAATTCTGAAGAGGATTACAATGAGTCTGGGTTTTGTTTTGCTTTAGAAATAAGAAAAAAATTAGCTTAAAGTTCACATGAAATGATATATGTTTTTAAAGAGACAATGCTTTTTTGAAAAACATGAAAGAATACTGACAAAAGAAAAACAAAATAGTAGAATTCCTGATTTAGGAAAACAGTCATACTTATTCGAGAACTTCTGTAATAAAAAAGCAATGTAGGTATATACAGCTATTGTGTAGCCATAAAAATTAAAAGTTTAAACTAAAAAAAAGTAGCATGCTCTTGGCCTCCCAAAGTACTAGGATTACAGGTGTGAGCCACCATGCCCAGCCTGAAATTATCTTTATTTGTAAATGATATAATTCTATGCCTACAAAATCCGAGACGAAAAGTTATAAGAATACTTTGAATTTGGTGAAGTGTCTGTAATCAAGATAAATATACAAAAACCAACAGGTTTCTATTGAAAAAAGAAAAAGAGGAAAGAAAAAGGAAAAAGATTTAAAAATGTATAGATACTTTAAATGAGATAAGAATGCTTTATTTAATAAATGGTAGTGGCATCGGGAGAAAATATTTGCAAACCACACATTTAACAACGGGCTAATATCCAAAATATATAAGGAACTGAAACCACTCAATAGCATGAAAGCAACCTAATTTAAAAATGGGCAAAACACCTACATAGACATACCTCAAAAGAAGATATACATATAGCCAACAAATACATGAAAAAAGGCTCATTATCACTAACCATCAGGGAGAGGCAAATCAAAACCACAATGAGATTATCACCTGCCAACTGCTAGGATGGCTATTACCAAAAAGACAAAAGATAGTTAAGTGTTGGCGAGAATGTGGAGAAAAGGGAACCTTTGTGCACTGTTGGTAAGAATGTAATTAGTACAGCCAGTATGGAAAACAGTACAAAGCTTCCTCAAAAAAATAAAAATAGAATGAAGATACAATCCATCAATCCCACTTTTGGGTGCACAGCCAAAGGAAACAAAATCAGGATGTTGAATAGTTACGTGTACTCGCATGTTGATGGCAGCATTATTCACAGTAGCCTAGGTACCCACCATCAAATGAATGATTAAAAAAAGTGGGCCAGGCGCGGTGGCTCAAGCCTGTAATCCCAGCACTTTGGGAGGCCGAGACGGGCGGATCACGAGGTCAGGAGATCGAGACCATCCTGGCTAACACGGTGAAACCCCGTCTCTACTAAAAAATACAAAAAACTAGCCGGGCGAGGTGGCGGGCGCCTGTAGCCCAGCTACTTGGGAGGCTGAGGTGGGAGAATGGAGTAAACCCGGGAGGCGGAGCTTGCAGTGAGCTGAGATCCGGCCACTGCGCTCCAGCCCAGGCGACAGAGCGACACTCCGTCTCAAAAAAAAAAAAAAAAAAAAGTGTGGTATATATACAACACAAAATAATAGTATACAGCCATTAAAAAATAAGGAAATTCTGTCATTTGCAAGGACATGGATGAGCCTGGAGGACACTGTACTAAGTAAAATAAGGCAGGCACAGAAAGATAAATACCACATGATCTCACTTACACATGGAATCTAAGAAGGTTGAACTCATAGAAACAGAGAGCAGAATAGCGGTTACTGGGGCCTGGGGGTGGGGGAACAGGAAAAGGGGGATATTGATCAAAGGTAACAATTTCAGTTAGATAGAAAGAATAAGCTTTAGTGATCTATTGCAGAGGATGATAATTATAATAAATAACAATGCATTGAATATTTCAAAATTGCTGAAAGAGTAGATTTTAAATGTTTTCACCACATAAAAATGGTGTGTGAGGTGATGGGTTTGTTAATGAGCACAATTTCATCATTCTATAATATAAACACATTAAGACATCATGTTGTTTTTCATAAATATATAATACATACAATGATTATTTATCAATTAAAAATTAAGGCCAGGCATGGTGGCTCATGCCTGTAGTCCCAGCACTTTGGGAGGTCGAGGTGGGCAGATCCCTTGAGGCCAGGAGTTCAAGACCAGCCTGGGCAACAGGGCAAAACCCTGTCTCTACTAAAATTTGCTGTGCACCTGTGGTCCTAGCTACTCAGGAGGCTGAGATGGGAGAATTGCTTGAGCCCGGGAGATCAAGGTTGCAGTGAGCCAAGATTGTGTCACTGCATTTCAGCTTGGGTAACAGAGTGAGACTCTGTCTCAAAAAACTTTCCTTTAAAATTGTTAATTAAATTTAAAACAAAAAAAGAAATGGTAGTAGCATCTAGAGGGGAAAAGGTGTCCCCTACCTCACACCATTTCAATCAGAATAAAGAACTAAATGTTATCCTGGAAGGAACAGAAGGCAGAGAGGAAAGGAGAACACCCCCACCTCATACCATTTCAGTCAGAATAAAGAACTAAATGTTATCCTGGAAGGAAGGAAGAGGAGGCAGGGAGGAAAGGAGGAAAACGCTTTATTGGAATAATATTTAGGGGACTATCTCTACAACTGCGAGGTGGTGAAACCTTCTTAATAAGTAATGCAGGAAACCCAGATGCTGTAAAGGAAAAACTACATGACTACATAAAAGATGTTTTAAACAAGATCAAAAGACGAAAAATAATTAGCAGAAAAATACATGCAATATTTTATGACTTCAAAGGGTAAATATCCCTACTATACAAAGAGCTTGGCTGGGTGCAGTGGCTCACACCTGTAATCACAGCCGGGGATTGGGAGGCCGGGGCAGGCAAATCACTTGAGGTCAGGAATTTGAGACCAACCTGGCCAATATGGTAAAATCCTGTCTCTATTAAAAAATACAAAAATTAGCCAGGTGTGGTGGCGCCTGTCTGTAATCCCAGCTACTCTGGAGGCTGAGGCAGGAGAATCACTTGAACCCGGGAGGTGGAGGTTGCAATGAGCCGAGATCACGCCACTGCACTCCAGCCTGGGCGACAGAGCAAGACTCCGTCTCAAAAAAAAAAGAAAAAGAAAAGAAAAGAAAAAAAGAGCTCCTATAAAATGGTTCAAAAAAAAGAAAAAAGAAAAGGAAATATCTCCAGGAAATGGGGAAGAACACAATGGAAAACTTCCAGAAGAGGCACTGCCAATGGGCCACAGTCAACGAAGTGCAGGACGTGGCCTCACCCATTCAACAGGCAGTATGTCAGACAGGAGCAAAGCGTCCTCCCCTTCATGGCTTCAGGCATGTAAATTGCTATAACTTTCTGGGAATAGATCTCTCAGTAACTATTGAAACGTAAATGTTAAATATGCATACCCTTCGACCCACTAACACCGTTTAGTTCCCATTCGTGGGAATCCAGCCTATAGAAATGAAAGAAAGTGTCAGGACTCATGCATAGGAACGTGTCTCTCAGTACAAACTGTGGCAAAAAAACAGACACGAAATGCAATCCATCAGTGGGGAATTGTTGACTAAATATGTTGTATCCTCAGTACAGACTATTATGCAAACATAAAAAGAATAAATTTTTATCTCCTGACATGAGCAGATGTTGAAGACATATTACTAACTGAAAAGGAAAAAAAGGTGGAGGGTGTAATTACAGCACAAAAGGACTGAAAAGAACTTATTTTTCTGTATTGTTTGAATTCTTATGAGAGTTCATTTTGTAACATTAAAAAGCAAATTAAAAATATGGCTCATTCCAAGGTACAAAAAATTACTTTGGCAAATCAAAGTTTTTAAAAGTATCTTCAGACTCAAAGAAGTCAAAAAATAAGCTGGACACAAATACACACTACTTGTTCCTGTAGCAGCTGGAATGAAACCACAGTGAAAGAGCATTTGCTTTTCCTCCTTAGAAGGGCCTCAGCACCTGACTTCGGAGAGAGCCCATTCCTTTGCCATGTTTTCCCCTACATGGTGGTTGTCATTGAACTCTTAGGGGACTAAGAATCACTTTACAACATTCTGTTCTCCTATTCAAAATGGGTCATGCTTCATATTTCTCAGAGTTATCACCCAAAATCATACATTTCAATGCTTGTTCAAATATGTGAATACCACCCAGTAAATGAGTAGGGATGCCATTATCCTCCAGGCGCTCGGTTACATGATCACCGACATTAAAGTCCTACAACTTAACCGTTTTGTAGTAGTTATGAAGACTGCTATCATAACAGTTACCAGATCAGATGACAATGTATCCATGGCCAGGTGGGAAGATGTGGACCCAGCAGGACCTAAAATCATGGCCAAGAGACCTCTGTACCACATGCTGACTCTCTTTGAGTGTTAGGTATTGTTAAAGAGGGAGTTTCTATTTGTCTGTACTGAGACTGAACATGAAGCACAGACTTTTAAAAATAATACTTTTTTTTTTTTGAGACAGAGTTTTGCTCTTGTTGCCCAGGCTGGAGTGCAATGGCGTGATCTCGGCTCACTGCAACCTCGGCCTCCCGGGTTCAAGCGATTCTCCTGCTTCAATCTCCCAAGTAGCTGGGATTACAGGGAAGCACCACCACACCCAGCTATATATATATATATTTTTTTGTATTTTTAGTAGAGATGGGTTTCTACATGTTGGTCAGGCTGGTCTCCAACTCCCGACTTCAGGTGATCTGCCTGCCTCGGCCTCCCAAAATGCAGGCATGAGCCACCACACCTGGCATAAGTATTAATTTTTAAAAGTGTCTTAGTTTAGCAAAAACACGACAGAGACGTCAGTGAAATACCTTTGTGTTATAGCTGTCATTCTGTACACCTTGGACAACTCCATTCAACAAACAATTTGGTTAGTTTTGAAGTCTCAATAACACAGCGGGAAAAGAAACTACTGTAGTCTCCCCTTATCCATGGTTTCGTGACCCTCAGTGAACTGCAGTTCAAAAACACGTGCGTACAATACAGTAAGATATTTTAGGAGAGAGACATCACTTTCACGACTTTTATTACAGTATATTGTTACGATTGTTCTATTTTATTATTAGCTATTATTAATCTCTTCCTGTGCCTAGTTTGTGAATTAAACTTTATCGTAGACATGGATGGATGCATAAGAAAACAGTATGTGTAGTGTTCACTACTATCCTCGATTTCAGGCATCCACTGGGGTGTTGGACCATATCCCCTGAAGATAAGGTGGGGGCACTACGTGGATTGAGAGGTACCTTCAGTGCTGCCGAGCTGTGGTAACAGCACTCACTGTGGTTCCCAGACAAGACCCTCTGGTCGTGAGCCCCCAACAGCCAGTGGTACTGCCATCCAGTTTGACAGATGGAAACCAACGCCAACTAGCCCGCCTGGAGTGGTACAAGAAAGCCTAAGATGCAAACTTTCAGCCAGTTAACTGTAAGTAAACCAACGTTTTGGTAAGGAGGAAATATTAACCTAGCTCTTGGGCAAGATAAGTGTCTTTATTATAAAAAGTGTCAATTCGCAGTCTTTACTGTAAAGCTGGTGGTATTATTAGATTCTTCCTTTCCACTAACACAAAACTCCCAGTACCGGAAGGCCCTTGTCAGGGGCAGGACCCGCGGAGGGGTCCGTGGTCAGTTCTGGGGCAGCTGCCGGGCAGTCTGTGGAATCAACTTCATTGCTCCGGTGCACCACACCCTAAGCGTACTCGTCCCTCCCGGAGTGCAGACCAGGCCCGGACCTCAGGGATTGGCACACCGAGGACAGGGGGCCAAAGGGAGAGGCGGCATCAGCACCGGAGACAGCGGCGGTCTCCCGGGCGGGAACCAGGCGGGCGGCAGTGACGGCGGTGGGCACCCGGGGACGGGGTGAAGGGTCATGGGGGGAAGGGGCGGTTACCGGGCCGGACGGTCACAGGGATCGTGTCACCGGGGAAGGGGTGGGAGGTCAGGGGGTTTGGGTCACGGGATGGGGGGAAGCAGTCACCAGAAAACGGGGTGATGGGGGAGCGGGGGTGGGGGGAGGGAAGGCGGGAAAGGGGCAGTTAGCAGGTCATGGGGAGACGGGTCGCAGGGGGAGGGGTCGCAGGGGGAGGGGTCGCAGGGGGAGGAGTCGCAGGGGGGGTGGGGCCCTCACGGGGGCAGAGTCACTGAGGGAGGGGTGGGTCTTTCCGGGGGGGTCATGTCACGGGGGAGGGTCCCTGAGGGAGGGGTGGGCGTTCACGGGGGTCGTGTCACGGGGAGGGGGTCCCTGAGGGAGGGGTGGGCGTTCACGGGGGTCGTGTCACGGGGGAGGGTTCACTGAGGGAGGGGTGGGCGTTCACGGGGGTCGTGTCACGGGGGAGGGTTCACTGAGGGAGGGGTGGGCGTTCACGGGGGTCGTGTCACGGGGAGGGGGTCCCTGAGGGAGGGGTGGGCGTTCACGGGGGTCGTGTCACGGGGAGGAGGTCCCTGAGGGAGCGGTGGGCGTTCGCCCAGCCGGGGTCACCGGGTGATGGGACGGAGAGAGGGGAGCGCGCGGCCGGGGAGCCTCGAGGGCAACCGGCGGGTGTGGGCGGTCGGGGGCCGAGGGTAGGGCCAACCCCTCAGGCCGGCCACGGCCCCGGCAGCGGATACGCGGGCCGTCACTCACCGCGGCTGCCGGGCGACGCAGCCAAGGGCTCCCGGCGCGGATGAGCGCTGCGACAGCGCACTGGGCGGCGAGGCCACCACAACCTACCAAACCGGCCGGCCGACGCGGAGCCAGTGCGCAAGTGCGGGAGCCGGCCCGGCACTGCGCAGGCGAGACTCGGACCAATCAGCGCCCAGCGGACCCGGAGGGGGCGGGGCGGGCAGGGCCAGGCCTCGGTCCGCGCCGGCGCGCGCCTCTGGCTCCGCCCAGAAGTAGTTCGTTCGTTCGTTCGCACCCACTGGACACTGAGTTGTATTTGCCCGCCCGCCCGCCGGACAGCTGCTGAGCGCTGGTCACACTGACAAGCACAGCTAGCGGCTCCCTTCGTGGGTCCTACAGTCTAGGCGGGGAGGGGAGCACCAGGCAAAGCAGCCGGGATGGGGCGGGCTGAGGTCTGTTTTAAATCCGGCAGGGGAGTCGGGGTGCCTAGGAAGGTGAGATGTTACGTGGGATCCGAAGATCCACAAGAAGAGCCCTTTCTCTTGCCTGTGACCACTGAAATGGTGGGACATGTCCCTGGTTTCATCGTGTCCACTGTAGATAGTTGAGCTTTGGAACTGTGCATCAGGCTCCTCCCCCTGCATAACCTGCCCATCTACTTAAGAGTGAAACCCGTATCACTTACCACCTACCCATTTCTTCGTGGTACTTATCCCCTGAATTATTTTATCTGACCTGCTAGCATGCAACCCCCTTTTTTATTTTGCTGACAACTATAACTTAGTTGTCTAAACTGCCACATAGTATGTATTTCATAAACAGCTGAATAAACCAGTAATTTATCCATCTCTGATCAGCTTTGATTTTCTTGAATAGCCAAGTATTGTTCTTCCGCCACTCCAGCACTAGTGGTAAAGCTGGCATGAAATACACTACATTAAACATTCATTGACTAGGGATAAAACAGAACCACACTACAGCTGGAGAAATAAGACAAATACTGTTGTTCAGCCCAAGGTACTACTGGAGGAGGAGAACACTGGGGAGAAATGAATAAATGAATGAATGAATGCTCAGTTATGTGGGGTGGTCTTCAAAGGAGGAGAAATACTTTACAACAAAGGAGAAAAGTACAAAGTCAGGGAGACAGGAAAGGGCTGCAAAGGGGGAAGAAAGATGCTGCTCTGGGGGCTGGTCAGAGTGCAGGTGGCTACACAAAATCAGGCAGGACGTTGGAAATAAAGGTTCCTGAGTAGGGGACCATGTGACAAGCTGATAGGGCCTTATTTTAAAAATTAATCCATGGCCGGGCACGGTGGCTCACACCTGTAATCCCAGCACTTTGGGAGGCCAAGGCAGGCAGATCACTTGAGCCCAGGAGTTCAAGACCAGCCTGGTCAATATGGCGCAAGCCCATCTCTATTAAAAAATACAAAAATTAGCCAGGCGTGGTGGTGCGTGCCTGTAATCCCAGCTACTTGGGAGGCTGAGGCAGGAGAATCACTTGAACCTGGGAGGCGGAGGTTGCAGTGAGCGGAGATCACCCCATTGCACTCCAGCCTGGTGACAGAGTGACTGTCCCCACCCCCACCCTGCCCCCACCACACACACAAAAATTCATGCACTTGGCAAACTACGTAAACAGTTAAAAGGATGTGCATAACAGTGCAGAGTAAATACCCCTTGATCCTTTCCCCCCAGTCTCTCCCTCCACAGAGGCAGTGCTAACACAACATACAAGCGTCCCTCAGGACCTCCCATGGATGCCAAAATCCGAGAGGCTCAAGTCCTTGATGCAAAATGCATATAACTTGAAAACATCTTCTTGTATACTTTAATCTCTGGGTTACTTATAATACTGAATGCAATGTGAATGCCATGTAAATAGTTGGTATACAGCATTGTTTCGGAAATAATAACCCCCCCAAAAAAAGGTCTCTATATATTCAGTATAGACACATTTTTGTTTCTGAATATTTTCGATCCTTGGTCGGTTCAACTCATGGACGTAGAATACACCACATGCAGGGGCAAATACTTGCAGGATATTCTACGCACATCCAGGCATACGACCAGCTCCATCCTGGTAGCATACTTCACAAACACGCCCCCCACCACAGCTGTACTTTCTTGTTTGTAGAGGCTGCACTACCTTCCGCCGAATGTATACAGCATGATCTACCCAATAGAATGCGACCTTCAGAAAAATGAATGTGGCCAGGGGGAACAGATGCTGCAGCTACAGCATAGCAGGACACCCCACAGCAAAGGAATCTCCCCTCCTGTTCCCTGGATCACAACGCCCAACTCTGGGATGCTGGTGGGCAGCTGTCACACGATCTGACATCTTGAGTAGGAGGTGACACAACACACTCTGGGCTCAGAGGCTACCTTAAGGTCTTGACGGCTGTGTGCAGGCACAATCGCTTCACCCACTGGCCCCCGGTCGCTACTGGACAGCAAACAGAAACAGGCTCAAGGCCAGATAAGCCCGCCGTGGGGCCTGCTGCCACCGGCACACTTGGCAAAGACGTGATGGTGGGGTCAGGATGACAGAAACAGTAGCCTTTGCAAAACCTGCAGTCCTCTCCACTGGGAGTATAAAAGACGGACTCCAAGTGCAGCACCAAATGTTGCACTGGATCCTCAAGCCACCTTAGGAGAGGGGACATGGGGACGCAGAGGCCTTGAAGAAGGAAGTCACCCACCCCTGGTTACGTGGTTGGTAGGCATGGAGCCGCAGGTACACCAGGCACTGCAGTACAGACCCCCAGGGGCCAGGGGGCACCAGCCGGGCTTTGCAGCTGGCTTTCCCATCCACCCTGGTATCTGCACTATCACCTGCAGACACCAAGTGTGCACCCAGACCCTGGGAGCTTTCAATCTGGAAGACCTGAAGTGGAAGCCCAAAGCTGCAGGGCCATGTGGCCCATGAACTCCTGTTTTTGTGGTGGGAGAAAAGATACCAAAACTAACCGTGGGCTTCTGGAATGCTTCTTTACTTTGCATAATGCAGGTATTTTCAATTAAAAGTATGCATTGATTTTTGTAATCAGATTTAAAACGAAACGAAGAAAAGTCCAAATGCAGAAGAAAAAGAGAAGCAACAATTCCCAGGCCACCTGCTCACAGGCGTTTTCGGTGGTGAGCACCTGTGAGCAGGTGTCCCTGCCCTTACTCGGGCACATGGACTGGGTGTGGAAGGACACTGGTGCCAGCATGGCCCCCAGGACAGTGACAACGGATGCTGTGCGGGTGGCAGGCCACACGGGGCCACGATGGCCCCCAGGACAGTGATGACAGGTATTGTGCAAGTGGCAGGCCACACGGGGCCACCATTGCCCCCAGGACAGTGACGACAGGCACTGCGAGGCCACACGGGGCCACCATGGCCCCCAGGACAGTGACGATGGGTGCTGTGCGGCTGGCAGGCCACACGGGGCCACCATGGCCCCCAGGACAGTGACGATGGGTGCTGTGCAGTTGGCAGGCCACACAGGGCCACCATGGCCCCCAGGACAGTGACGACAGGTGCTGTGTGGCTGGCAGGCCACGTGGGGCAGGACGGCGCCGGCTCTTTCCTCCACATGCGGCTTTGGGAAGCGGCTGCCTGGTGGACTCAGTGAATGTGGTTTCTGTTCCTTCCAGGTCCTTCTATGGCCACGGAAGAGTGGGTGAGGGGAACACCTCTGGCTCCAACATTACTTGTTTGGTTTTGTTTTTTCCTCACACAAATGAAAAACCCAATTAGCATCTCATTTTTACTGAAATACCAGTTTTCTATGAAAGACGAAATGATAACATATAGAAAAAGGTCACTTTATTTTGCCTTTTGTTTGGTAGGCTATCAATGCCCTTTAAAATCCTACTATTCAAGTACAAATGCTTATGTTTACAAAGTATTTACAATTTCAGTCTGGTTCCTTTCTATTTTAAAACACAACAGCTAACTGGTTACAACAGTTAACAAAATAATAATAAAGGTCACAAAAAGAGAAACCCCCGTCTCATCAGGCACCAAATCTGAACAAGGGCTTGGATCCAACCTTCTGCTTCCTGCCACATGCTTTAAAAACAGTCTGGCTTTCATTAGAATAAACGTCTTTCTTTAAAGAATAACAGGGCAACTGTTTCCCAGGGTGGCCAATTAGAGTCTGACAGTGTTTGGGCTGCTGCCTTTATAGTCCGTGTTCTCAAAGTTTCCAACTCTTACTTGCCGTATTGGAATGAACCCAGATTCACAAGGGGCCTAGACAACAGCTTCCTGAATGCGTACTTAATTCTTAGGTTAGAAACTTTAACCTTTAAAATGGAAGGCCAAGAAAATAATATACTGAAAGGAGAATTTTTACTTACAAGACAAAGTGAAATTAACTCAGGTCAACGGTAGCATCTAGAAGTTACTAAATTGAGTGCTACGAGTAAAAATATGTCCATATTTTGTATTAGGGAACAGCCAAAGGAAACACACTTGAGATCTCGACAGGAGACCCTCACTGACGTGAGATCGGGGCTGGAACTCCACATTGCAAATATTCAGAATCCTGTTCATCTCTCCAAAAAAGCTTTTGAGAGATGTTGCTAAATTCTCTTGTAGTGTTTCAGATTAATAGAGCGCTTTTACTTAAGTTATGGCTAGGATATTCTAAAGTAAGTGCACTCAACATTTTATCTTCACCTATAAAGAGAACAGCAAGATTTGGGAAAGACAAAAAAACCGAACAGGGCACGCAAATTAAAACAGATGACAAAGGCAGAATTCCTAAATACTTCAGTTCTGCACATTTCTGGATGAGGAGGAGTAAACATTTCCACCGGGAGCCAGATCCGAGGCCCACAGAGCGGCCCTCCCTCCGGCAAGCTGCGCTCTCACGGCACATGCCGAGTCAGGGAGAACGGGTTTGGTTAGAAGAAACAGATTCCAGTCCTCTGCTTTGATATGTTCACCTAACTAAAAGATTAATTTCTTCTGTTTTATCAAAGCTTGATTTTTACTTTTCTCCAAATTTCTTATCAAGAGCTCAAAAGTGAGCTC
This sequence comes from Macaca nemestrina, assembly GCF_043159975.1. NCBI lineage: Eukaryota > Metazoa > Chordata > Mammalia > Primates > Cercopithecidae > Macaca > Macaca nemestrina. Next base: position 972,008 of record NC_092134.1, read on the forward strand.
CCCAGTTGATTTCACTGAATCCTGCCGTATCGCTGTCCACAGAAACATATGGGACAGAATACCTTCCTCAATGTCACTTAAAGTGAGAGAATGGGGAGGAAGCAGGTGAAATACAATGTAAAAATGGAAAATCTTTACTGTGCCGTAACTGATTTTTAGTATACAAAAAATCCTAATATAACCTAATTTCCTGGACCAAATAATGTAAAATAGGCCAAAATCAAGCCAGAGTACAAAGGATATTATTGGATATGGACCTTTTTGTTTTGGTGAAAACTTCAAAGGAAGGAGACATTGTCAGTCAATCAATTCCACTAAAATTGCATTTATTTTCTCGTCATAGTAAAAAAGGGAAAAACAGTAGCAAATACTGGGCTTCCTTTCTTCCACAACAGCAGAACCATACAAGCTTATCTGAGAGAAAATCTGCTGTCACAAGTCCACAAGGAAGAGCTGACTGGGCCCACCGCTATAGCCAATACTTCCAGAATCACGAGCCCGCCTTTGTCAAAGGGCTGGCTGTGGCAGCAAGGGGTGTCTGTCACATTCGCCCTGGCTCCCTGAGGCAGCCAGGGGTGTCTGTCACATTCGCCCTGGCTCCCTGAGTCCGGGCCCATCGTCCCCTCAGCCATGACATCTGTACTAACGTTGCCTCTGCGTGGTCCTCTGGGCCTCACGCCAGCCATGGCGGAGCGTCCCAAAGGTTCTCAGGAGCTGTTTAACACACTACATCAAACACCAGCTTCCTCCAAAAGCTGGAGATACATCTTGAGTGCACTGAGTTAGGCATCAGTCCCAGAAGTTTCCATTACACGAAAGCCAATCCCATTGCGGGGTGGGCCTGGGGGAAGCCACTGTTGGCTGCTCTTTGGAATAACAGTGCAATGGCTGATGATTTCCCTTGAACACAAGCCAGGAACGTGCCTTGCGTGTTTAGGTGGGTGTTAGGACATTTCTCTTAAAAGTTAAGTCACATTTTAGGAGGGAAGGAAAGAACCATATTGGCTTTCTTTGGAATGGAAAACCAATCTCGGATGATTTACTTTAGACAGGCCTTCTCCTCTACGAAGACCATGAGGCATTTTTCAGTAAGGTATAAAGAACTAAACTCTGGCACGTGGCACGTCTTATCTTTAGAAAGTCCACTGTATGCTCCTCACACGCTAGACGGCTTCTGTGGCACGCAAAGCACTACACGCTCACAAAGAAATTCGGAATGGCCTTCAGAACACAGGACTAGGCTCTGGGGGACCGGTGCGGGTGGGGTCTGAAAGGCGAAATGATTTAGAGGAAACCGCGTTGTCACTTTTTCCATGAGTCACATAGTACAGAGAAGGGGGCGCTCCATAAGGACCATTTGTCCTGCAGTGCGGGATGCATTTTAATAAAATGATTACACTACTTTGTTTCAATTATATCTTTCCCAGTGCTGAATATCTTGCATGACATTGTCCCGAGGTTCACAAATAAAGCGTTTTCTGTGAGGAAGGTAGTTTTGCTTTAGATGAGAGGCAGCCCTGCTGCCATGACTACTGGCACGGAGGCTTAGTGGGTGTCTTTAGCCTGACAGCAGGGACCCTCATCTGTAACTTGGGCTGCTGGCTTGGGCTGTCAGAACTGGTGGGCACCTGGGCTGGGTTGGGAGTGCCTGGGGTCTGGAGCGGGGCCGATGCCGTGGTCACCACTTGCTGCTGAATGAGTTTCTGCTGAACCACCTGGGCAGTCGCGGTCACTGCAGGGATCATCTGCACCTGTTGCCCGGCCGCTGTCGCCTGCGTGAGCGCCACAGTCTGTGGAGAAGCCTGAGCCGAGAGAGTCAGAAAACACACATTGCCCAGGAAACTCAGTCCAGGGACAGGACAGGGGACGTTCTTTGGGATGGGGAGGGCTCGAGAAGCTTCACTGACTATGCTTTTATGACATGGAGAATGACCAGTCACACAACAATATGACCTCTGGTTTCTAACTAAACACAAGGGGAAAATTAAAAGACGGTTGCTTTTAGACTAACACCAGATGCCTCTGGGGAAAAGGTGAGAGTTGGGTCAGGGACTGATTTTGTTGTTGTAGTAAAGCTTTTAATACAACGTGGATTGTCGAAATCTATATGCCAGTGTGACTTTGAACAAAATTTAAAAAGTTTAAAGCACTGCTTTACATTTGAAGCACTGTGCTAAAGTCATATTGTGGAGCATCAGCGACAACAATGAAAGCGCCGGAAAGGCTTCTGTGGGAGGCAGGGCCCCTGTGCCCACAGCATCTCTGCTCACGGGCGGGCCCCCGAGCAGAGCCTGCTTGCCTGAGGCCTGTGCCTCCCTAAAACCACAGGGCAGTGTCTGCAACTTGCAGGACACACTCGCAGTAATCGGTGGACGAAGGGTCCTGGGAGTGAGCCCAAGGAGAGGCTCCCTCAGTGCGGCTGACACAACACCCCAAAATGCTTGTTCACTCTTCTTCTCATTATTAAGCATATCTAGTTTTTCCCCTGAAGTTAATGTTTTTGTGTGTATCACAAAAATCAAAAGTGATTCCCTCATCATGACCTCAGATGAAAACAACCCATTCTCTGACCTGGGAAATGTGAGGTTTCCACCTTGTCTACACGTCCTACCTGCTGGGAAGCAGAGGCAACTTGCTGGATGCTGGCCACGGGTGTTTGCTGCTGAACAACTTGAGGAAGTTTTGCAACCTTTGACAAAACAAAAAAAGCCAAACATAGAATTCAAAGGAGCATGTGCACAAAAAGATTTTTCCTCCCTTTCGGTCCTTCTCAGTTAATGCAAAAAACACGACGACCAGGTGACACAAAAGAGCAATTCTCATACTGTGCCCACCTGCAGCAGTGAGACAGAAAGTCGCTCCACTGCATCGTGAGTCAACTGACTGCCTCCCCAATTTGCTATCACTCATCATTTAAGCTTATTTTTGGTCTCATATTTCAGACACATTTTTTCTTTTCACAAAAACTACTCCAAGTTTATATGAAAGAATCAGACTGAGGATGGTAAGTATTTGAGCGTCTTGTGAGTCCCAAGAGCTCTGCATGTGAGTCCCAAGAGCTCTGGACAGCGTTCCAATAATGAGCTGTATAGTGCAGCTCGGGCAGCCAGCTGAAATGGGGAACCCAGAGATGTACCAAGGTTTTGAGGCTGGTAATTTTTCATTTTTCTACATTTTTCTTAGTCATGATTGAATATGACTATTTATAAAGCAGTGCTTTCCACCCAGTGCCCACTTTCTGTGCATTTGCTATTGCATGCGTCTCCCGCTGTCTTGATGTAGTAAGTGGCTCTGGGCCATCTGTGCGTCCTATCAGCACCGTCAGGGCATGCACCCAGAGCACAGACAGGCTCCAGCGTGGACAGCTGCTGGGGGCCCTGATTTCAAGGGCCCTCCCTGCACAAGGCCCTCATGGACCCTGGCCTCTTGGTGGGTCCTATTTCTTATAGAACACGGATGAAAATAATATTTCCCAAGATAATTCTGGGAAAAATGTGAAATCATATGATTTACTCATACATCAACAAAGATCCAAATAAATGTTAGTCCTTACTAAAATTAAAATCAATCAGAAGGCATTTACTAGTTTACTGTCACTTAAAAGAAACAATTATAAATAAGATTGACTAAGATAAGAAGTGCCCTGAACGCCTCCTGTGGAACTGACGAGAAACAAAGATGCGGCCGGTGCTCCAGGGCCCATCTCAAGACCACAATGGCCCAGGACTTACTTGGCACAGCACTGAAAATCCTGAGACATCTTAAGTAAAGCACTTGAAATGTACCAAGAAACCTGCAAAGAGTCAGGAACTGCCAGTCTCCAAACCTAAGCACAGGCGGGCACCACGAGCCACAGAGCAGAAAAGCTGCACAACCTCTGCTGGGATCACCGGCCACATGGAGATGCACACTATGGTCTTCAGGGTCGCATAGGACACAGCTGAACAGACACCAGGTATAGGCCAGCTCTCGGTGGGGAGCTCGCAAAAGAGCCCCATGCTACTGCCAGCTGCCATCCTGGAGGGAGACACTGTCCCCACAAAGGTACCCAAAAGCTGCAAAGAAGGCACCCCCTTCCTCCAGTGGCATCTGTAAGAAAAGCACCTGCCCTAAGCCTCAGTGCCAGGGAGCAGAGAGGAGCAGACACAGATTCAGAGGCCAGGTGGGTGACACCTGAGAGCCGAGCGCAAGCCCGAGCCACACACTGAGCGGCGTTCCTGATGCCACCCAAAGGTACCTGCAGAAGCAAAAATCCACCTCTGCCCCAGGCCACAAGGAGTCCCTACAGATGCAGCACATTTCAGACAGGGTAATCACCAGATTCAGAAAACCACTGGGCTCACTCTGAGAAGCCTGCAAACAAGAGACTATAAACAAAGATCAGGCATATTTGGGAACTTCTGAAAATAAAATAATAAATCATCAAGATAAAAATTCAACAGACAAGCCTGAGAGATTTGACCTAACCAAGGGGAAAATGAGTGACTGAGGAGAAAGAGCGAAAGACATGACTCAGCATATGGTACAATGAGACAGACACAGAAAATATAAAAGCTGCTGAGAGACCCGGAGGTCAGAGAAAACAGGACAGGGGCAACATCTAAACAAACAGTGGCTGCTCACTTCCTAAAGAGATGAGAGAGACTGCCCCAGATTCAAGAAGCTTGAGCATCGGAATGAAAATGCAAAACAACAAAGACAAAGACAATGTCTCAATAACAGGCAGAGGGTGGGGAAAAGAGAGGTGACCCTGGAAGAGTGAAAGGCTGGACAGACACCGGCTCCTCTTCAACAACAAAAGCAGCCATAGTGAGGAAATGATACAGTGAATGCACTCAGAAAACAATGCCGGCCGGGCACGGTGGCTCATGCCTGTAATCCCAGCACTTTGGGAGGCCAAGGCAGGTGGATTACCCGTGGTCAGGAGTTCGAGACCAGTCTGGCCAACATGGTGAAACCCCACCTCTACTAAAAATACAAAAATTAGCTGGGCATGGTGGTGCACGCCTGTAGTCCCAGCTACTTGGAAGGCTGAGGCAGGAGAATCTCTTGAACATGGAAGGCGGAGGTTTCAGTGAGCCGAGATTGTGCCACTGCACTCCAGCATAGGAGAGTGAGACTCTGTCTTGAAAAAAAAAAAACAAAAACAAACAAAAAAAGACAATGCCAATTGGGAATTCTGTACTAAGCAAAACTGTCTCCCAGGAACCAGAACGACATACAGGCATTTTCAAGCACTTAAGGAAATTCCAAAGGATGGGTCAAGTGGAAGGAAAGCAATTCCACATAAAAAGTCCAAGATGAAAAAGGACAGAATTATGGCCACGCATGGTGGCTCACACCTGTAATCCCAACACTTCGGGAGGCTGAGGCAGGTGGATCACGAGGTCAGGAGTTCGAGACTAGCCTGGCCAACATGGTGAAACCCATCTCTACTAAAAATATAAAAATTAGCCGGGCCTGGTGGCACGTGCCTGTAATCTCAGCTATTCAGGAGGCTGAGGCAGGATAATCGCTTGAACACAGGAGGCGGAAGTTGCAGTGAGTCAAGATCGCACCACTGTACTCCAGCCTGGGCGACGGAGCGAGACGCTGCGTCAAAAAAAAAAAAAAAAACGAAAAAGGACAGAATTAAAACGCACGCTAACAGCAGCATTTGAAATGAACAAACTGAGCTACTGTGTGATAAGATCATCGCTGGAGAACAGGTTGGAGGCAACCGTTAACTTCATACTCTGATACAGAAGTGTGCACATGGAGATTTTAAGGTAACCACTTAAAGAACAGAAAGAAAATATAAAATTTTTCACTGGCAGAGGGGCAAAAATTGACAAAATAAAAAATAAAAAAAATTTTAAAAGGTGGCTCAAAAGAAGGCAAGGAAGGGAGGAAAGAAAAAACAGAACAAGCAAGACAAACAGGGTCCAAACAAAAGAGAAGCCAGAAATTCAAACATACCCACCCTTATACCCACCCTTATATACAGACGAGTGGGCACATGTTTCAGGTAAGAGTCACAGACGGAAGGCCTGACCTCACCGCAGTGCCGGACCTGCCTGCGAGCTGCTCAGAGGAGTGACGCGGGGCACACAGAGAATGGCTGACAACAAGGAGGGAAAAATACAGACCAGAAACTTCCAACAGGAGGGTGATGCTTTACTCATACAAGGCAAATAGGCTTCAAGACCAGAGATATTACTGAAAATAGTAAGAGTCATTTCAAAATAACAAAATTTAAAACTTTAAACTTAAATGTGGCTAATGAAAAACCATCTAAGATATAAAGCAAAACCAGAGAGAAAGGTAAGGAGAAACAGATAAATGCATACTCAGAACGGGACATCTACACACGCTTCTCAATACCTAGTAACACAAGTGATTGGCAGGACACACAAGACCGAAATGACACAAAGAGTAAACTTGACCCAGTCACAACAAAACCATCTTACAACTGGAACCACCCTGAAGACTGCTTTGGAAGGACACAGACCATTTTTTAAAACTGACTGTATTTAGCAGATAGCAAGTTTCCACAAATTCCAAAGACTGAACTCATTCAGACCTCATTCTCTGATGATACAATGAAGATTTATTTTTAAGTCAATAATAAAAAGTAACTGGAAAACCTCACCTGGAAATTAAGAAACACTTCTTTAAAGAACCCAGGGAATAAAGAAGAAATCAAAATGGAAATTCAAAAATATTTAAGACTGAAGGAAAACCAAATAATAAAATTTGTGAAATAAGCTCAGGTGGTATTCCATCTTAACAAGTTAGAAAATGAATAGCAAAATAAAAGAAAGGAAAGGAAGTAAAAACCCTGGCAAAAGCCTGGCATCGTGGCACACACCTCCGGAGGCTGAGGAGGGAGAACTGCTTGAGCTCAGGAGTTCGAGGCCAGCCTGGGCAACACAAGCAGGAGCCCGTCTCAGAAACAGACCTGACAAGGCAGGCAGAGCGCTCGAACGAGGCCGTGCCGCCCGATGCCGTGAGGCAGCACACATGAGAGCAGCAACTGAACTCATCCATGCACAACGACAACCACCACAGGATCCCGTGAGTCACCCCAGAACACAGCGATGATTGAACATCACAGGATTCAACGACTATAACCCGCTACAATAGTCCATCTGTCCACTGTACTAACAGCCCTCGCGCATGCCTGTACTCATGGGGCTGGCTTTATTGGAGGAGACAAAATCATCTGATCCAAGTAATTACAGTATTTGTTGAAGGTGACAGTACAGAAACAGAGAGCAGAAAAGGTGAACAGGAAGGGGGTGTGAGCAAGGCTGGTAGGGACACAGGTGCAGAGGAGCAAGTGCAGAGGGGTGCACAGGCCAGCAGACATCCACACCCCCATACCCTCCACCCAGCCACACACATACCCACAACCACAGAGTATCCTGGGGGACGGATGGCAAAAAGGAAGCAGGAGAGATGGCAACAACCAGGGAAGGGGTGCGGAGGAGGGGCTGACGGCAGAAACAGGAAGTGGCTGGTCCAGGTCTCTTCTGGAAGTCAAGCACACACAACTGCCTGCCAATGGGCTGGACCTGTATGGGTGACTGTAGGGGTTTCTCAAGTAGGCAAAGGTCTGCAGAGACAGCTGTCCTTCCTGAGCCAGAAGCCTCTGGTAGGAGCAGGTCAGGCGTACACACCTGAGGGCTGAGGTATCAGACATCTCCATGGATCTGTCAAAGGCAGGTAGGATGAATAATCTGGAACTCACGACAGTAAGTGGCTGCAGACATGAATCTGGGCGTCATTCGCACCGAGACAGGACTTAAAGCCTTGAGGCTAGAGGAGATGTGTAAGGGAGTGAGTTCATACACACGGGCTTTAAACAAGACAAAAAGCACCATTAACAAAGAGGAACAGAAACTTCCAGCAAAGTAGGAAAGAACAGAATTTTCTTACTCTGACAAAAAACACAGCAAACACCCTACTTCACAGTGACATATGGACTCTGACATTCACCACTGTGCTGCAGGTCCCAGCCAGCACAGTAAGGTGGGAGCACAATAAGGCGGGAGCACAGTCAGGCGGGAGCAAGCAAGGGTTTAAGATGGGAGAAGTAGATCTCACGATTTACACGTGATACAACTGTATACGAAGGAAATGCAACAAAACCAAATCCTAAGATAAATTATTCAAATAACCGGAATCTAGCAAGGCGGCCAGAATAAAAAACCAATGTACAAAAATGTACAACAGCCAGAGACAGAAAACAGAAATTAAAAGCATACCATTTACAAAAGCATCAAAAAATACTGATTAAGAATAAAACTAACATAATCTATAAGACTTTCACAAAAAAAATTAGAAAACTTCACTAAAAGGCATTAAAAAAGACTTACAAAAAATGTATCATATTGGTGAATCTGAAGCCAAGACTGTAAAGATGTTAACTCTCCCCTAAACAGAGCTACAGAATCAATGCAATTCTAACAAAAACTTTCAGCAGTTTTGATTGTAGCGCATGAATTAAGCTAACTAAAATTAACACGGAAGGGTAAAGAGCCAAGAATAGGCACCTTACACCCAAGGAAGGGTGTGGCAGGAGGACTCGCCCTCCAGACACCAAGTGTCACGGCCACTCAGAGCGAGAGTGCAGTAGGACCAGCACGACCTCTGAGACACAAAGCCCTGAATGTCCCCACAGGATCTCGGGTGGAGGCGGCACTGTGGATTGATGGATGACAGAGTGGGCTTTTTAATAAATGGGGCTGAAAATAGGGTGTTCATAGGGCACATCAAATTGAATTCCTGTTTCTATCTCAAACCCAAAAACCAATTCCAGGAGGGTGGAAGACCAGCTGAGAAAGTAAAACTCCCTCGCTCTTAGAGGAGGATGCAGGGAGGCAACTCCATAAGCTCTGGGAGGAAGCAGGACATAAAAGCTCTAGGCAGAGAGGAAGACGGGAGGGCACACTGCACACATGAAATCAGGAACTCCATTCTCCCAAAGACACCAGGTAGAACTTGATGAACAAGAAATATCAAAAAATAAAATAAAATATATTTTTTAAAAAGACACTAGGAAGGGAGAAGAGGAGCCTGGAACTGGGAGATGGCAGCTGTACCCCCCAGAGCTGGAGATCGACATCCAGAACATGAAGGCAAAGCTGGTGGCAGCCGGAACAGGCACCTGCAGAGAGGAGCCTTCCCAGGAGCCAGCGGGGCTGAAACCTGAGGCCAGGAGACAACACTTCCCTCCAGTACACCACCTAGTGGAGCCACCGAGAGCTGGGAGCTGGCAAAGCCCACGAGACATACAAGCCAAAGGCCAGGCACCCACTCCTGACACTTGGGCCCTCACCCTGTTCCCCACTCACCTGGATCTGGGTCTGCACTTGCTGGGCCCCGGCCAGTTTCTGGGCCTGGGAGATAGGTGTGGTAAGAAACTGGGTCTTAAGGGCTGGCTGTGCGGCGTAGGCGACCTTCTGCTGCGCGCCAGGGGTGGTGATCTGCTGTGCAGTGATCTGGGGAGAGACTGCGAAATTAGGGCCGCAGAGACCACGCTGCGCTCAAGACTCCCGGGACTCCTGACTGCTCTGGGCCCTACGGCAGAACCCAGCCCCTTTCCAGCCTACCTCCCAGACCAACCCTGTGTGTACCCACATCCCCTGCCCTCTGCGCCTGACGCTGCCTCCTGGCAAACCTCTGCCCACGCGGCCTGGCCACCAGCTTCTCCTCCAGGAGGCCCGGCAGTTGCCTGCACCCTACCCCACCCGGGATGCTGCTCCCTGCATAGCTGGGCTGGTGGGGCACCCTGACACCCTTGGCACACCTGCGCAGGGCTGCTACTTAGGTGACTGAAACTGATCACAATCTCTCAAATCCAATTTAAGAATTTGGCAGACATAGAGAAAATATTTAGTACAAGGGGTAACAAACTGGTATGCACAATTTTTGCATATCATATTGTGCACGTCTGAAGTTTACGTATCTGATGTATCAGCCATGCTATGGGTAAGTAGGGGTTTCTAACATCTAAGGGCGTTTCTGTCCAATCGTAGGAACACAGCCTGGCACTTCAGCTGCAGCCTTCCACTGCTCCCTCAAGCACAGCTCAAGCCTGAGGGACCACGCCCACCTGTGCATCAGCGTGGCCACATCTGCCCATGGACCACCATGATGCACCCAGCGGCTGCTGACCAGGCCTGGGAGGTAAGTCCCAGTACCATCTCCTTCTAGAGGTAAGTAAACGCAGATGACCATCCCGACCCAAAGGACATGCACTTCCCTGCAGCGGTCGTACCGAGTGGGGATGCAGGCTGGTCTTCGGAACCCAGCCACTGCGGAGCTGATGGCATTACCCAGACACCCTGTGCCTCCCGGCTTGTGTTCCCTCAGTGCTCACTCCCTCCCGCTCTGGGTTCCAAAGACAGCTCTGCTTCCAGCTCCCCACAGAGCACGCCATCGCTGGCAACCAGCAGGGCTTCACCACAGGATTCCTGAGCACTGGTCTTCTGCAGGAGGTGGCAGCGGCTCACAGCACAGCCAGTGTCCAGCTGGTGTGACACAAAGCACCCTGGGCCCGCTGGAGTCAGCCAGCCGCCTTTTACTGGCCCTGTGATCTGGGCAAGTCCTTTTCTCTGAGCCTCAGTTTCCTCAAAACAACATCCTCCATCTTGAAGATGAGCACCAGGTGCCTGCAGGGGGCCAGCGCAGCGCTCAGGGAACAGGGTAGCTCCCCGCACAGCCATGTGGCTTCCCATCAGAGCCCACCTTCTAACTCTAGCCAGAGAGCAGTGCCAACAGAACATGGGGTCTGAGGGCCCACACCAGCAATCCAAAGCCCGGGACTTGGGCTGGGTGTCACCGACGAGCCACCATAAGCAGATGTCCCTGGAGGCAGAGCTGTCTCACCACTGTATGTCCCTCACGTCCTTCAACATAGCACTGGCTGCTGAGAGGCACAGGTGTCGTCTCGGGGAGCTGGCTGAGCCTGCAGACACCCTCGGAGCCCGGTGCCCTGCCGCACCCCCATCCACGTCAGCCCCTGGTGTGTATTCTCCCCTTTCACCACGGACATGCACAGAGGCCGCATTCTCTCTGGGGTCCAGACCATGTGGCGTCCCTGTCCTCCACTAGGAGTCCAGGCGGGTCCTGTGGTGTGAGCTGCGTCTGCTTCCCTGAGCCCACTGGCCCCCATCATGTAACTGCATCCCCTGTGTCTGTCCCAATGCCATGCAGGCTTCTTACCTGGCACCCAGCCATCCTCACAGACCATGCCCCTTCCACCCCCCTGCCAAGACCTCAGCCTCACTTGTCACATCACACACAGCGTTCACCTTTAAAACGAAGGAAAAACCAACAGGGATGACCACACTAGCACCTCCAGCCCTCCTTGAAGCCACCCTCTGAAAAGCCTGGGCTGCCACAAGGGGCCTTGTCTGCTCAGGACCCTCTCCTCCAGCAGCCAGCTTTGCCTTGGCATAGACCCAGAGGTGAGAATCTCCCAGCCCCAGTACCTTCTGCTGGACAGCTGCCGGGCCCTGGGCAGCCTGCGGCTGGATGGCCTTCTGCTGCTGGACGGCCTGCTGTTTCAGCTTCAGCAGCTGCTGCACGTGCACGGGCTGGGCCACCACGGTCTGTCCTGCAGGCAGCAAAAGCCGCTTAGTCAGCACATTGGGGAAAGAGCTCGAGGCTCACGCCAAGCTGTTCCAACGGACTCACCTCTACAGAAAATAATAAACTACGAAACTCTATGGAGACAAGTAAGCCATCCCGTAACTACATTAAAATGTTTCTGGGTTCACAAATTACACTTAAATTAAGATGGAAATTTCAAAATGTTAACAGTTCAACTGAGGACCAAGCCTTGTGCCTGGAAAGCGACAAGGCACGTTTGTGCCAGAACATGTGACGGCTCAAGTGGGTGGGTGCGAGGAAAGAACACAGGTTGCTGGCGACCACTGCCACCAGAGAGGCCTATGAAACCGGGCTCAAGCCCAGGAGGGGAGGGTGTGCTGGGGCCGGCACCTGCTGCCTTCTGTGGCTGACCGATCGCCACGCTGATCCCCGCGACGTTCATGGGCAGGGTGGTGACTCCCGGCGAGGAGACCACAGCTGCCGGGACGGACACCACTGGAGGCTTCGCCAAGGCCACCTGGGCTGGCTGGGGTGCCTGGGTCTGCATCTGCCCTTGCGCCTGCAGCTGAGAAGTGGGAACCCGGGTCTAAACAGTAGAAATAATGGGAGAGTCCAGAGAAATTCAGGACATGGTGTGTCTCTCCAAATACTTCCCCACAAGAGGTCATGCCATGAGAAAATTTACAAAGATCAACAAAGTTGAAAGTAGCCCGACATAAAAGGAAAACCGAGTGATCTGCACGCCTCCGGGAAATGTCGAGTCACAGGTCAGCCTGTGCTTCTGAAGCTCCCGCAAGACCTGCAGGCTCATCACACGTGCTGCTGCGTCCAGGTGTCAGTGATCTCGTGGGACATCACCTTCACTTCCCTCCATCTCCGGAACCGCACCAGTAACCACATCCTGACCCATTTCCCACAGAAGCCTTCACTTCCTGTTCCTTCAGCGACCACCCAACGTCGGCCTGTCCCTCACTTCAAAATGACTGCCACAGCCTCCCGTCCCACACATTTTCTCTTAAATTACTATTTTAAAAATGGTAAGTGGAAATAGCTCTATTGTTGTATGTATAAAGACTAAGATTACGTAAGAAAATACAAAGTAAAAATTACCCACACTCCTCGAACTACTCACATCTGAATGTTAAAACTGGTATTTAGCCTTCAGCCACTGTTCCTATCCATGTGGCTCACCGTGAAAGTGTGCAAAAGTGACATGAATTATAAATATTTTGAAATCTGTTTCTCTTCCCTTTACAAAAAACCACTTTCAAAGTTGCTTAATATTCCATTGTTTGGATGATACATAATTTACTTAATGAAATTCTTGGTAATGGACATTTAATTTCCTCTAACATTCAGGAAGCAAACAAGCTTGTATATTCATCACTTTGTAAATGTTCTGTTATTTCTCTAGGACATAAGAGGAGTGTTTAGTTAAATAAGCAAGCACATTTTTATAGCTTAATTACCAAAATCCTCTCCAAAAAGAGGCCACTGATTCCTGTCCAACAAGAGCCCTGTGCCCTGGCCACCACTAGGTGTTACATTCTTCTCAGTGAATTTGCATTTTTGTGAACATGATTGAAACTGAGCACCCTTTTGTAGTTTTTCATCCACTTCTACTCACTCTGTTGTGGAGGGCTAGCCCCTCCCAGGGAAGACCCAAAGTGGGGGTCCAGCACCCACACAGCTGAGCCTGAGCACCCAGGTCCCCAAATCCTAGCTTGAGTTGCAGCTGACTGGTTGTGGAATTTGGGTGGGAACTTAGCCTATGTGCCTCAGTTTCTCAACCTGTAAAATGGAATTAATAGTAAGACCCTTATCCCTGTCTGGGGCAGTCCATGAGCGCTGGGCCAGGTGAAAGACACAAGAGAACAAAGGGCAAAGTCTAGCTCAGGGTGAGCCTCTATCAGGGCAGCTGTCACCAGCACCCCTAGCTGAGCTCTGCTCAGGGTGCAGGGACCCTGCCTGCCCCGGGACGCTGGCACCTGCTGAGAGCCGGTCTTCCCAGACAGCACTTGTGCCTGATGCTAGTCCCTTCTGAAATCTCCAAATGCTCTCCTGCCTCCAGTGGTCACCTGAGAGCAGCTTCAGAGACGGCTACCTACCCATGCCTACGGCTTACATGCACAGCGCCCTCTGCTCCAGCCACGCGGGCCTTGGTCCCCGCACGCTCCCTCAGCAGCACAGGACGCCACGCAGGCTGCACCTCACCTTGCTCACGCTCCACCCACCCCCGTTCAGGCCCTGAGAAGCTTGCTGATGCCTGGATGGCCTCTGGGAGCTGCTGCTGTGTTAATGCTCCACAAGTGGTGAGTCCCGTCCTCTGTCCAAGGGGCACTAAGTTCTTGGGGAAAAGATCCCATCTCACACTCACCCCTGTAACACGTGACACGCAGCCGAGCAAGCACAATAGCTGTGTTAAAACATAAAAAGACGCTGCTTTTGGAAAATAAACAGAAATTGACACTTACGAGCCGGGCCACCTGGAGGTTGGCTACGGTGGTGCCCGTCAGCAGGGCTCCAGGCCTTGGGGCCGTGACCGTGGTGAGCTGGGGGCTCTGCTGCTGCGGGGGCTGTGAGGCCTGCACCTGCACTTGGGCTGTTGGCTGCGGGGGCGCAGACTGGGCCTGTGGCGGTGGGGGCTGCGGGGGCATCTGCAGTTTCTGCTTCTGCATTTTGATGAGGTGTTCCTAAAATACAAGCAAAGTATCTTCTCTTCAACATTAACTGTGCTCCATTCTTAAGTAGACATCTTGATCCTAAGCCACCCCTCTACTGCCCACTAAATACCAAAGCAGGCACCTGCTACTGTGCAGCATCCAGACTGCCTTCTATGGGCTGCCCAGTATCTTTCAGGTGTTCATTTATTAAAAATAAGCATTTTGTCAGATGAAAGCTACAAACAGGGATTCTGACTGATAAGTTCATAGCAAAATTTCTATTATCCCTCACAAACAAGTCGATTTAAATCTGTAGTGCCAACCAAACTTATTTATTAGTTTATAAGTTCAAAAAACATTTTAAGAAAAAAATTTTTAAGAAAACCTATAATGAGTTGATCAGGACTATCAAGTGTCTTTTGAAAGGCTGGAAGTGAAACTGGCTTTGAAATGGATTTGGGAGAGGGCAGAGTGAGGAACGAAGGAGCCAGGCAAACACCCGGCACACAGGACTCCTGGCAGCCAAGGCTGGGTGGCAGCCTCGACACCGAAGGCACTGGTGTCTCAGTGGTTGAACAGCGGCAGGTAAAGGCACCTGTGTGGCTGTGGGCCGGGGGGTCAGAGCCCAGCTCTGGCTCCGACAGTTGCCTCTGCTGGGCCTGGAGTTCCTGAGTACAGCGTTCTAATTTAGCCCTCTCCAGCGCCACTTCCTGCAGGATACAAGTGGGCTAGACGGGGACTGCCCAGGGTGGTAGCCACAGCCACATATGACCACGGAGCCCTCGAGGAATGGCTGGTGTGACAGGAACAGGATAAGCTCGATGTCTAAATTCCACCAACAGAACTGCCGACAGCCCCAGGACAGGCCCTCAGCTGAGTCTGTGTCTCCCGCAGCCCACTTCCTCCCTTCTAGACCATGGAGAGGCCCAGACTCAAGCACTCCGGCAGGCCCAACAGTGAGCTGAAACTTCAAAATATTGTCTTGTCTTCATTCCATATATTTCTCTGGTTACTTTCTATGACAAGTATTAATGGTTTTCCATTTATGGTAGGGGTATAACATTTCCTTTTTTTTTTCCTTTGAGACAGAGTCTCGTTCTGTCGCCCAGGCTGGAGTGCAGTGGCACAATCTCGGCTCACTACAACCTCTGCCTTCCAGGTTCAAGTGATTCTCGGGCCTCAGCTAGGATTACAGGCACCCACCACCATGTCCGGCTTTTCTATTTTTAGTAGAGACAGGGATTCACCATGTTGACCAGGCTGGTCTCAAACTCCTGACCTTAAATGATCTGCCCACCTCGGCCTCCCAAAGTGCTCGGATCACAGGCGTGAGCCGCTGCACCCAGTCCAACATTTCCTTTTAAAATGAATACATTTACATAAAGAACAGCAAAGCTGGTACAGAGGTTAGCAAAAATCAGGTACATCAGTACCCCAATGACCACCTCTGAGAAACAGTACTGCACACGAACCACACTGAAACCAACCCAGGGTCCACTGCCTGCTCTCCCGACACTGTGAGGAATGCCTTCTCACCAGCACTTTCTCTGGTCCAGAACCGCACCAAGCGGGCTGTCTAGTCCTCCCTAGAGACTGATGCTGAACACAAGGCACAAGACCCCTAAGCAAGAAGACACATTTGCATGCTGGGTGTTAATGTCTTCAAAGTGCTCTGAATACCCGTAAGATACTTCTCTAAGGCATGATCAAAGTGTTATGACATGGGAAGTTTTAGATCAATAAAACGAAGCACGCGTCCTACAAAAAGGCATTGCTAGACGTTTGCAAAATACACTCTGGACTGCACCATGCAAGCAGGCACCACCTCACAGACGCTAGGCTGACTGACCACAAGACGCACACGTCCATGGTCCTCTGGGAAATGCTCACCGGCGTCAGCTTGCCCACAGCTTTGATCTGTGCTGGAGACTGGGCCTGGCCTTGGATCTGCGGAACTTGCACCTGAGAAGTCGTCGTCTGCTGCTGCTGCTGCTGCTGCTGCTGTTGCTGCTGCTGCTGCTGTTGCTGCTGTTGCTGTTGCTGCTGCTGCTGCTGCTGCTGCTGCTGTTGCTGATGCCTGAGAAGCTGGAAATGTGCAGGTGTGATGGTTTTTCCAGGGAGCTGAACTCCTGTGGCTATGAAGAGGTTTGCTCATTAGGTCTGGACAGGGATACTCGCCCACCTTCAGATCCTCATTCTCAGAGAGCAAGCAGCAGCTGAGCCCTCACACGCGCCACAGCAGACGCGTGTCAGAGAAAGCTCCCAGCCTGGCTTTACCTTGGGACACCTGGGGCACCAAAGACCGCGCCGGGGTCTGCACTGGGGTCAGGCTGGTAGTGACCACGGCCGAGGCTGTCACAGAAGTGACTGCTCGAACACCCTGAGTCGTTGCCATGGACACCAGGTCAGGGGTCGCCGTGGCTGGGGAGCCGACTGCCCGTGGCGGGGGCTGGGTGTGCACCACCTGGGCAGGAGCAGAGCCTCCCGGCGTCTAGAAAAGGCAAACAGAGGACCTCATCAAATATTTCACACAGCACTCAGGGCTGTTCACACTCAGAGCAGGGCAGATAAGAGCACCCAACTTCAGAGGCGAAACAAGTGAAACACAAGCTAGAGTTCAGTCTTTTGACAACTGCTGATTTCATGTGTCAATTCAAAAGCAAGTGCCTTGAGCAATGTTTTCTTACAGCGGATCACATCACCCACAGAAACGCGGTTGAGATGACGACACTCCCATGCATATGCTGAAAAGGCTGTCCTGTCCCTCCCTCTCTGCACTAAGACCTCTTGGTCCCCAGGAACATAACGACTGTCCTTGCGGCACCCATGCTACCCACAGACACGCAGCCCACAGTCCTGGCTCTCTACCACCGCCCCCATCTGTGCTGAAACTACAGCCCCGACACAGCCCACAGTCCTGGCTCTCTACCACCACCCCCATCTGTGCTGAAACTACAGCCCCGACACAGCCCACAGTCCTGGCTCTCTTCCACCGCCCCCATCTGTGCTGAAACTACAGCCCCGACACAGCCCACAGCCCCGGCTCTCTACCACCACCCCCATCTGTGCTGAAACTACAGCCCCGACGTAGCCCACAGTCCTGGCTCTCTACCACCACCCCCATCTGTGCTGAAACTACAGCCCCGACACAGCCCACAGTCCTGGCTCTCTTCCACCGCCCCCATCTGTGCTGAAACTACAGCCCCGACACAGCCCACAGCCCTGGCTCTCTACCACCGCCCCGATCTGTGCTGAAACTACAGCCCCGACACAGCCCACAGTCCTGGCTCTACCACTGCCCCCATCTGTGCTGAAACTACAGCCCCGACACAGCCCACAGCCCTGGCTCTCTACCACCGTCCCGATCTGTGCTGAAACTACAGCCCTGACGCAGCCCACAGTCCTGGCTCTACCACCTCCCCCATCTGTGCTGACACTACAGCCCTGAGTCTCTCACCATGTGCTTGGGGTCTTGTGGCATCTTACCTTCATCTTGCCTAAAATTCAGAGCATCCTCACTGTGCCCTGCAGTCCACTCTGGCCCGCAGGCAGAAGTGGCAGCCAGAGTGGCCCCCTCACCCTATCTCACCTTGCCCCACCACCCTTCCTTGTCCCACCATAAAGTGGAAGGCAAACGCAACCATGCCACCTCTGCAATGTCTCCTCAGCTGACCTCTGCCAACTCCCTTGGTTCCGATGTGCCGTGTATTTTTAGTCTGTCTTGATCCTTTTACGTCTCATTGCTTATGCATCTGGATGGAAATCTAGCATGTTACTCCGTGTTTTCCATTCAACCCAGCTGCTGCATGTTTCTTTTCATCTCCTTTCTTGCCTCCTCTCAGATGACTCCTCACCAACGTCCCCTGCCATGGTTGGGAGCAACTCGCTCTGCTCTCGCTCTTCTGGTGGCTCGTCTGGAATTACCACGGATGCTTGCCAAAGTCTAAACACTCCATGCTCTTCCTAAACAGTAACGAGACCTGTGCACACTTCAGCCCCTCTGCCCCTTCCCCAGCTTGCATGTTACTATCCTGTGTATTTATTTCCTCTTTCTAACCCCAGCGAGCTCTTGCGTTCATCCACGAGCCGACCTTGTTACCACCTCCCGCTGGGAACACCTTTCTTCTGCTTAAAGCATATCATTCAGTGAAGTTCCAAAGTTGAAAACTGCTTTATTTTGCCGTTTTTTGTTGCTCTTTTTTCAGACAGAGTTTTGCTCTTGTTGCCCAGGCTGCACTGCAATGGCGCAATCTTGGCTCACTGCAACCTCCGCCTCCAGGGTTCAAGCAATTCTCCTGCCTCAGCCTCCTGAATAGCTGGCATCACAGGCATGCGCCACCACGCTTGGCTAATTTTGTATTTTTAGTAGAGATGGGGTTTCTCCATGTTGGTCAGGCTGGTCTCGAACTCTCGACCTCAGGAGATCCGCCCACCTCGGCCTCCCAAAGTGCTGGGATTATAGGTATGAGCCACCACACCCGGCCTCCCTTGTTCTTTAAGATATTTCCAAGAGCCGCAGAGCGCCGGGCTGGCAGCAACTTCCTTTCCCTGGCACGACGACGACACCTGCTGGCTCCCGGCCTCACTGCTGCCACTGGCAAGCGCGCCGCTCCACCTCTGAAGGCAATCTGTCTTTTCCTGTGGCTGCCTGAAAGACCTCTTGGTCACTGGCATTAGGCAGACCAGACTTGGTTCCTTTTTCTCATCCTTGATTGGGATTAGACTTTCTACATAAATGCATCAGTGTCATTAGTAAGTTCTTAAAAACTATTCCGTCTTCAAATATTGACTCTGCTCAATTTTCTGTCTGACAGTCAGTAACCACCTATCAGGCCCTGTCACTATGTCCTCCATGTGTCATCTTGTCATCCCATGTCGCGTGTAGCATGTCTTCTGATTTTGCCTCCACTTCCCTCATTTTCTCCTCAATTGTGTGATATTAAAGCCCACTCATAAGTTTGGTTTGTTTCCCCCAACTTGGGTAATCAGACTTTTCTAAAAGTTCTCTATATATTCTTTCTATACATAGTTTCCTGATTACAGATATTCAGATATTCTCAATCTTCTCTTTTATTTCCTTAAAATAGAAAGCATAACTTCTTTTTTTTTTTTTTTTAATGGAGTCTCGCTCTGTCACCCAGGCTGGAGTGCAGTGGTGTGATCTCGGCTCACTGCAACCTCCGCCTCGTGGGTTCAAGCGATTCTCCTGCTTCAGCCTCCCGAGTAGCTAGGACTACACACGCATGCCACCACATCTGGCTAATTTTTTTTTTTTGTATTTTCAATAGAGATGGGGTTTCACTGTGTTAGCCAGAATGGTCTCTGTCTCCTGACCTTGTGATCCACCCTCCTTGGCCTCCCAAAATGCTAGGATTATAGGCGTGGGACACTGCGCCCAGTCTGAAAGCCTAACCTTTAAAATCTGAACCTGATAATCCCAATATCGCTCATCTTTGCAGGCCTATCCAGTGTCTGCCATTCCGCTGATTCTCACTCACAATGCCTTTTCTTTTCTGTTTAGTGATTTTGTATTCTATTATATTGTATTATACTAGAAAACTATTTGTGGAGATTCTCAGAAGTCAAGAAAGCATAATCCTCCAGAGAGAATCTGCATTTGTTCCTGATCGGCTGCACAGGAACACGCCCAGTGAAGCAGGTCTACTTCACTTGATGTGAGGGAGTGCCGGAGACACTCTTAAGGTAATATCAACTTGAACTGCAAACTGACCTGTGGCTTCAACCTCTCAGGGGCCATCCCCACCGTGCTCCACTGCTCAATCCAAGGGCAACTCTTCTTTTGACCCCTGAAGGCCAAGGGCAGATGGATTCTGCTTCTGGTTCACTCTCGCCCTAAGGGTTTAGCCACCTACCTCGGTGTATCAGCAGTTTCCTTTTTAGATTCTCCACCTTGGCCCAGCCTTGGACTTGAATGAGTTCCCTCATCCCACAGGCTGAAATTTATTTTCAAGGCAAACATGACTTCAGTGAATCCTGTTTCTCTCTCTGAGTTTCTTCCCTCCCTTAGATTTGGGCCTGATAACTAATTATTCTTGTCAGTTCCCTGAAGCTTTAAAAATGTTTGTCCAATAACTTTAGTTATTCTCATTAAGAGGTGGTATAAAAATAACTTAACTCATCTTGTTACCAGAAACAGAAGTCATCCTTTTCTGGACTAAACAGTTTTCGCATCCCAACTACTAAGGAAGCTGAGGCGGGAGGATTGCTTAAGTCTGTGAGTGTGAGGCTGCAGCGAGCTGTGATTGCACCCCTGCACTCCAGCCGGAGCAACAGCAAGATGCTGTCTCAAAAAAAAAAAAAAAGAAAGAAAGAAAAAAAGAAATTGTTTTCTCCTTAGCCTCTTCTACCCTAATCAATTCTAGATATGTAGTATCACATTAATCCTCCTAGAACATCTCTCTGCTCGAAGACCGTTAAGGGCTCCCCACTGCCTGGTGAATAAAATCCGTATCTAGGCCGGGCGCGGTGGTTCGTGCCTGTAATCCCAGCACTTTGGGAGGGTGAGAGGTGGGTGGATCACGAAGTCAGGAGTCCAAGACCAGCTGGGCTAAGATGGTGAAACCCCGTCTCTACTAAAAATACAAAAATTAGCCAGGTGTGGTGGCAGGCACCTGTAATCCCAGCTACTTGGGAGGCTGAGGCAGAGAACTGCTTGAACCCAGGAGGCGAAGGCTGCAGTGAGCTGAGATCACGCCACTCCGAGATCGCGCCACTACACTCCAGCCTGGGTGACAGAGCGAGACTCCGTCTCAAAATAAAAAACAAAACAACAACAACAAAAAACCATTTAGCCCAATATCCAAAGCCCAGTACAATCTAACCTCAATATTACAAAGTGCCAAGCACACAGAAGCCACTCAATAATAATGGTTTTAAAGGCAGGGAACCACTGTTTCTCTGTTAATATCTTTTGTGTTCCATTCAAACAGAACAACACGTCATTCTCCATGCACACCATTCCCTTCCCCTCAGACCCCCCGCTCACACGACTGGCCCTGCCTTCAGAAGGGCCAGTTCTGTGGATGATGCACTTCCTGTCCTCCTGAAGCCCAACATCACTTTCTCCTGAAAGCCTTCTCTGAGTCCCCCGAGTACAATCACCTACATGTCCACCACTGCTATCTGCACCTCTCTCATGTTCTAGCCACAGCACTACAAGGCCCCCATGAAAGCACACTGTGTCTTGGGCCCACAGTGCCAGGAAGAATGTCTTGTCCATTAAGAGCCACACAAAAATATGTCATGAATGAAATGCTTTACATTTTAAAATACCACAAAGAACAGGTCTTTTTCAAACTAAAACGCTAAATGCAGTGATTCTGGCTTGGTACCCTCACAGAAACAGTTGTATTGGTCATACAGGATATTCCCAACGCCGCAGGCCTAACAACTTCTACTATCTACTGCAGCGACTGAGCCTGAGGTTGTTTACTGCAAAGCACAAAGAAAAGTGAAATAATCTTAAAGTCACATACTAGAAAAACTGTGTGTTTTTATATATTCTACTTCTTAAGAGTGTTTTACAGGGATTTATTGAAGGGTAATTTACAGAGAGTACAATATGTGGTTCTATGAATTTTGACAGACACATTATCATCATGTGGCTACTGCCACGACCCCACCACTCCCAACGTTCTCATATTCCTCTCCATAGTCGAGCCCCTCCCGCATCTCCAGCACGTGGCAATCATTCATCTGTTTTTTTGTCTCTCTAGTTTTGCCATTTTTATAATGTTATTTAAACGGAGTCATACAGCATATGAAGCCTTCTGAAACTGTTCATTTAGCTGCAAAATGTATCTGAGAGTCCTCCATGGAGGTACATGTCTCAGGGGTTCATTCTTTTGTATTCCTTGGTAGGACTGGGCTGTATGAATGTACATGGTTTATCAGCCCATCCACCAGGGCATTTAGGCTGTTTTCTTTTTCAGCAATCCTGAATAAAGTCACTATAAATATTGGTGTTGAGGGTTCTCGTTCTGGTGTTTTCACTTCTCTTGGGGAAATACCTAGCAGCAGAACTGCTAAGCTGCATGGTAAGAGTATGCTTGGTTTTATAAGAAAAAATGAAACTGTTTTCAGAAGTGACTGTGGATTCTGCATTCCCACAGCCTTGTGAGAGAGTCCTGGCTGCTTCCATTACTGCCAGCCTTCTGTTTCTGAAGCCACTCTCCTAGACACATTATGCTGTATCACTGTGGTTGTAAAACTCTGCATTTCCCTAATGACTAATGACGTTGCACGCCTTTCCAAGTATTTATCTAATTCTTTTATCTTCTTGGTGAAGTGACTGCTCCATCTTCTGCCCATTTTATAAATTTGCTTGTTTTCTCACTATTGAGATGAAGAATCTTTATATTTTCTTCCAGTCTATGCTTTTCATTTTCTTACTATTTTTCAAGGACGAGAAGTCCTTAATTTTGATGAAGCCTAATGTATTAATTTTTCTTCATGATTCATAGGCTTCCGGTATCCTAAGAAATCTTTGCCTAAACCAAAGTAGCACAGATTTTCTCCTAGAAATGTTACCGTTTTGGCTTACAGTATAGTTTTTGCTTTTACATGCAGGCCTGTGATCCACCTGCAGTGACTTTCATATTCAGTGTGAGTTACAGGCCAAGGCTCACTGTTCTGCACATGGCCGCCCAACTGTTACAGCACCGTTTGCTGACAAGACAGTCTGTTCACCTCTGAATTTCCTTGGCACTTTTACTGAGGTCAACCGAAAATCTGTGTGTGTGTGTGTTGGGGAGGGGGTCTATTTCTGGACTCTATCCAATTCCATCATCCACACATCTATCCTGCCAATGCCCCATCACCTGCTACTACAGCAACGACATCTTTACAGGAAAGACGCTTTTCAAAACCCAAGAGAGACTGCATTCTACTTGCCAACGCACTGACTTTGAAGCATGGTTTCTTCTCATTCAGGGTGTGTTGCCCCTGGGTCTGGGAACTATTTGGAAAATCAAGATACAAATCGGAGCTCCTTATTCTCACTTGTGTTTGGTTCTGATGATGAAAAACCCAAGTGAAGCAGTGGTCCCAGGGCACCAAATGGCTCTGCACCTTTGCCTAGGCACCTCCTCTCCACCTGGGTGGGCTGCACCTACCACTTCCCACACCTGGGGTCTCCACGTTCTGTAGAAACTGCCCACTCCTCCCATGCCTGCCTGCTCCTGGCACGCACCCAGCCATGCCCTTGTGTGATGCCGTGTCCCCTCCCCCAAAACCACGCCCCCAAGAGGCCCGTCATCTCTCAGCTTCCCCACATGGGCACAGTGACCAGCATATGGGGGGCACCTGCGGCAACAGAATCAGCAGCGGACCCTCACATCCCACCTCCTACCTAAATCATCCTACAGGGAGGGGACACTTCACACACACACACACACACCCTCCTACACTTCACACACACACCCCTACACCTCACACACACCCCTACACTTCACACACCCCTACACCTCACACACACACCCCTACACCTCACACATACCCCTACACTTCACACACCCCTACACCTCACACACCCTTACACCTCACACACACCCCTACACTTCACACACCCCCTACAACTCACACACACCCCTACACCTCACACACCCCTACACCTTACACATACACCCCTACACTTCACACACACACCCCTACACCTCACACACATCCCTACACTTCACACACCCCCTACACCTTACACATACACCCCTACACTTCACACACTCCTATACCTCACACACATACACCCCTACACTTCACACCCCTACACCTCACACCCCTACACCTCACACATACCCTTACACCTCACACATCCCTACACCACACACTCCTACACCTCACACACACCCCTACACCTCACACACACCCCTACACCTCACACACACCCCTACACCTCACACATACCCCTACACCTCACACATACACCCCTACACCTCACACACACACCCCTACACCTCACACATACCCCTACACTTCACACACTCCCTACACCTTACACATACACCCCTACACTTCACACACTCCTACACCTCACACACATACACCCCTACACCTCACACCCCTACACCTCACACACCCCTACACCTCACACACATCCCTACACCTCACACACACCCTTACACCTCACACACCCCTACACCACACCCCTACACCTCATACACATCCCTACACCTCACACACACCCCTACACCTCACACATACACCCATACACCTCACACACCCCTACACCTCACACACACCTCTACACCTCACACATACACCCATACACCTCACACACACACCCCTATACCTCACACCCCTATACTTCACACACACACCCCTACACCTCACATACCCCTACACTTCACACACACACCCCTACACCTCACACACACCCCTACACTTCACACACCCCTACACCTTACACATACACCCCTACACTTCACACACTCCTACACCTCACACACACACACCCCTACACTTCACACACCCCTACACCTCACACCCCTACACCTCACACACACCCCTACACCTCACACACATCCCTACACCTCACACACATCCCTACACCTCACACACACCCTTACACCTCACACACCCCTACACCACACCCCCCTACACCTCATACACATCCCTACACCTCACACACACCCCTACACCTCACACATACACCCATACACCTCACACACACCCCCCTACACCTCACATACCCCTACACTTCACACACACACCCCTACACCTCACACACACCCCTACACTTCACACACTCCCTACACCTCACACACCCCTACACCTCACACACACCCTTACACTTCACACACTCCTACACCTCATACACACATCCCCACACTTCACACACCCCTACACCTCACACACACCCCCCCACACTTCACACACCCCTACACCTCACACACACCCTTACACTTCACACACCCCTACACCTCACACACACACACCCCTATACTTCACACACCCCCCTACACCTCACACACATACACCCCTACACTTTACACACACATATCCCACCTCATTTTCATCCCTCATAGAGAATGGAAACCATCCCCCAAACAGGTGAATGTTTCTGAAATCAACATACTGATCAGCTACTTATTTTATGAAATTCAAATTAGACAGTTTTTTCACCAATGGAATACTTAAAAATAATAAGAAGAATTAACAGACAAGTAAATAATTTTGGCGGAATGCAGTCAAGGTGCATGACCCAGGTGAAGGGCAACTCACAGTCAAGGCTCCAGGAGCCACTGGTGACGCCAGGCGCTTGTTGATGGACTGGAAGGTGGCAGCCGGGACCCCTGCGATGGTGTTCACGATCACATTTCCACTCACGGTGCCTGCGGAGACAGGTGGGCATAAGGCAACAGTGCCAGGAGAAATGGGGTCCACATTTCAGCATCTCTGTATTTGTCTTACCAGTGGGTATGCTTGTCCCAGTAACTGATGTTTTAATGGTTCCTGCCTATTTAAAAAAAAAATTTGAATTTCATGTCAGGCTCTCCCCCGCATAAACACTCCAAAGGCTTCCACTTCATTCAGAATCAAATCAAAACTCCACGACATTCACACAGCCACCCATCCCAACCTCCCCAACTCATTCCACCTGGCGGTGCCCCCACCATCTGTCTACCTGCTATCCCTCCACCCCTATCCCACTGTCCCTCTAGCCCCACCCCACTGACCCTCCACCTCTACCCCGGGGTCCCTCCATCCCCACCCTGCTGACCCCACACCCCACTGTCCCTCTACTCCTCTGTCTCTCCACTCCATTCATCCACCCTCTGGACCTCAACACCTGAGTCCAGCCACACTGACCTTTCTGGCCCCCATATCAGCCAAGCTCAGGACCTCTGTACTTGCTGTGTTTGTTCTTCTCATGACCAAATCCTTGTCATTCAGGCCTTAGCTCAAATGCCAACTCCTCAGAAAGGTGTTTCCTAACAAGCCAGCCCCGCATTGTGCCACCCTGACTCCTCCCGCCAGCATTTAAAATGATCTCTTTGGCTGCCTCCCTCCCCTGTAGGACATGGCTCCAGAGTGTGGGCACTGCCCATCTTGCCCACCTTGCACCAAGTAGGCATTCACAAAGATCTCTTTTGAATAGATGAGGAATGAAGTTGCCTGAGTACATTGAAAATTCCACTACAACAAACAATTTTCTAAAAACTACTGCAGGAAATGGTTCTATGTAACAAAAATGTTTTTATGCCTGCCTGGTAGTCCAAAGTGTGGGTTTTTCCAGTTTGGCACAGCTCCTATTCTCTGCAGGTGTGATTCTCTGCATACGATTTCAGCTCTGTGTGGCACATGGACACACACAGTACAGAGATGCACCAGAGCGTGGTGCGCACGGCCACAGTCTGCAGCTCCACACCCTGCCTTTCTTTTCACAACGCTTCTCGTGCACTTTACAGCTTTTCTACAACAGGCATTAAAGACTGATGTGTATGAGTGAGCACACATGGGCATGCTTTCAGGAGACACCAGCACAGACAGGACCTGCTCTCTAAGTGTGTAGGAAGTCAAGAGGTAAATGCATCACAGGTATGTTCAGGTATGTTTTACAAAACCCAGGCAATTCCAAACTTCCCAGCCACCTCCACTCAAAGGAGCTGCCTCTACCTGCCAAATCCAATAAAGCCACTAAGCCCACAAAGGCCTTGGAGGCGTGAAATGGCAGAATCTGGGTGAGAACACACAGTTCCTCTGGGGTGAGACTAAGCCTTTTCCCATTTCTTCAGAGGAAGGTCTACAGCCTAGAAATGTGCTAGAACTGGCAACAAGCTTCGTTTTAACAGAAAGCACTTGACTCAAGTGCGGGTGGGGGTGACTTCCTGTGGAGGGGAAGCCCGCAAGGAAGTCCCTGCTCACCAGCACGGCCGCGCTGCCCCCCGTCGTGATTGCGGGCTGCGCCTTCGCTGTGGCCTGCACAGGCTGCGTCTGGGTCTGGGGCTGTGGCTGGGGTTGAGACTGGACAGCTGGTGGCCCTGCTGGTGGCTGGCTGCCCGCTGCCTGTGGTTGTGGCAGCGGTGGTGGTGGCTGCTGCGGGGGTGGCGGGGGCTGCGGCTGGGGCGGGGGCGGCTGGGCCACGGCCGGCTGCTGTGCCTTCTGCTGATCAGCCAGAGCCTGAGGGGCAGGGAAGGAAGAGGAGCCACTGGAGGGGCGGACCCGGCCTGCACACTCCCTGGATGAAGTCATAGCCACCACATTTTCCCACTCAAGCAGAAGGGCCCAGGGTGCTGACCTTTTTCTCTTTTGCGATTCGCTCTGCACGGAGAGACGCCACCTGGATGGGAGGCAGTGGCTTGTCATAGTTGATTCCACTGAAAGACAGACGCAAAGGTTAAAAACATATAGGCAAATTTTAAGATGGACAAGTACCAAGTACCCTAGAAATCCCATGCTGCCAGGTGCTGGGGCAGCTCCAGCCCAGCCCAACAGACGAGGGCATAAAGCAAGGTGCCCGACGTGCCCTGCAGGAGATCGAGCCACCTGGACCTTGTCCTCAGCCTGGCGCCGAGTCCTCTTCCTTGAGGCCAAGCTCTCCCACGCTCCGGGAGAAGTATCTCTGAACACATCCCCAGGGTAACTGGTGGCAGCCCCCAAAACGCACAGCCCACCTCATGTGTCTGCACTGTACTCAGGAAAATCACTGTCTGTTCATTCTGTGAGGACGCCCTCCAGTGAGGCAAAGGGAGGGCGGGACTGAGCCTGTCTCGCTCCCCTGGGAATGCCCAGGCTCCACGCCGTGCAGGCCTGCAGCAGGTCCATAAATATTAGTTGGGTGAATTAACTCTTCATTTAATCGACAACATAAATCAAACGCCTGGTCTGTGCTCCCAGACACTAGAGTCCCAACGATCATAGCACTCACATCAGACAACAAACAGGTAAAACGTGCAGTAGGTCTGAAGACGTATACTGACTGCTATGAAGGAAAACAGCAGGGTAGGGCTGCAATTCTCAACAGTATGCTCTGAAAACATCTCACGAGGGCGGTTAAGTGAAGGCCTGAGGCGCGGCTGCCAGTACACCCAGGGAGCACCAAGGGGCCGAAAGCCAGGGTCAGGCGACTCAGAGCATGGGCAGGAGGGAGTCCTGGGGGCTTGAGGAGATGGGGCCTGGGCCAACTCCCTCTGACAAGGATCACTCCACCACTGTGTGGAAAGGGAGCCACAGAACAAGGAAGCGTCCCAAATCCGCCACTGTGTGACAACAGTGCCTAAACCAGATGCACACCATTTCATCCCAGCATTTCCAACATTTATGGGAAGAGTCGGACAGTCAGAAACACAGCAGACACCCATGTGCCTGGCACTAAGGTTCCACACTGGGGTTTCGCCATCCAATTCTTACCCCATTTGCTTTCTTGCATCTACCCACTTCTCTACCCATCCATTCATCCATTCCTCTTTTCCCCTGTAGAACTTCAGGGCAAGTACACACACCCCTAAACATGATGTGTTCTTAAGATATGGCTAACAAAATCAGTGCCTGAGAGGTGGGGTGCAAGGAAGAAAGCCCCTTGTGGTTGGCCACATGGCCCTGGCACACTCATCATGTCTGTCAGCGTCTTTCCCCACCGAGGGCCAGCAAGGACAATCCCTGTAACACAGAGACAGGGCAGGGGCCGTCCCATGCACACCCCAGCCCACGGCAGGAGAAGCACCATCTCTCCCGCAGGTTCTGCGCACTGCCATGTCCAGCTGATGCCTGAACACACTAAGTGCACAACGATTTGCTGAACTCGCTGAACTTAGATGACACTGGAATGAAATCCTTCCAAACAGTAACAAATGTGTCATGACTAGAGAAATACCTTTCTGCCAACACAGACGCGTGCTTGGGGTTCTTCTGAAAGGGATTCATGCCAAGCCTGCAGTATAGACGGTGAGACAGTAATTATTAAATAAAGGAAATATCTGAAGAAGCGTTATGTTAAAAATACATCAAAACCAAGCTTCACGCAATCTACTCAGTCATAATTAACATAAAATGAGCACTCAGGAAACATACAGAGGTTTGATTGGGGGGCTCCTCTTGCCCGCAGTCATTTTCATTAAGTCAAAGTGGCTCGTGTACAGTTGGGTGTGTGTGGCATTCTCATCCTGGGCATAGATCTGGCTCGTACGGAGAGGACGGTTGTTTTTACTCTGCAACAAAATTGACGAGAGTGCATCTGAATTAGGCAGCATGGACAGACTGCGCGGGACATAGGCCTCACTGGGTGGGAATCTGAGACTAAACTCCCCATGGCTGAATACAAACTTCCCTTTCCTGGGCCTTCTTTCCAAGTCCAGGCATAACCCAACAGCAGCGGCATTAAGTGGCTGTCCTGGCCGACTGCTATGACACTCCCCAGTCCACGCTAACCCTTTCCAGGTATTCTCTCACATAAGCCCCATAATCACCTAAAGAGGGAGAGGGAGGCCGGGTGCAGTGGCTCACGCCTGTAATCCCAGCACTTTGGGAGGCTGAGACGGGCGGATCACGAGGTCAGGAGATCGAGACCATTCTGGCTAACACGGTGAAATCCTGTCTCTACTAAAAAATACAAAAAACTAGCCGGGCGAGGTGGCGGCGCCTGTAGTCCCAGCTACTCGGGAGGCTGAGGCAGGAGAATGGCAGGAACCCGAAAGGCGGAGCTTGCAGTGAGCTGAGATCCGGCCACTGCACTCCAGCCTGGGTGACGGAGCGAGACTCCGTCTCAAAAAAAAAAAAAGAAAAAAAGAGGGAGAGGGAACAAAATAGGTGTGCAAAGTGCCCGAGGTCACACGGCAGGTAACCGTGTGGAGCAGGCTGTGAGCCTTCACCCGGTAACACCAAGGGGCAGCGCGGACCGCCATGGACACCACTGTCCTCTGCCCATGGTGGACAGTGAGGCTGGTGCATGCCCAACGGTGTCTCAAAGTACATTCTTGGGGGTCTTTAGCAGTGCTTATGCCTGGCAGTCCTTCCTTCATAAATTGCACAGCTAAACAACGGGCCGCTCAATTTGGGCTACTTGCTTCCAAGACATCTTAGCATCCTGCAGAATTTTAAAGTAACTCCTTAATCCTGTGAAGTGAACAGCCGTCCCAGGAATGCTCTCTGTGCAAGGTCACAGAGGTAGTGACAAGTCAAGACCAGGGTTCAAGCACCTCCTTCCTTGCCCAGGGCTCTTCCCCCATGCTCCTCTAAACTCCGGTCAAAGAGAGTGTGCCAAGGCGAAAACCAAGGCTCTCACATGACACCGCAGCACAGGCCCAGGTACAGGTGTGTCTGCGCATGTACAAGCACACACGTCTGTGTGCACACGTGTCCTCTACTGCTAGAGAAATGCCCTAAATTCTGAAGGCAACACTAAGGACAACCAGAACTAGAAACCAACATGCAAGGCCACAGCAGTCTCCTCCCAGAACACTGTGCCATACAGGGAAGCATTCTCCTCCTATCTATCATCCTAAGAGTGAGCAAAGGGAGGGAGGGAGAAGGGGTGCATAAGAGTAAGACCAGGTCTATCACACAAGACACTGGATGGCTAGGTTGAGCCAGGCCAGAGGCAGAAAGACTGTGTGTCTGGTAACAGAGCTCCTGTGCAGGCTCTCACCAGGCATGAATGCCCCGTCCCACATGGCTTGCCGGAGTCCTGCAGGCTCTGAGAGGTGGGGCTGTCCCACTCACGCACACATCCGACCACTGTCACCATCAAGGGCTTCCACAGGGCATGAGGGACACGGAGGCTCAGGATGCCCTTTAGGGGGCTGGACAAGTCACCGTGGGGTCCTCTAATGCAAAGAGTCATGGCCTCTACATACAGAATGAGAGGCCCTGGAGAAAATTCTAGGTCTCAGGTTTCTGTTGATTCCTAAAATATAGGGTAAGACTGAATCTTACTCTACGTTTCTGTGCACAGGCTCTTAACAAAGTGCTCCAACTTATTCAGAACATAACCCGCAGCCGTGGGTGGTGGCTCATGCCTGTAATCCCAACACTTTGGGAGGCCGAGGTGGGTGGATTATCTGAGGTCAGGAGTTCGAGAGTAGCCTGGTCAACTTGATGAAATTTAGGGTATTCCTCTAGCAGTAGAGGACACATCTCTACTAAAAATACAAAAATTAGCCAGGCATGGTGGCAGGCACCTGTAATCCCAGCTACTTGGGTGGCTGAGGCAGGAGAATCACATGAACCTGAGAGGCAGAGGTTGCAGTGAGCCGAGATCATGCCACTGCACTCCAGCCTAGGCAACAACAGTGAAACTCCTGTCTAAAAAAAAAAAAAAAAAAGAACATCACCCTCAAACTTTACAAATATTTTTGCCTTTTTCTCTGGATTAGCTTCATAAATCAGCTATAAAAGAAGACAATATTTTAGCTTTACTTTTTTCCTTAATAAGGTAATGGCTATTATTACAAATGCTTCCAAAACACAGAAAATCTAATTAATGCAAGATTCCAGGAAGTCTTACTGGTAAAGGGACCACAAAGTGGTATTACGAAGAAAACTTGCTTTTCTACGTTCAACAACAACAACAAAAAAATGCTTTATTTTCAGACAAGTGTTTTTAGAAAAATGAAGAGAGATGACTGAAAGAGCGGGTACAGAAATAAATTAAGTGTGATGTTCGCATCCTGAGGATGGATCTGGCTATTACGGAGAAAATGTAATTCTCACAAATTAGAAACAAAAGTAAATATAGTAAAAGTACTGGATGCCTGCCTCTACTATATCTGCCCCACCCTGTCCCATGCAAGAAGACATGCCCACAGCTCCTGTTTGGATGGGCTCCACGAGGTGAACTGAAAGGCAGTGGTCCCCACACACCAGCATGGCAAGTGCCCTGGAAGTGGCACAGCACATCCCCTGAGGGGTGTGGACACCGGCAACGTGGGCACAGCAGAGCATGCAGACGCTGCTGGTGTGGGGGCTCTGGATGCGGTCCTGAAGCGAGAAAGGCAGGCAAGCAGCAAGAAGGAGCTGCCTGAAGCAAGCCAGATGCATAACGGAGAGGGATGACTCAGTTCAAGGGAAGGCACGCCACACGCACGCCTACATGTTACTGACCAGCTGCCTGGACTCTTCCGGGGTCAAGCTACAAACCACACAGCTGACTTCTTACATGAAAGACTAATGATTTGACTATACTATATGTAAACAAACACTTGCAATACTTATAGTTAACCCTGAAACAGGGAATATTACGCTTGTCAAACCATTGCAGCCAGCCAGTCATTCAGTACCAGAATAGCAGAGGTACCAGTAACAGACTTTTCTTTAAGTACGCTATGATCAAAACAAAGCGAGACAGCTTATCTTTTCACTCACCCAAAACCTTCTTGAAAATGTCTGTCTATATATGACCAAGTATTTGGATGATACCCTCATTTAAGTATGCCATGATCAAAACCCAGTGAAAGGTCTTTTCATTCATCCAAAACCTTGTTGAAAATGTATATATATCGGCCGGGTGCAGTGGCTCACGCCTGTAATCTCAGCACTTTGGGAGGCCGAGGCAGGTGGATCACAAGGTCAGGAGATCGAGACCATCCTGGCTAACACAGTGAAACCCCGTCTCTACTAAAAATACAAAAAATTAGCTGGGTGTGGTGGCGGGAGCCTGTAGTCCCAGCTACTCAGGAGGCTGAGGCAGGAGAATGGTGTGAACCCGGGGGGTGGAGTTTGCAGTGAGCTGAGATCACGCCACTGCACTCCAGCCTGGGTTACAAAGCGAAAATGTATACATATATATACAGCCAAGTATTCGGATGACACCCACACTATCTTAGAAATGACAATGGCAGTGCAAATGTTGGTATCAGATAAAACCTCAGGTATGAGGCCTGCTGCCAACACCAAGCACAGTGCGAACACCTCCATCACTGCTCATGCCATAGGCGAGGCACAGTGCAGGAACCCGACCTCGCTGGGTCCACCAGGAGCCCGAGGAGATGGACTTCACCGCAGACCCACAGGGATCAAGGAGCCCAGTCAGTGAAGAGCAGGACTGGAGCCGACACTGCAGGCCACAGCCGCCACACCTGCCTGTGTTCTCCTCGGAGGACAAACAAGACCGTGCTTACCTTCCCCTCCTCTCGTGGAATGATGACGTTCTCGTAACGATT
This sequence comes from Macaca nemestrina, assembly GCF_043159975.1. Lineage (NCBI taxonomy): Eukaryota > Metazoa > Chordata > Mammalia > Primates > Cercopithecidae > Macaca > Macaca nemestrina. The sequence continues at coordinate 1,005,384 of NC_092134.1, forward strand.
CCGGCACTGTTTGGAAGAGCGGTAGATTCGGCTACAGGAGTTAACGACGTCACTGACAAGATCCCAATTAGGTGTGTGAGCAGGTGACACGATTGTGAGGTTCAAAGGCAGCTCCAGTAACTGCTTTACAGCCTAGAGAACGAGGTTTCAGGTAAAACAGGCGAATACACTCTAAGTCAGAAGGTCTTCCCTCCTGCCAAAGACTCCCCGCAAAGTGATCACAGTGAGCTGGAAGCATAGACATGAGGGAGAAAAATGACCCCGTGACCGCTGGCACAAAGACCACGCCCACCTACCTGCAGCAGCGCCCAGTCCTCACTGATGAGCCACTCTGGGTTGTCTTGACCAGGCTCGGCTGTGGGTTTGGCAAAAGTTGGCAGGGGCTTGGCGAACGGCACCTGCTGCTTCAGCAGAATATTCTTTTTCTGCTCCTTGCCCTCTCTGCGAATTTTCAGGAGGCCTGGTGTCGCTCGGTCGAACAGGGACCGAGGAGGGACGACGGCCTCCCCGTGACGCTGCTTCTTTTTCCTGCCTGCAGCTGAACACAGAGGCTGTCTTCAGCAAGACAGTAAACCGGGAGAGTCCACGTTGGCAGGCAAAAGACAAAGGAAACAGGCTGGGCGAGTCTGGAGGTGCCTGGGCAAAGGGGCCACAGAAAGCACCTGCCAAAGACAGACCTGCTCTCAGGTCTTCACGGTCAATTAGAAGGAAACACGAAGGTTTCCTCATTGGAAACAGAACTTGTGCACAGGGCCTGAGGGGCAGCGGACGGGCGTGTGAGCACTCGCCCTGCAGCAGACAGGCAGACAGTAGACAGCAGAAAGCGGCTGATACGCAGGGACTCTGCAGGCCAGGGCCCGCCTAGGTCACGCGATGCCCTCGGGATGCGCACCTGAGGGGTCTGTTTTGTGTCGCTTCCGCTCCTTCCTCACATACACGGGGGGCAGCTTAGCCTCTGGGATGGGAGTGGCTTCATACATGAGACACATGACCGAGTCAAGATAGATGTCACTGTCGTCCTGTGGCGGGGTGGGCGGGGTCCAGAGCTGCACAGAGAAGGGAGGGCCCATGAGATGTGGAACTCACAGGAAGCTGCCCGCGCAGACCCTAAGGGAGAGGGCAGCACTCACCGGCATGACTTCTGCCTGCCCATCGACATCTTCATAGACATACTCCTGTAGGGAACACGGCACGCTCTCATTTCCACCAAGTCTCAGTGTCATGTTGTAAGCCACAAATCATATACCTTCATACTTATTAAGTCTTCCAAATAAGTCTGATCGACATGACTATTTATAATAAGACTTATAAAAGCTTTAATCAGAGCTGGTCAATATCTAACTGCAATCTCCAAGTGTCAATTTTTAAGAAAACTGTTTTTAGAACATGAGTGAAGTTGTTTTGATATGAGAAGGAACAATTCCTAGGCATTGTCTCATGTCAGTGTACACAGACTTTGAACAGCCAAACATGGCTGAACAAGTGCCCCTCAGCAGGGGGGCAAGAGGGCAGGAGGGCCCCGGGCCAGGTACCATGCTGTAGGCATCCTCTCGGGTGTAGGTCAGGAGCTCCGCCTCCTCCTGCTCCAGCCGCAGCCGGGCCTCCCTCTCCTGCAGGGTCTTCAGGTTCCAGAACTCCCATGCCCTCACCGCAGTCATCACTGCGTCCTGATGGGGAGAGAAGCAGGAACTTTCAGGATCAGGAACGCAGCTCAGAGCAGTCCCCGAGTCCCCGCTCTAGGTCTCCCTGCTGTCTCAGAGCCACATGTTCTCTATACACACTGACCCACAACGTGTCACCCTGCAAGCAGCAGCCTGCTGCAAATCAAATCAAAGACACTGAGGGCAGAACAAGCCCCATGGTCCCTATGGGGGGAAAACAAGCTCCACAGTCCCTACGAGGGGTGAAAAAGCTCCACGGTCCCTACGAGGGGTGAACAAGCTCCACGGTCCCTACAAGGAGTGAACAAGCCCCACGGTCCCTACGAGAGGTGAACAAGCCCCACGGTCCCTTTGGGGGGAAAACAAGCTCCATGGTCCCTACAAGGGGTGAACAAGCTCCACGGTCCCTATGGGGGGAAAACAAGCTCCACAGTCCCTATGAGGGGTGAACAAGCTCCACGGTCCCTACGGGCTTCTCGAGACTCTCTTCATTTTAAGTTCGTTTCCAAACTTGTGGGTTTTGGCTTTTGTGACTTTAATTTAATGAAGTCACATTTACTTTAAATCAAACTTAACTCTGAAAATATTGCCATTTTTTTCACTGACCGAAAGTTGACCCTCTTACCTCACTGTCTCTCGCTTTTTCTTGCTCAGTGGAAGCATGGAATAATTCCAGGTAATTTAAAGCGTATTTTTCAATTGGTGTAAGCTGTTCCAAAAGTATATTTTTTGAATAGGGTTAATAGCAAGTTAATAAAAGTCAAGTTCCTTATACAACCCACTCACCAACATTTGAATCAAAAAAGTGATTTTTCTTGCAGTAAACAATAAATATTTTATAGAACGGTCAAATTTTTAAAGTAGGTAGTTGTAAAGGAAAACATGCCCAAACCTGCTCCATGAAGTCAGCTAGTTCCTCTAATTGGGACGGTTCTTCATCACATGGCATGTTCTCAGAGTCTGAGGACAGCGCATCAGTGTGTGGTCCCGGCACCCCCTCCTCTGCGGACTTCTGGGCATCCTCCTCCAGATACTCAATACTCTTGAGGGCCTGAGGAAAGTCTATGTTTAGATTGCCTTGACAGACTTTTTAAATGAGGGTAGTTTTAAAAAAGAGCCATCCTATGTAAAGTTAATGGCGATGCCTACACTGTAATCACCCACTCTCTATAAAGGCCATCCACTCCTTCCCTGAGGTCCTCTTACAGGTGAAAATGATAAGGCACTTAGAGAATACAGAAAATGAGCGGGAAATCTCCTGGGCCTTGCTAACCTTACTATCGAGTTGGACAGGCAGGCCCCATGGAAGGGCTGAGCACTGACGCAGGCAAAGCGTGCCAGGGCACCCAGGGCCAGGGAAGCTCCGAGAACAAGAAAGGCCCAGGAGGCTCCATCTCAGAGCCGATGCACACTACTGCCCTCAGCTGACAGACACAGCAAGACAGAGGCTTCTGTCCAGGAACCAGACAGCAGACGGACAGCCCAACATTACGGCAGCAGGAGCAAGTCCACCGCGAAATGTAGCATTGATGACTATAAACATACAAGACAGCTTTATCACAGTGCAAGACACGCAAGTTAGAATGAGGAGATGCCACTGTTCATCTGCAGAAACAGCTAGGAACACACGTCTGATAGTTACCTGCAGATGTGGGCAAAATACATCTGACATGGAGGTATGGTTTTTAGTTAGAAGATACAAATTAAAAACTGATACAATCTGTTTCCAGGGCAATCTGGTAAAACCTGCAAAGTTATATAACACTATTTCGACACTATACACAGAACTTATTGCCAGATAGGTGGTGCACCTAAGTAGCAAACATAAAACAACGCAACATGTAGAAGAAAACAGAGGAGGATGCACGGCGACCTTCAGGTGGGCAGAGAATCTCCTCAGCAGAGCACAAAAAGCGCCAACTATAAAGAGAGCAGACGTGGGCCCTGGATGGTGTCAGAACTCGGAACTTCTGCTCATCAATATATAGCGTTTAGAAAGGCAAATCACAGAATGGGAAAGATATGTCACGTGTATCAAACAAAGGCCTTTTATCTGGGATACATAAAGAACTCCAACAAGTCATTAAGAAACAGAGACAACTGGCCGGGTGTGGTGGCTCACGCCTGTAATCATAGCACTTTGGGAGGTCAAGGCAGGTGGATCACCTGAGGTCAGAGGTTCAAGACCAGTCTTGCCAACATGGAGAAACCCCATCTCTACTAAAAATATAAAAATTAGCCAGGCGTGGTGGCGTGCACCTGTAAACCCAGCTACTTGGGAGGCTGAGCTGGAGAATCACTTCAGCCTGGGAGGTGGAGGTTGCAGTGAGCCGAGATCATACCACTGCACTGCAGCCTGGATGATGAGTGGGACTCCGTTTAAAAAAAAAAAAAAGAAAGAAAAAGAAATAGAGAAAAATCCAATTAAAAAAAATTGGGAAAAGCCTTGGCATTTCTTTAAAAAGTACTCAAACTGCCAGTAAATATGTGAAGAGGCACTCAAACTCATCAATCAACAGCAAAACTACAAATTAAACCACAATGAGACTATCCCACATTCCACCCTGTAGCTACGGTGACAGGACCAGCAATTTCGCCTCCACACCACCACCCACTACAACCCCATGGTGGGAGCATCCCCGGCGCAGCCACAGCATCTCCTGAAGTCAAACGTATGCAGCCTGAATTGCACATGTGTGCTTACCAAAGACAAGGATTGAAACATCCACAGGAGCACAACTCAAATTAACCACTCCATCACATCCACGAGCCGTAGATCTGATCAACTGTGGTATATTCAGACAGAACTCTACACAGCAATGAGAATGAGTTACCGACTGCCGCGCACAACAAGAAGGCAGACCCGAAGGAAGAGCGCCCCATGTACAGAAAGTGCAGAAGCAGGGAATGCTGTCAGAATTCTCAAGGGGCAGCACCGATGGGGGACAGGCCTTCTGAGGAGCCAGCCGCATCCTCCTCCTCCACCAGATGCCTCTGCTGACAGAACATTTCTCCAGCGGGAATCTTTGTGATGCGTACACTTGCTGTATGTTTCTGTATGTCAACAAGGACTTTTCTTAAAATCATTTTTCAGGCACAAATCCTCTGATGAGCGTTGCCAATGATAGAAGAATCCTACAGCCACAGTCCCGTGCAGCAGGTACGAGCACAGCACGCTAACGTGGATCTGTCTCTGCTGGCAAAAGGTCAAGGCTAACCTACCTCTCTGTTCCCAGGGGCCGGTCAAGCCAGTGAGGAGCAGCCATCCTCCTCACACACCCACTGCAGCGAGTCCTGCTGGCTCTACCCTCCAAAGACCCCCCCGCTGCCCCGGCAGTTCCCCCAGCTTTCCTCACTAGCCTTGCTCACCAGTGTTACTGCTCTGGGACTCTTAACTGGGCCCCAGGATCCCCCTGCCTTGCTACAACCGAGTCTCAACAAAGGAGTCAGAGCGACTCTCTTAGGTCATGCCAGACCCTGCACCACAGCTTGACTCAAACCCTTCCAAGGGCTCCCTGCAGTCAGGCCCCACCTGGTCACACCCTCCCCACCCCCTCAGCCACACTGACCTGTCTACTGTGGTGACCACAACATTCTCCCCTGGACTCAGCATTTCACAGCTTCTCGTGTGAATAAATTACATGCTTTACTCACTAGGTTTGGTTTCTGCCTCTCTCCTTACTAGAATATAAGCTTCATGAAAGGTGAAATTCTTGTCTTTTTTTCGATCCTGTATCCCTACTGCTTAGAACAATGCCTGACACACAGTAAAACAATCAACAAGTATGTTTCCAAAGAATCTATGTGTTGAAATACTATGCTGCTGGGAATCAACAGAGCCAATACGGAAAATCCCGGACTTCTGATGGACACTTGCGTTGATTCCGTGTCCTGGCTGCTGGGATGGTGCTGCGATGAACACGAGGGTGCAGACACCTCTTCTATGTGCTAATTTCAACTCTTTGGATAGACACCCAGCAGTGGGATTGCTGGATCCTGTGGAAGCTCTATTTCCACATTTTTGAGGAAGCTCCCTGCCGTCTCCCATGGTGGCTGTGCCAACGACGTTCCCAGGAACAGAGTGCAACGGGCCCCTTTCCTCCATGTCCTCACCAACACTCGCTATCTTTTGCGTTTTGATGACAGTCATCCTAACAGGTGCCAGTTGGTACCTCATGTGGTTCTTATTTGATTTTCCTGATGATTAGTGATGCTGGACATTATTTCGTCTACACATCGGCCACTTACATGTTTTCCTTTGAGACACACAGAGTCAGGTCCTTTGCATATTTTGTCTTTGAGACAGGGTCTCACTCTGTCACCCAGGTTGGAGTGTAGTGGCACGATCACAGCTCACAGCAGCCTCAGTCTCCTGGGCTTAAGAGATCCTCCCGCCTCAGCCACCCCAGTAGCTGGGACTACAGGTGCTCACCACCACACTCATAGTTTTTAAAATTCTTCTTGTAGAGTTGGGGTCCCACTATAATGCCCATGCCAGTCTTGAACTTCTGGCTTCAAGCCCTCCTCTAGCCTCAGCTTCCCAAAGTGCTGGGATTACAGCCTGAGCCACCACACCTGGCCCTAGCTATGATTTTGTGTTGTTTTCCTTTTCCAACCTCATGCATGTATTACCTCCTTAAAACGGAATGAGGTTGATCCATACCTCCTGATACGTAACAATCTGTAAGGTATGTCTGTGTAAAGGAAATGATACACAGACAATCTCCAGAAGAAATGTGAGAACTGGGGTGGTGGCGGGGTGGTGGGGGCAGGGCAGGAGACTGGCTTTTCATTATAAATTCTCAAAGGTTTGGGTCACAGGTGGATCCCTCAGGAACAGACATGCTCTGGGGCTGGGGGAATGGGTCTCGCCCTGTTCGTCCTGTGAGGGTCAGTCTATTAAAGGGAGCCTGCTGTCTGCCCCTTGCTCCCTCTCTCGCTCCGTGGCCTGCACATGCAGCTCCCCCTCCCCTTCTGTCACCATGGAAGCCGTCTGAGGCCCTCACCAGACAGATGCTCAATCCTGAACTCTGCTGCCATCAGAAACATGAGTGAAATACACCCCTTTTTAAAATAAATCACCCAGTCTCAGGTATTCCTTTACAGCAACACAAACGGACTAAAACAGTCATACCCCAAGTATTTCTTATTTATTTGGTAACTGAGTAATGTTTAGAAATGGAAGAGGAGACAGCATCAGAGTTGATGAAAACAAGCTGAGCACAGGCAAGGAGGGGGCTGACACCATGAGGCTGGGAGGCTCAATCTCGCGTGTTGAGGGACAGGTGCTGAGAGGCTGTGCAGTGTGCCCGGTCTCGTCTTTAATGCTTTCACAGAAAAGAAAAACATACAGAAAAGCCCATGCAGTCAGGCACTGTAGTCAAACAGGGCAGGAAAAAAGATGCACAGGGATACCAAATCCTTCCAAGGTAAGAGGCACAGAAACGGGGGCCCCAGAACAAGCTCTGGAGGAGTAGCAGGGCCACATGAAGGAAGAGAGGACTCAGAGAACGAAGGTAGCTAAAAGCCTCCATCTCCAGGACGTGAGGCTGTAGGGCTTTGGCGGGCAGCCATGGGGATAGGGAGGGAACAGTGGCCCCGTGACAGGTATGTGATGTGTCCACACAGCAGCACCCCAAAAAGGGAAAAATCAAAGGACCCAAACATGCCCTCTATCTTCTAGTACCCACGCCAAAACAGTAAAATACTGACATAACCCGACAGCCAAAATATTATCACTTCAACAGGCAGTCAACATTCAAAAGTACCAACGTGACAGTCTGTGTTCTTTCTTACACTCAGTCTTCACAATCAACCGGCACCTGACACTTAGCACCTGAGTGCAGGCTGGTGGCTACTCTGCTCAGGGAGAAGCCAACACAGCCAGCTGGAGGGGAGCAGGGGCAGTGCTGGTAGAGCCTCCAGAGGAGGCAGGAATAGATTTCCATGGGGAGGGGAAGGAGCTGAGACTGTGGGAAAGTGCGGATGAAGACGGCAGCAACTGCTTCAGTGACAGGCCTGTAGTTCGCGACCTTCGTCACCATTTCCCTCACTTGTATTTGCAGTTCAAAATCCCCATGACGGAAAGAAGGGAGGGGGGAGGCTCCAAAAGCAGGGATGGGAAGAGGGCTTCAGGCCAGGGAAGAGTGGGGACTGAGCACTCAGAGCCCCAGGGGAGGGTGCAGGTGTTCTGACGGCTCCCACCATGCAACTCCCCAGCCAGATTCAATGTATTCTCACCTCTATGAAAGGTCTTGCAATTTTGGGTGCAATGGTTTCCGTGACAGAAGGTTCCTGAGAAAGCACCACAAACTCCTCCGCTTTGACCGGGAAGCCAGCATCGTCCATGGGAGAATAAACCTCGAACAGCTCCTGGATGGTTCGCTGAACACAAAGACGTGTGTTACTCCCCAGTACCAGGTCCAAGTGTGCGTCTGACCGGAGCCGCAGACCGAGGCCCCTCGCTAGTGCGCACTAACACCAGGCGATTCCACGCGCCGCACAGCGGGCCTCACCTCAAGGACTCTCACCGAATAAGGAGTACCTGAGTTAAGAATGCCATGGAGTAGTCATTTCCCTGAGCAGCCACTTCTCGGATCAAATCTTTAGTTCCATTTTTCAACAATTTCTCTTCAATGGAATTGCCACTCACAAGCCTGCAAACAAAGGACATAAGATGCTAAGTCGGTCACCTGGAAATGCAGTGACAACAGGCTGGCCACAGTATGCAGATGGTGATCAGCGAGTCCGTGTCCCTCCTCCAGGTCTACCCCTGTTTGCAACATGCCTTCGTGGGGCCCCAAAGGCCGCTGTCAGCCAGCCCCTCCAATCTTAGCTCTCCTGCCTCCCAGACAGCTGACAGGAGGCCCCTCCGGAAGACTCTTCGCTGTCCCACCTCATCCCACTACACGTCATCCCGTTTTTCTCCCACCAGTCTCAACCTGGAAATGTCCCACCTGGTCCTTCCAGATGTACCTCCAGCATATATCTTCTTGGAAACTTCCACTGAGCCCAACAGGAAGAACTGATAATTTCACAGACTTGCTTGTTAACCCTCATGAGACATCTCATTCTCACGTAATTATGGACGTTTTCATCTTTTTAACCCCTGTACACTACCAGACCCACAATAGGCGTTCAATTAAGACTATGATTTGTAGATGTGACCCCACTGGACAGATGGACCCCCAGTGCAGGGACACATGTACCCGAGTGGCTTCCTTAAGACTGTATCACTGGGGACACAGAACAGACCACGCAGTCTATTGCCTTCCCATGAGGCTCATCTGCCTATAAAATGCTAAATGCTAACCCCCCAAAATGTTCATATTAAACAACTTTAACAGCATGATTTTCACAGAGATGAAAACAAATTTTCTTTCAGAAAATTCCAAATTAAAAGGATCCTAAATATTAAAGAAAAACAATCATAGGGAACAGAACGGAAAGTGAAGACGTGAACCCAGACACAAACAAAGGAACTAAATACGTAACACAGGGAAATAGCAACATGAAAGACGGACGGACAACTTCATCAACAGCAAACTACCACCTAGGAAGACTTTCCTGGCCTTTCAATGAAAATCTGCTCTTTCTCGATTATATTACTACATGCTCATCGTAAATTATTTGATTACATAAAAGTATAAGAAACAAAACAAAACAAAAAATCACCTGGATTCCAATCACCCTGAGAACCATTAAAAAAGGTAGGGATGGCATTTCCACCCACCTTAGTTCACAAGAAGGTGCTGCTGCCTATATGTGACGGTGTGCACTTCCACGGGTACACTTTTCCTAACAGGTGCACTTCATGGCTGCTTCAGGGAGGGTGGCCTGCCTCTCCTGCCCTCTACCCCAGCAGCCACGTCAGTGTGAACCTGGGTGGGTGCGAGCTTCCACAACGTTCCATGTGAACCTGGGTGCGAGCCTCCACAACGTTCCATGTGAACCCGGGTGCGAGCCTCCACAACATTCCATGTGAACCTGGGTGCGAGCCTCCACAACATTCCATGTGAACCCGGGTGCGAGCTTCCACAACGTTCCATGTGAACCTGGGTGTGTGTTTCCACGACGTTCTGTGTGAACCTGGGTGTGTCGTTCCATGATGTTCCATGTGAACCTGGGTGTGTCATTCCACGACGTTCTGTGTGAACCTGGGTGTGTCACTCCACGACGCTCGGTGTGAACCTGGGTGTATCCTTCCACGACATTCCTTGTGAAACTGGGTGTGTCCTTCCATGGCGTTCTGTGTGAACCTGGGTGTGTCCTTCCATGACGCTCCGTGTGAACATGGGTGTGTACTTCCACGACATTCCATGTGAACCCGGTTGTGTCCCTCCACGACATTCCATGTGAACCTGGGTGTGTTGTTCCACAATGCTCCGTGTGAACCTGGGTGTGTCCATCCATGGCGTTCTGAGTGCACCTGTGTGTGCCCGTCCACAACGTTCCATGTGAACCTGGCTGTGTCGTTCCACGATGCTCTTTGTGAACCTGGGTGTGTCCTTCCATGATGTTCCGTGTACTGTCACCTCATGCACAACCGTGTGGGGAAAATGTCTGCCTCATTTCCTACTTCTCTGCATTCTGCTATCCTCGCTAAGCAGTGTATTACAGAAATCCCTCGACATGAGCTCATTTTCCACCTGGCTGCTCAATATGGTGGGATGGCTGTGCCCCAGTGACTGCTTTGTGCCATGTGACAAAGCTGCAACACACATCCTTAGATAGCAATCCCACGTCCCCATCAACATGAGGACATCCCCTTTTCTAGTGCCAGGCTGAGCAGGCTCGTTCCCTTAGGGTCTCACCTGTCTGGGGCATGAGAAGAGAGATCTCATCATGCATTAAACTGGTCCTTCCTTCTCCAGACCAGTGAGCTGGAGCGGCCTCTCATACTTTTTGGCCAATTGGGATGGACTGTTCATATTCACAGGCCCTTCCTTTTTAAAGGTAAGGTGGGGGGGAACTTTATATATCTTCTCGATTTTTAGGAGCTATTTAACCCTTTACTTACACTGAGAATGGCAAATCATCTTCCTGCTCTATCACCTGCCTGCCCACTGGGCTCACCATACATGTACAACGCTCGGCTTCCTGTCATCTCCCCACTCATCACCTGCCTGCCCACTGGGCTCACCGTATCTGTACAACGCTCGGCTTCCTGTCTCACTGCAGCCGTGTGCCTGTCTCCCCTGACATCGGGGTCTGTGTGGGTCAGGCGGTCCCTTCCAGCTCTCGGCCACAGGCACTGTCTCTTCAAGAGTGTTCTAATACTGCTGCTCCACTGAAAACATTCAAGTCCTTCATCCCTCTGGACTCCGCTCTGGTCAGCCATGGGAGCAGCCCTCCAAGCCCGTCCTCTCACTCATGGAGCGCAAGGTATGCAGCACATTCATGACAGAAAGGCCCTCCAGTTACTGTGACAGCCAACCTCTGTTAACATGCAAACTCCCCATGGATGCCAGGCTATCTGCCCTGACACCAACAGCACCCTCATGCGGTTTGGGGGTCCCCATGGCTCATAGTGGGACACACTCCCACCCGCAACACTGAGCATCATGATGGCGGCCTTCGTCAGGATGTCCACACCGCAAGCACACTGGCACCACCTTACCCAGCCACGTGTGTGCACGCATACAACCTCCACACCCATGAGAAGCGTTTTCACAAAAATATTAAATTTTAGTATTACTTTGGAGAAACTTCACAAGTTCATGAACGAAGTCTACCCACTCAAGAACAAAGTGGGTCTTCACACTTGGCACAGCTCATCCTGCATCCTTCAAGGCCACCTCATGCCACACTTCAGATGCCCTGTTCCTGCACCGCTAAGGCCATGCCTGAGACTTTATTGCTACTGAGAATAAAACACTTTTCCAATTTCTAGCTAGTAATTGCTAAAGGGCCAACAATGCAGAATGGATTCCACACTAAGCCCTTATCCATTCAACATAAACCATGCACCAAACTTATATTCATCACCATGGAAACATATGTATAATATACTGTTAAAAAAAAAAAAGTTTACAAAATAAGACATAGTGTGAGCCTTCTTAAAGAATCAGAAACATGTCTGGAAAGATGTGCATCTAAATATTAATAATTGCTGCCTCTATAGGATCCTTGTTTTTCTTTACAGGCTTTCCTTTTTTTCCTCGAGGAACAAGGAATGCATTTATAGCAAGAAAAATAATAATCAAACAATTTAAATACAGCATTTGAATTACTATGACACCAACTGTCTTGTTAAAAAACAAATGGCGGGCTGGGTGCAGTGACTCACGCCTGTAATCCCAGCACTTTGGGAGACTGAGGCAGGCTGACTGCTTGAGTCCAGGAGTTTGGGACCAGCCTGGGCAACACAGTGAAACCCTGTCTGTACAAAAAATACAAACATTAGCCAGGCATGGTGCTGTACACCTGTAGCCCCAGCCACCCGGGAGGCTGAGCTGGGAGGATCACTTGAGCCTAGGTGATAGAGGCATCAGTGAGCTAAGATCATACCACTATACTCCAGCCTAGGCAACAGACCCTGTCTCAAAAAAAAAAAAAAAAAAGAGGTTAAAGCACACTTGGGGTTGTAGTTGCAGGGTCAGCTACTACCTAGGAGATCTCATGCAGGGACCATAGTTGTCTAGTCTCAGGTTCCCTACTGGGAATTGACACATCACTATGAGAGGCGAGCCTAGGCTGCACTCGGTACACAACCAGGCACAAAATAAGGGAAAGAAGTAAATATCCTATTACACTGTAACAGTAAGCACTTAGAAATTTAAAAATATAGAGTAACCTTTCTCCATGTCTCCCAATTGTGTTTTGACAGTTACAGTTTTTATCTTTAAAGCTAATAATAGGCTGGGTGCTGTGGCTCATGCCTATAATCCCAGCACTTTGGGAGGCCAAGGCGGGAGATCGCTTGAGGTTGGGAGTTCCAAGATCAGCCTGGCCAACATGGTGAAACCCCGTTTCTACCAAAAATACAAAAACTAGCAGGGCGTGGTGGCGCACACCTGTAACCCCAGCTACTCGGGGGGCTGAGGCAGAAGAATCACTTGAACCCAGGAGGTGGAGGTTGCAGTGAGCCGAGACGGCGCCATCGCACTCCAACCTAACAAGAGCAAAACTCCATCTCAAAAAAAAAAAAAAAAAAAAAGATAATAATAGATTTTGGCTGGGCGCAGTGGCTCATGCCTGTAATCCCAGTACTTTGGGAGGCCGAGGTAGGCGGATCACGAGGTCAGGAGTTCGAGACCAGCCTGGCCAATATGGTGAAACCCCGTATCTACTAAAAATACAAAAATTAGCCAGTCGTAGTGGCGCACGCCTGTAGTCCCAGCTATTCAGGAGGCTGAGGCAGAAGAATCGCTTGTACCTGGGAGGCAGAGGTTGCGGTGAGCCAATATCGTGCCACTGCACTGCCGCCTGAGCGATAGAGCAAGAGTCCGTCTCAAAAAAAAAATCTATTTTAATTCTCTTTTTCTTCTTTTCACAGGTGTTGACCATTCTTTCAATAGCCATTTACTAACAGATAACTTTTACTTCATAATAATTAAAACAACCCAAAACCTAAATCGTACTTTGAAGACTGAGGTACTCTGGAAGAGGTACCACATGTAAAAACTGAGGACGGCAAGATGATTTGTGTGAGCAGCATCACTAACTTACAATTTCAAGCAAATGTTGAGTATAAATAAAAGGAATAAATAAAACAGCAGAAACATAAATTTGTCTGAAGGAAAACAAAACCTAGTTTAAAATTAGATATCATGTATTGTCTTTAGTTTTTCCTTTTGTTTCTGCATTAGTACTTCTTGCACCAATACCTCCTGTAAAGCTTCTCATTGACTCCATTTCCACACGGCCGTCCCTGCAGGCCCTCACCTGTATATGTGGATGTCTTTGCATCTCCCGATCCTATCACACCACTCCTGAGCTTTGGCATCCATCACTGGATTCAAGTCATTGTCATAAAACACGACGGTGTCTGCCTCTACAAGGTTTATACCTGTGGTACGGCTGTGAGTGGAAAGAATGGCACAAAAAATCCGCCTGTCTCTGTTGAAACTCCTCATCAGTTCCTAAGATGAAACAAAACACTGGAGTCAGTATTCCTGGAAAATGTTGGGAAACCTTTTGACACATTTCACCATTTATCAATTAGAAATTATCCCATAGCAGGCCAGGTGTGCTGGCTCACGCCTGTAATCCCAGCACTTTGGGAGGCCGAGGCGGGCAGATCACAAGGTCAGGAAATATAAACCATCCTGGTTAACATGGTGAAACCCCGTCTCTACTAAAAATACAAAAAATTATCCGTGCGAGGTGGCGGATGCCTGTAGTCCCAGCTACTTGGGAGGCTGAAGCAGGAGAATGGGGTGAACCCGGGAGGCAGAGCTTGCAGTGAGCTGAGATTGCGCCACTGCACTCCAGCCTGGGCAACAGAGCGAGACTCTGTCTCAAAAAAAAAAAAAAAAGAAAGAAAGAAAAAGAAATTATCGCATAGCAAAACTGCTTGGTTTGTATTCCATTCAACACAAGGCTCATGTTAAAGCAACACCAAGGTCCCTGCACTGTATTATGGCTCTTCCGTGCAGCCACCATCATCTTACACTCACCCATCTCCAACACCCTCATACCCACGGTTTAAATAACACCAGCCATGAGTGACAAGAAAAAGTTAGATTCCACCTTGCATTTACTGTCAGCTCAACTTGTAGGCCCCAAAAGAAAACAGCGTCTTACTGGGGAGGGATATGTGCTTTCTCATCTATCCTCAGGCAATGCCAGGGCACTTTACAGGCAACAAAAAGCCCCTGGAGTAAGGCTGAGGAAGCAGGAAAAATAAAACCGTGAAGGACATTCCTCTAAGCTCACTGAGGACCATGAAAGGAGATGACTGGAATACTTCTCTTCCATAACTATTTCTGTGCCGGAAACGAAACCTAACCACTGAACATCTCTCTTCCTGCAAAGCATTCTGCCTGTAATTTGTTAGACTATCACCAAGAAAACTTGTTAAACCACCTTTTGCTCTATTTCGTTCTAGCCCTCTTCAGCGTGTGCATGAGCATGTGTGTGAGATAAAGCAGGTCGCGTGACTTACAGGGCAGCATCTGGGGGACACGGGGCCATGCTACTGAAGCTGGCTCTGAAATGCTGCTGACAAGGGCCTAGCGCACCACATGGAATGCTGGGCACGGTTTCTGCTCATGAAGCTGCCGGGGCGCGGGGCCCAGGGACAACCCCTCATGCACTCACTCTTCTGCTGAACACTGACTGTTCCCAGCTGTGGATTACCATCAACATTTCAATGACGACTCTGCAGACAGATCTCACGTGGTGTGTTTGTTGTTATGTAAGTAAAGGGTTCTAAATACATTACCACTAAGGTTCAAATCCATACTGCCAGGCTGCCTTCTAGAACTATACTAGTTTATGCCTCCACGGCAGGCTATGAGAGTGTCTGACTCACTGTGCCTGATGAATCAAAACAGCCTTGGCAAATCTAGTAAGTAAACAACGGGCATATTATCTTAACTTGTATTTCCTTTAATTCTAAATTGATTGGAATTGTTTTCATATTTTTACCCCGTAGTTACCTCTTGAAGTACACCAGTATTGTCTTAATGATGACTGCAGGTCACCAGTGTTTATTCTGAGACATCAAGACTGCATTTACCTAACAACATGGCTTTCAATAAAAAATATCAAAGGATGGATTGAGACTTAAGGAAGTTCAAAGGCTCATTAAGTCCTTCTCCTTTCACTTAGAAGGGCCATGAGACCACTGAATTTACACAGCACTCAGGCCTTAAACACCGGTGACTGACCCATCAGGGACAAGGTAAGCAATGTCCTTCTCACCTGCCGTTGCTCACTGCTGGCATTTTCATCGATTCTTACATAGGTGAGGTAATGGAAGTTCAAGAACATCTCTAAAATGTCCAACATAAGAATCATCTGTGATAAAATCAGCACCCGACGTCCTTCAGATTTCAACTTCTGAAGCAAGATAGCTAAAGCTTCCAACTTTCCTGGGAAACGAATCACATCAAGAGTGTCTCATCATCCAGGGCCAGCCCAGCTCACACGGGCCACACCACCAACTGCCCCATACCTGAATCGAACTGCACCAGCCTCAGCTCAGGGAACTGCAGCAGGCGCGGAGCCGTCGTCTGCCGCAGCTGCTGGAAGTAAGGTGCAGCGTGCTCTCTCAGGCCCTCCCTGAAGATCCTCATTCTGTGGCTGTACAGGGCTGGCGGCCGCGGCACCCATAGGGACGGGGGTGCTGCCACCACCGGAGGAATCACGAAGGCAACCCTGAGGAGCAGAAAGCATGTTTTATCACCACCAGGAGCCACACACCTTCACCCAGCATGGGGGCTCCCAAAAGATGCGGCAGACACCTCCGGCAGTCCAAGTCCCAGGAGACAGCAGGGCTCAACCCAGTCACATGGGGACGTGGCTGTTGGCACACGGGTAGGGGCCCAACGAGGCAGATCCTAACCAGTCCTGACCAACCACCACCACCTTAGGGACTAATTCAGACAGTCCAGGGCTGATCGATCAATGGGGGTGGATTCCCTAGGCCGCAGGCACTAGCTCAGAGATGAGCCATTCTCTTTCCAGTGTGTCTTCAGCTGGAAAGTTCGGGACAAAGGTGCACTGTCTCGTGGATCCTAGAACTGCTACAGACTGTGCCAGCAGGACGGGGGCCAGACTCAGGGTGAAGGAATCTTTAGGACAATGACAAGATAGCGAAGATCGCACAGCCAACCTGAGGCCCACCTTGCAACCTGTGGAGGTCACCTGCGCCAGAAGGCCCTTGCTATGGACATCAGCTATGACTCACTCCCAACTGTATACAAACTGAAAGAATGGTCAAATGTTCAGTGAGGGAGGAGCACACAAAGACAAACCAGTACTCGAAAGAAAAACTCCAGGAGCCCAAGGTCACTGACTTAGCCACTCCTAGACCAGGAGAAGCCAGAGGTGGCTTGTTCGGCCTTGGAGAAGCACTCCCAGTTTTCTTTTTTCCCATTAATTCTGTTTCCTGATCTGAAAGCACTGAAATAGGTAGACCTGAAAGCTGAGCTGAGCCAAGGTACAGGAAGAAGCCAGGTTTCCCTTTGTAGACAGGATACAACTATGAGAAATACAACAGCTGTAAAGAAGGGAAGAAAACATGTCTGAAGCAGAGCCTGGAGACCGGGTCGAAGCAGGGAGTAGAACTGCAAACAGGGTAACGCGCTCTACTGAAAGCAAGCTCAGTGAGAGTGGCCAGGTGCCCACCGTGCCCACTAGAGCTCGGATTTGCTCTCCATTAACGCATGTTCTGAGCTCAACTCTGGCACATATTTGTCATCATGTAACGTTCACTCACTCATGAGGATCTTTTAATGCAGTCATTGTTTTGAAAGAATCAAATGGAGAAAGTCCTTAGCAACACAGTCATTTGTCCCCAAGCACAGTGTGAGCTCAGTGCTGTGGCTCTGCCCCAGGGCTGCCAACTTCCTTCAGAAGCCGTGCCTGGCACTGAGACCCAGATAATAAAACCATCTAACCCCAAAGCTGAAGACCTCAAACAGTAACTTCAAAACAGACTGCTAAGGGACAGCGTGGGGAGAAGCCGATGGGAATAAGATGAATATCCACGAGACAAGAAGGGGCCTTGCTGGGGTGCAACGCAGCCAGAGAGCACCGAAAAGGCCACGAGGTCTGCAGTACCTGTCAATAACATCCTGCAGAGACTCTCGACACTGACAAAGCGTCAACATCAGCTCACTTGGACTTTCTGAGGATGAAGCGTAACTGTGTGCTGGCCCGGCCTCCTTCTCACGACGGCCATCCAGGGACCCACGCCACTGTACCCTTCCGTGGCCAGGCAAGGCACAAATCCTTAGCAAGTCTCTGCCATAGACTGGAGCTTGAGAACAGCGCCGCTCGTTGACCAAATAAATCTGATCCAGGCGCTCTTTCAAGAGTCTGGTCTTCTCCTCCTTTATCAAAAAGTGATGAAAAACAGTTACTTGAGAAACAGAACGACAAGTTACCGTCTTCACCAAACCCCCTGGAATTTCCCACGTATGGGATCCAGTTCAATATCCAAGGTCTTATGTTACAGGAAATAGAGATTGAAATGCAGCCGACAGCTACAGGAAACAGAAATGGAAATGAAGCAGAGAGCACAAGCATTCTCTTCTCTGTCAAGATGGGAAGTATTTCTCAAGACACAAGTGAGTAATTCTAATGCCCAGGAAGACTTGCAGAAGGACATAAAAAATACAAAAAGAGATTTTGGCAGTCATAAGTCCAGTTTCATTTCTTGTATTAGGAAATTTGTGTTTTAAAATAAGAATTCAGTAACATAACTTGAGGATTCACAGGAGCCTTTAAATATCACAACTGAACACAACAAGCAGCTCTTGGAAAGCCACTTGTCCACATGCACCAGGGTCTCAAGCTCAGGTGCTTACCTGGGTTGGCCCTCCAATGGGAGAAGCTGGTTTGGAGGCCGTTCCAGGTTCTCCCACAGCCAAGGCATTCACCGCCACGCGGCCCGGAACGCCAACTACAAATGCATAAAGGAAGAGGTGAAAAGGAACGCCAAGTTCGCAGGATTTCATCTGCCACCAGCATGCTCCATGGAACCTCGCCCTCCACCAGCACACTCCGCAGAAAGTCATTCTGCAACAGCATGTCCCCAAGGCCTCATCCTCCACCAGCACATGGCTGGAAAGTGCATGGCTCAAACTTAAATGCTTTAGATCTGCCACGGAAGCATGTTGGCTCCCAGGCCATGACTGGAGCTGAATGGAGCCAGGAGTTTATCCCTTTCCTTTGGGAAGCACTCCAGAGCCACCCAGAAGCATCCTAGCATACCTCCAAGGCCCTGGGTGCCCCATCGCCATCAGCACGTGGCCACCTCCTAGCCCAGGTGACAGCCTGATAACTGTGAGGCTTCTGCCTGCCATGAGCAGCCCAGCCCTGGCAGGATGTCCACCCAGTCCTCACGACTGCAACAGAGCAAGCCAGTGCCCGTTTCATATCCGTTCCCCAGAGCTGCTCCTGACATGACACCAGCTACCAGCCAGGGCCAACGAGAAAGGCAGAAGCCATGCCACTTAGTGTGGCAGACTTTCCTACAAAGATGTGGTCAAAGAGGTGTCTGAGTGCTGAAAAGGGGCCCAGGGGTTAAGAGTCACCCTAGGGGAAAACAAGGGGAGAGAGGCTGAGGTTGTCAGAACTCAGCACTTGGGGGTAGGGGTGTCTGGGCTCAGACCCTCAGGGTCCAGGACTCCAGTTGGTACTGGGGTCTCTGAAGCTGAGGAGGGCTTCCACAGGACAGTGACTCATCAGCCCGCGAAGAAGGGTGCAGCAGCTGGTTCTGGAATCCCCAAGATGCCTGGTTCTGGGGGTAGGGGCAAAACCTGGCGAGTGGAACTGTTGACCACGCTGGCATGCAGGACTGCTGCTGGGTGACGCTAACAGGACTGGAGAACAAGCCATGGCCCCTCCCCACTCCAGGCTCGCAGCCTCCTCTGATGCCTAACAGAGCCTAACAGGTTGGCAGTGGCCCACCCAACATCACTGCCCACTATGCAGAGGTGGGGCTGGAACTGAACAAACACCACTCGGCCACCAGGACAAGGGCTCCATCCCAAGGAGAGAGCCTCACCCCTCTAGGCTCCCAGCTGCCGCCACAGGTCTTTGGGTTCCAGAGGACACACCACATCATGACAGAGCATGTCCAGGGAGACCCAGGGCCAAGGCAGGGGCAGAGTGAAGACTCAGAGGTGAAGCAGGTGGCGAGACAGGATGAGGAGTGGCAGCTCGGGCCGGACAAAGAACCAGGCCCTGCATGGGCGGCCACACGGTCCCACTCCCAGGGGAGACTGAGCACACTGAATGTGATGGCGAATAACAAGCAAGATTTCTCATGATTCCAAATTTCTTGTGAGAACACAAACAAAACAAAACCCTAAGGACAGTGGAGGCTGGTTATATCCAACCAATACCTTTGAAAGCACAAGAAAAAGAAAATAAATCAGGCTGAATGACACATCTATAGAAATCAGAGATGGCCACACACTAGACTGTGCTGTTCTGAGCTACAGTCAAAGACACATGAATGCCTTCCACTCGCCTTAGATGGAAGAGAAAGAAGCTTCCAAGCCAAGTCTCCCTCCTGCTCAGAGCACCCTACCTTGTGGGGTCAAGGGTGCAGGGCTGGGACCGCCGGCCAGGGGCTTGCTTCCCAGGGCGCCGTGCACAGCGCCCGCCTGAGACACGGTCTGCATCACCACGGGGCCAGGGGCTCGAAGGTAGGGTTGCCCGGGGGCGGACACGATCTGGAGGACGCTGCCTGCAATCATAGGTCCGCTAGGTGTCAATAACAGGCACGTGTACATCACAGTCACACACTCCAGGCACTTCCAAACAGTACAAAGTAAGTCGACAAACTGAAAATCAAATCTAAACAAACAAATCAATGCAAAGTTCAGTCACTGTGAGAAAAGTGGCAACCCATCACCAACAGTGGATGATGACATACTAAGAGGCAAGGTCTCTTGCTCAATGTCAAGAAAAGGCCATCTACCCTCTGTCCCTTACGGAAGGTGTGTGACACACAGCTGCTGAGGACCTGCTGTGCTGTTCGAGGTACTGAGCTGGACATCCTCACTCCCAGATCACTGCAGTCACTCCTGACAGCAGTCAAGGAGAATGAAGAAATGGAACAAAACCCTGTTTTTAGCCCAGATGCCTGTGGCTTTTCTGCTGCTTTTTAAGGAGGCTGCCACTTTGGATCTTGTATGACTGCATCTTTCTGACTTCTTTTACTCTGGAGATAGCTTCCCATGTCATACTTTATGAAAACTGGCGGCCATCAGAGATGTTACCAATTGGCCCCACCTCTGTGGGCCAAAAAAATGTTTAAAAAAAAAAAAAAAGGAAGTAAACCAAACTGAATCGTTTCTCTGTGGCAGGCCTTGTTCTGCTGAGATGTGTGTCTCTCTCCAAGGAGGTCAGTGGGCTCACCCCACTAATGACAAAACCTTCCCCCCTGACAAATACCACAGGCAGCGATCATGAGGAAAGCACTGGGGAGGGCGGTCGCTGAGGCTGCAGTCAGGGAAGGTGGGGGAAGGTGCCACCGGGGCTGCTGTGTGGGGGTGGGAGGGAGGCAGCCCCTAAGGCTGCTGTCGAGGAAGGAGGGGGAAGGCGGCTGCCGGGGCTGCTGTGGGTGCTCCCTGAACCCTAAACTAAAACAGAGTGAGCCAATGATCCCACCACCAGGACAAGGCACTACTCAATTCCTCTCCCTCACTTTTTTTAAAGAGCAGTTACTATATAAACACACTGCTCTTCACCAAAGGTCTGGGCTTTGGGTCTGGGAGTTAAAATTAAGTCTGTTGATAGAAGAAAATGATTTCTCATACATAAAATTACTAATCCTGTGGTGTTTTGGGGACAATTTGTCTCACACCTATATTAGAAAGCAGCAAATATTTCTGTTACTTATCTATTATTTAGAGATGGGAGCCTCACTCTGTGATCAGGCTGGAGTGCAGTGGCACGATCTCGGCTCACTGCAGTTTCAACCTCTGGGGCTCCGGTGATCTTCCCACCTCAGCCTCCCGAGTAGCTTGGACCACAGGAGAGCACCACCACGCCTGGCCAAATATTTCTACTTTGATCTACAAAATACGAAACTCTCTTCAAAGGGCAGATGCTGGGAAAGAACGTGCCAGTTGTTTGTCTGACACGCGTCAAGCGCAGGCAGCCCAGTGGCTGCTGAACGGCGTCTCGCTGGGCCGGTCCTCCGCGGACCATGAGACGCATCATTGGACACAGGGAAAAGCCTGAAGCGTACATGCACGAAGCAGGCCTGCGGGCAGCAGGGCTCACGGTGAGGCGCTTTTGTCAATTTCAGCGTCAAGTGCTCTCTCTTCCTTATCCTTACCTTGCAGCTGCAGCGGCTGGCCCGCCGTGAGCTGCCGGAGCTGGCTGTGCGACAGGGTGAACTTGCTGCCCTGGAACTGCAGTGTCACCGGCGTCTCCGGCTGAGCCACGCGGCTCTGTGGTCCTGCGATGGATGCCAGCTGAGCTATTTTCACTACCTCGCCACCTGTTGAAACGGAGATGAAAAGGTGAATTCAGATCATTTTGGAAAAAATTTGGGTGTGTCATATTGACAATCATTTCTTGTATATAATGACCATCTATCATAAACTGAAGCACCACAGAAATGTTTATCAGGTAGTGTTTTCTACAACTTTTTAAAAATAATTATTTTCATTAAAAAGAGAAAACAAAATGTCAGATTTTAATGGTTAACTTTACTTAACCATAACTGGTAGGGATTTTAGATATCAGATATTGATAATATTAAGGAAGCTATTAAGGAATATTTTACTTTTCTACCCAAACAATAAAAAAGCAGCAAACATCAAAAACAGCAGAAATCAGCTGCATGAAGTGGCTCATGATTGTAATTGTAATCCCAGCACTTTGGGAGGCTGAGTTGGGTGGATCACATGAGGGCAGGAGTTCGAGACCAGCCTGGAAACAGGGTGAAAACCCATCTCTACTAGAAATGCAAAAAAAAAAAAAAAAAAAATTTAGCTGAGGCATGGTGGCGGGCGCCTGTAATCTGAGCTACACAGGAGGCTGAGGCAGAAGAATCGCTTGAACCCGGGAGGCAGAGGTTGCAGTGAGCTGAGATTGGGCCATTGCACTCCAGCCTGGGCAACAAGAGTGAAACTCCACCTCAAAAAAAAAAAAAAAAAAAAAAAAAGCAGAAATTTATTTGTAATACACTTGGAAACTCACACATGAACCTAAACTTTAGAGAACTTTATAAATGTGGAAAGTACCTGTCCAATTTAGCTCACAAAGAGAGACTGTATCTTCACAAATATAAAAAATAACTAGCTTCAGTTGCACCCATAACTCTCCAAAATCTAGGAATGTATTTATTTATTTTGTGAGAGACAGGGTCTGGCTATGAACCAAGCTGGAGTGTGGTAGCAGGATTATAGCTCACTGCAGCCTCAAACTCCTGGGTTCAAGTGATCTTCCCACCTCAGCCTCCCAGGTAGCTGGGACTACAGGTGTGAGCTACAGCACCTACAAGATCTAGCAATGCCTCTAAATACATAAATAAATCACATACATAAAAAAATCTTGAAGATATAAAACTTCATACTAATTTGAATTAGACGGTAAAAGTCAATCTATAACATTTACTGTTTTAAAAAAAAAAGTAAAACTTAGCGTTGCTTAAAACCCTTTTTTTGAAAAAACATAACTCAGACGTGGTCATATGCCCCCAACTCAAAAAGGCATTACCTTCCGGCTACTACTGAACAACAGGTTTAAAGATTTATTTCCCAATGGTTGATACTTGAGTCTAAATGTTCTTCCCAAGAAAATCCATGCCAGAATTATTAGTGATATGATAAAAAGAACAGTTAGTAAGAGACTAGAAAAATGTCTAGAGGCATCTTGCCCACAGAATAACTGTGAACAAGGAGGGGAAAATGGAAACAGAAGACAGAGATTTGTGCATAGAAGTGTCAATCTCCCAACAATCCTCCTTGCTCCATACACAGGTGAGAACCGGCCCACAGGAAAAGCAGTTTTGCTCACTTTACAGATCTCCCAAAGAACAGCTCCTCTGGCAACCACCAACATGACTTTCATCCCACGCAAGACAGTGTCTAGTTTGATAAAGATGTAACATATGCAACTGCTTTCTCCCTTAGGGCAATTAACTAGGACAATTACTCTTTATTTTTGGGCAATGGGAGAGAGAGAGATTTGTAAGGAAAGACAATTAGTTTGAACTCAGTGTCTCTCTGCATCACTCCCTCTCCCATCTCCATCTTTCCAGAAAGGCCTCCACGCAATTTGGCTATACCAACAAAAAAAGGAGTTGAGGTGGCACTTGAGAAACAATATAATACTTTAAGTCAGGATAATTTCCACCACAGAATTAATAGGGTACATGTAAGGTCTGAAAACATACTAATCCCACTGGACACAGCAAAATGTTCTGTATTTAAAAAATTAATAACTGTGTTTTTTAAGTCATTAAATTGTTACAAGATATCTTGATTGAGCAATTATTCATCCCAAGTTTAAGTTTGGTAACAGGCGAGAGATTAAAAAGAGCTAATGTTTTTTAGGAATCTAAAGCTTGTTCACATGACTGGCAAGGAAGCGACCTTAACAAAAGCAGTCGCTGTCACTCTAGGAGCATCTGCTCCCCCAAAGTGCACCTGTGTGGCTGGTGGAACAAGGCCGGGGCTAACACTGGGAAGTGCCGACAACAGCACCAAAGCAGTGAGTGAGCGCAGCAGGAAAGCAGAGCTGGATGGCGGGGTCAGGAGAGAGAGCACAGACAGGAGAAGGCCGGACGCGGCCTCCGCAGAGGCGCTCCCTGCTAGACTCATGCCGGAGGTGGCTGCACTGGTGAGAGGCAGCGCTGGGCATGGGGCTGGGGAAAGACACAGGAGTGGACAGCAAGGCTCCTCCTACATCCCCGTGTTCTTAACACAACTCCTCTGGGGTAGAGAGATGGCAGAAACCTGGAAAGGTGAGGCCACTTACTAGGCAAGCGGGCCTGGGCCTGCGAGGTGAGCACCAGCCTCTGAGGCAGCGCGCTCTGCCCGGCCGCGTGCGAGGGGGCCTGGGGCTGGGGCGGGGGCTGGCCTGGGGTGGAGGCCTGTGCTGTGGTCTGGGCCCGCAGTTTCGCAGGATGGGCCGGGCTAGCGGCTGTGCTGGAGGCCGAGGCGGGCTGGTGTCGTGGAGCACTGGCGGAAGCCTGAGAGGTCTGAAACGGGGCTGCTGCTGCTGCAATCGATAAGGTTTGTTTGTGCAAAGCTGTTAGAGGTTCTTAATAAAATACATTATTTTAAACCGAATTTTAAAGAAATAAACATTTCACACTGTCTCTCAAATGAGAAGCCCCCTCTTAAGGAAAAAAAAAAGGAGGGGCCATATAGTTTACAGAGTGAAAGAAACGTAATTTTACATGTTGTTAATTATCTTCACTTTGAGCTACAGTACTCTATGCGGTACATTTCTCAGAGTAAACAGAAACTGTTAGAAGTCAGCCCAACCAAACATTAGTATCAATTAGAAACTATTTCCTAAACACACACAAAAAAACATCAACAGAGCTTCCACTCATATTTCTATAGAGAACGCTGGCAACAATGCAGGTCTCCGCATTTATTTTTAGCTCAGAAAACCCGATGGACATGGTGTGGAGGGCCCCTTTGGCCACGTGGTGAAATACTACTTTTAACTATTTTGATGACCTTTTCTACTCTATCCTTCCTCAAAAGAATAATCAAGTTCAAGTGACAGCACGAAATACAATATGAGCAGACGTTCTCAGGAGTCTCCTAGACGACTGCACGCATGCGCCTCTTGTCAACAGAAACAGCCTGCCCAGTGGCTGTCAGTATCAGATCAACACTTATTAACCTAGGAGTGAAATTTCTTCAATAGGGAAAACATCCATTACCAGCCATCAAAAAGTCTAAAACTCATCAAGAACTCAACAAGGCACCTTCAGAGAGCCAGCAGGTGATGCCTAGTCCCACTTGGGGACGATTACCGCGTCCAGAGGTGCAAGAAGAAAGTGCCATGGACTTGTCCCACAAAAACCTCCACAAGGCGGAGAGCAGACAACTACGTGAAGTCTACCTTTTGCCTCCGGATTGGCAGAGAATGTGGCGATGGGCGGCCGTCCTCGAAGCGGGCCCTGTGGAGCAGCAGAGGCTGTGGTGGGGGCTGCCGTCCGGGGCGGGTGAGTGCTGGGGAAAGCCACGGTGCGACCCTCGGGCTTCTGGCCGTACTGCACAGGCTGAAACAACCTAGATGCCCGTTGGTCCAGGCAAGAAGACACAGAGCATCAGACCACAGAGAGAACAGGCCACCTCAAGGAGCCGGGGTTCACCGCTGCCCACAGGAAGCCAGCTCAGGGGCCAGCACCCAGAGTGCAGTTTACAGAGGGAAGGGAAAGACGCCTAAGTACTGCCCTAGGTAAGCTTCCCCCAAGCCCGGTAGCAGTGGCTAACAAGACTTAAGTACACCAAAGTGGTATGTTAAATCTGCCCAGATTCCTGGGAATACGAGGATGAAAGCTGTTTTAACTTTCACAATCGTATCAATGTAGATTAGAAAACAACACATCTATTATAGCACAAGGGCTAAGGGGAGTGAGGAGAAACATCAACTTGACAAAAGTCTGATCAAGTGGCCGTACAAGTGATGGTTCACTGTTGCCTCAAACTCCTGGCTTCAAGCAATCCTCTTGCCTCAGTCTCTAAGTAGCTAGGAATATGGGTGTGCACCACCACACCTGGATTATATTATTTTTTTTTTTGAGAGATAGGGTCTCACTATGTTGCCCAGGCTGGTCTCCAACTCCTAGGCTCAAGAGATCCTGCCACCTTGGCTTCCCAAAGCATTGGGATTACAGGCATGAGCCACAGTGCCCACTTTAAGCTGGGAACTATACTGGCCATTTTCAAAACCCCTATACAACGTTAACAGGCAGAGATGGCCATCAAAAGTCATTTTTAGGACGGGCGTGTGGTCTCACACCTGTAATTCTAGCACTTTGGGGAACTGAGGCAGGAGGATTCCTTGAGCCCAAGAGTTCAAGACCAGACCGGCAACAGAGTGAGACCCCTGTCTCTATTAAAAACTTTTATAAACGTTTTTGTAAAAAGCCATTTTAAAAACACAGACTAGCACCCACTAGAATGGGTGCTGTTCATTTAACTGAGGGCTGCAGGCTCCCTGAGGAGCAGCCTGCTGGGTCGTGGCCCCTCAAGCTAAGCAGAAACCTCTGGTACTGACGAGGGGAGGGTGATCCACTCAAAGTCCCAGTGAAGCCAAGTACAGAAGTGCCAACAAGAAAGACCTGTCTGCAGAACTGGCCCCTTCATCTCCAAACGCCTCTCTCCTTTCCTTTCCTTTTTAACCTAAGCACAGGATTTTGGATACTTCCAATTGCTAGATTTAGACTACGAGTCATTTATATCTTGTTTTAATCATCTAACGTGTCTGTCCCTCCCAGCCTCACGACACTGGCAAAAGCATCACTTCAGAATCATTCACGTCACTTGTAAGACAATGACATCACGGTGGGGGTGGAGCCCTCTGCCTGCCACACTCATGACACGTGTGGTCCGGCCACACCAGCCTCCACCACAGGAGGTACCAGGTTAAATGCAGCCCTGACACCCACCCTACCCTAAAACTGCCATGAAGACGATCAAGGCGGTTGCTGCTCAGGGAGACAAGTAGTTGCACTGCACCACACAGCCTAAAAGGCATCTGCACAGCCACACGTACCACAGCCAAGGACATCAGCAAGGTCCCAAGAGCAGCAGATAACCCAAGTACATTAGCAGCCTTTCTTTCACCACGCGTAGACCTGGGTCAGCTGCGGGGACCCTGGGAGCCGACCCTCCCTGCTGCCTCTGGGTCGCACGCACCTGCTGGCCTTCAGCTTTGCTGCTGCTGGTCGGGCTGCTGGGGCTGCTGAAATGGAGATTTCCTCCATGAGTTTCCGTGGTATCTTTTTCTTAGACAGCAATTCTGCCTCGTGACGAGTGATTTTATTTTCTAAGCCGATGAGATCAAACATAGAAAGATCGGTTTCCTAGAAAAAAAAAGAAAAAAAGTCTTGCTGCATGAAGTGGCATAAAAAGCACCTAAGAATCAAAACTGATTTCTATGGCAGGGCCCTAACGTGGGCATCCAGATGCGCCCCCTCTAATGGCCACTCGGCAAGCAGACCCTCCTCCACGCCAATACACAGGTGCTGTCACGCCCTTGGTGAAGTTCTGCGGATGCACCGTGCGTGCTCAGCTACTTCTCCCAGGCCACAATCCACACAACGCCAAGAAAGCCCGCCCTCCGCACCTCTGCCCTCTGTGCATCTCTGCCCTCTGTGAACCTCTGCCCTCTGCACCTCTGCACTCTGTGAACCTCTGCCCTCTGCACCTCTGCACTCTGTGAATCTCTGCCCTCTGTGAACCTCTGCCCTCTGCACCTCTGCACTCTGTGAGTCTCTGCCCTCTGCACCTCTGCCCTCTGTGCATCTCTGCCCTCTGCACCTCTGCACTCTGTGAACCTCTGCCCTCTGCACCTCTGCACTCTGTGAATCTCTGCCCTCTGTGAACCTCTGCCCTCTGCACCTCTGCACTCTGTGCATCTCTGCCCTCTGCACCTCTGCACTCTGTGAATCTCTGCCCTCTGTGAACCTCTGCCCTCTGCACCTCTGCACTCTGTGAATCTCTGCCCTCTGCACCTCTGCACTCTGTGAGTCTCTGCACTCTGTGAATCCCTCCCCTCCGCACCTCTGCACTCTGTGAATCTCTGCCCTCTGCACCTCTGCACTCTGTGGGCCTGCCTCCCTTGGGTAAACTTCCGGAGGTGGAACACTGATGTCTAGCCATCAGTGCCGCTAGACAGTGCCATGTATCGCAGAGCTGCAATTGCAACTGCAGAAGAAGAGCTGGTTGAGAACCATTTCCAAGAATGGTTTTATCTATGATGTGCCTGGAAAAGACATCCAACAGTGATCCGCTTTCTGGATCCTCCACTTACCCTCCAGAAATCTCTCTCCAGTGCCTTCAGGATTAGAGATGCGGACGGATATTCCAGGGGCCCCGCCACATAGGAAGAGCCTGGGTGCCGGGGCTCGACGAGCCCAGGGTGATTGCAGATGCGCTGCAGCCGCACGAGGATGCTGAGGACATTGACAAAGTGCCCGCTCTTCAAGGCCTCCTGAGTGCTGCCCGTGGAGGAAAAAGCATGAAGCATTCAATCCAAATGGCACATGGACATATTCCCACCCTCACGATCAACTGTCTCAACTCCAGAAAGGTGGGCAGAAGCAGATTTTTCTAGGTCCGTTTACTGAGTTAGACAGAGTGGCCATTCAAGTCCACGTCCCAGGCAGGGCCTTCTGCACTTGCTCGCCATCCCCGTTTAGAGTGACACCGCCCCATCAGAGCTGACCAGAGACAGCCACTCCAGTTCATTCTTCATTCACAATCATAGCGAATGCTCTCAAAGAGACGTGGGGGGCAACCAAGGGGGATAAGCAAAGTGAGGGGCAGGGTGAGCACAGCAGAGCAAAGCCCCTCACACACCCGCTTGGCAGCTCTGACGCCTGGTCCTGCACTGGCCCTGCAGGTGGTGCGCGGGGGTAGACAAGGGCCCAGGTCCATGCCCTGTGTGTCTTACCACCCAGTGAAGGGGGCAGACAGAAGGACCTACAACGCACACTGGGACCAGGGCTGGGCAGGAAATGGGACCGTGGTAGGGAGTAGCCCTCTGGCGTGAGCACAAAGCACCAGGCAGCCTGAGGGAGGAAATCAGGGTGACAGTGACGACAGGTAACTGGTCTGGAGAGAGATGGCAGACTCATGGGAAGAGAAGGGAGGAGACAGCAATGGCAAATTTCCAACCCAAACAACTGGGTTGATGGTGGTGCACACCCTAAAACGGGAACACCAGGGAGGGAGCCAGGCTTGGGAGAACACGAACTCAGTTCTGCCATGTTGGATGTGAGGAGCTCAAGGGTCAGCTCAAGCGGAGGTGACAGAAACCACCATGACAGCAGCACAGAACCCAACCAGGGCCGGCACGGAGGCTCACGCCTGCAATCCCAGCATTTTGGGAGGCCAAGGCAGCAGCACGCACCACAGAACCCAACTAGGGCCGGCGTGGTGGCTCGCCTGCAATCCCAGCACTTTGGGAGGCCAAGGTGGGCGGATCACTAGAGGTCAGGGGTTCGAGACCAGCATGGCCAACATAGTAAAACCCCATCTCTACTAAAAATGCAAAAAAAAATTAGCCAGGTGTGGTGGTGCATGCCTGTAATCCCAGCAACTCGAGAGGCTGAGGCAGGAGAATCACTTGAACCTGGGAGGCAGAGGTTGCAGTGAGCTCAGATCGTGCCACTGAACTTCAGCCTAGGTGACAAGAGTGAGACGCTATCTCAAGAAAAATTTTTAAAAAAACAAAACAAAACAAAACAAAACAAAAAAACGAAAACAAAAACCCAAGCAGGAGGGCTCCACAGGGGAGCCGATGCCTGGAGTCCTGAGTCCCCACACAGCTAGGCGTTGGCACATGAGAAGCACATTGCATAGGGGCTGAGAAATGAGTGGAGACCGAAAAATGGAGACAAGCATCGGGAGAGCTCCTGCGAGCCTGGCTCTGGAGAGCAGCGGTGGGAAGGAAAAGACACCAGGGAAGGACTTACATGCACAAGGGCCGGGGCACAGCACGTGCTTCAAAAATAATGGCTGAGAAGATGGATGATTCCGGAGAAGGGATGGGACTTAAAGCCCACATGGACGGGCTGATAACAGAAAGGCAACTCGCCCTGGCTAACAGGAACCAGGAGAGGCCAGCACAAGTGCAGGGTGGTCTGGGCAGGTAGGGAGTCTGGTCTGGCAGCTCTGGAGCTCACGGTACAGAAATACGGGCGCTGCCCTCACGGCAGCGGGTGTGGCACGGTCCCTGCAAGAGGGAGGAGCTGACCAGGACAGGACGCTCCTGGACCACCCGAGGATCCCGTCGAGCACCAGAGAGCGCCCCAAACACTTGATTACCAGGTGCTCTAGGGGGGCGAGGCGTGCGCACACCTAATGCACTATAGCCTGATTTCACAGTCTCGGAAAGAAAGAGGAAAACGTGCATGAGGAGTCCGAGTGCCCTTCTGCCATTCCGCCCGGGGAGCAGATGCCACACAGCCAGCCTGAGCCCAGCAGAAGAAGACATGCTTTCCCCCTACAGGTCCCAGGGCCACCAGCCTCTCACACCTCAGACGACACTGCAACCCTGACAGCAAACAACCATGCTGCGTGGGCACAACCCCAGAAGGGCAACGGGTCAGACTCCCTGAGACAGTCCCTGTACACAGGGCGTGGTCAATTGTTGCGTGGGCACAACCCCAGAAGGGCAATGGGTCAGACTCCCTGAGACGGTCCCTGTACGCAGGGCGTGGTCAATTGTTGCGTGGGCACAACCCCAGAAGGGCAATGGGTCAGACTCCCTGAGATGGTCCCTGTACGCAGGGCATGGTCAATTGTTGCGTGGGCACAACCCCAGAAGGGCAATGGGTCAGACTCCCTGAGACGGTCCCTGTACGCAGGGCGTGGTCAACGTGACCTCCCTGACACGCTGGCGCCCAAACCCTGCATACATTGTGAGTCCTCTCCACTCAAATGACAACTAGTGTGTTACCAAAGCTGGCACAGGCTGATTTCAGTATTCTACTGAAAAATCTGACACCAGAGCTTCAGCAACGTGGCAAAGCGTTTTCTGTCCACGCATACAAAGTTTCTACAATGCCCGGAGAGTCTCGCCACTAATGGCGTGGAGTGAGGTGCTGCTCCGCTGCCCTTCCTCTTGGAGAAAGGACAGTTGTACTGTGTCATTTGTGAAGGACTGAGAAATTCCACAGTCATCATGCACACTTACCTTCCCTCCTGAAATCTTCACTCACCAGGTTTAAGCTGCATTCACAGTCACCCTCCTCTCAAGGGTGCCCAGGCGCCACGTGCACATGCACAGAACGCTGGCAAGCCCCTGAGTGCACGCCCTCCGGCTGCAGAGCAGAGGATGAGGCACAGAGAGGGAGACCCAGGACGGGAGGTGGGGGTGTGCGTGTGTAGCTAACATGGGCTCACCCCTAGTCTCCGCAAACCACAGTCTGCTGTGCCCATGGCCACGGAGTGCACTCACACGATCGCCTGGCATCTGCTCCCGCCACAGCAGCTCACCAGGGTCCCCATGTCGTCTCCCCACAAGGAGGGGAGCACACGAGCACGTGGCTGGTGGAGGAGTGGGGTCGCTGATCCAGTGTGTCTGACTGTGGCCTGTGAGGGACACTGAGGTGGCATGGGGTAGGGGGTAACCCTGCAGCACTGCCTCATGGCCACACCCCCAGCAGAGACTGAGTTGTGATGACTAAGCACAGATAAATTTCAAATCCTCCAAAACTTGATTTCCAGGGTTTTTTGGGTTTCTTTCATCTAAACTCAGAAAACTGGAAAGCCAGACAGACCAAAACCATGCACATCTGACGACCTCAGAGGATCAAAGGGGGGCCCCACACTGTGTCAACTCCAGGGGCACAGCTTCCGGCACCAGCACGTCCCTGCAGAGGCACAGCAGCCAGCCATCACATGGTGTGCGCTGAATGGCGCATTCCACCCCATGCAACACCCTGCTCACTGCGCCGCAGAAAGCAGCGTGCCACCTCCTGTGGGCCATAGCCGACCCAAGTTCTGGGGCCTCCAGGCTGGCTGTGGGAAGGCGAGCTGCTCAATCATCGTCTCTCCCAGATGAATGGAAACTAAAATTCACAGAATTCTCTGGGCAACACAGAGAGCAGCACCAGGACACCACCCTACACATGGGCAGCTACACAGGAGTGGGGCTTCTGAGACAGGAAGTACAGCAGGGCCAGCATGAGCCTGGAAACACCTGAGGCCGCAGAGTCTGCTGCCCCCAAGAGGGCACCTCGGCCTCCAGCTCCAGACACCCAATCCTTACGGAAAAGAGCTTTCTGCTGAGGCCACAGAAAGGGCCTCTGTCCCTCACAGGCAGGGACAGCGAAGGGGGCACATGCCCAGAGTCCACACTCACCCGGGTTGTAGGATAACATCCTCGTATAAGGCTTTTTGTCGGTTAGAAAGGCGACACTTCAAAACATGCTCATATTTCTTTGTCAGTTGCTTTTCCACATCTCTCTTAGTTCTCCTCAAAATAAATGGCTGTGTCACCTGAAAATAAAAAACTGTTTACTGTTTTCTTTCCAAAAATGCTGCTGTAACACGTTTACAATGAGGCATACACGTTTAATCACTGAGCTGAAATGGCAGAGCCCAACCTACCCTGTGTAACCTTATGACCACCTTATGGTAGTAATCCTGGCTCTCTTCACTGGGGGCCCTCAGAGGGGAGCTCAGGTAGGGTCTGGAGATCCCTGGGACCAGGAAGTGCACCATGGTCCAGAGCTCCAGGAAGGTGTTGTGCAGCGGCGAGTCGATCAGAAGCAGGCGTTGTTGGCTGCAAACAGGACAAGAGACAACACTGGAATTCTCCAGCCACGGGGCTGGATGCAGAGCGTCTTCTCGGACAACGTGTGAGAAAGGGGACAGTTATTTGACACTGTGAATGTCAACGTGCACATGACTGAAAAGGGGGGCTGCGTTGACCCAGCTCTGGGGCTTTCTGGCCCACGTGCTGGGATGAAGATGAAAAGCAATTCTCTAGCTCAAAGGCCATTTTTTGTGTCTGCAATTACGCAGATTTCTTCAAGAGAACCTTTTACATCAACAGCAAAGAACACTCAATGACAAGCACGGAACACACAGACCTCTGCAGGGTGAAAACCGCTTCCCAGTGCCTCTCGGTCATGCCTTTCACACGCTGCATCTCATCAATGACCAGACACTTCCAGCGCACGCGTGTGAAGGCGGTGAAGCCCCGGAAGAACTGCGTGTAGGACGTGATGCAGACGTGGAAGCTGTTGGGTTCGGCCCACTCCTGCAGCACAGAGAGGACAGCTCAGCGCCTTCGCACTCCACTGTCTTCCAAAACCACCTTGAGGACACACGCTTCCCAAAGCTCTCCACCCAGTGACTCCGTTCCCACCTATAATTCTACTCGCTTTTTTAAATAACTTGCTATTACCGCACAGAAAATGGCTGCGTTTATGTTTTTATCTCTTCCTCTAGGGGTCTAAAGCAGTTTCGTTGACAAATTAAGAAGCTATTCTGCAGGCGCTGACAATTACCATTTGGAAAATACTGAGATTATAGCAGAGGATCCTGAAGCAGGGCGAGCTCTTCTAGTATCTAATCAAAACAAGGGGAAGTGTGCTCAGAAAAATAAGAGATGTCAACATCTGTATTGCAACTGACTGCATTATACGCTTTCTAAAAACAAACTAAAAGCCAGACACAGAACTATGGCTTGAATGTGTTCCCTCCAAAATTCATGCTGAAACCTAACGCCCATGGTGGTGGTATTGGAAGTGGACACTTCCCTGCTCTCAAGGATGAGCTTGTGCAGCAGGAAAGGGCTGGAGGGAACCAGCCTGGAGCCTTTTGCCCTTCCATCCCTTCCGCCAGGTGCCCTCCAAAACATGCAGCAGCAAGGCCCTATCTGGGAGGCGGAAACCAGGCCCTCACCAGACACTAAATCTGCTGGCATCTGGATCTTGGACTTCACAGCCTCCAGAACTGTGAGAAATAAATGTCTATACTTACAAATTACCCAGTCTGTGATATTTTGTAATAACATCAAAAACAGACTAAAACAGTAAAAAAGAAAATACTACTGAAAGCTCACTTTTTCTCACTTTTTCAGTAAACACTACTCAACACAATGTCGTCTAATGGTCCAAAATGTTCTACTCAATGGAAAGCTGTGATGAATCTACCTTTAGTGACCTAGTACTAAAAACTATAGGGCAGAGAAAAAATGTTAATAAGTTAAAATTTGTTCCAGAAACGTCATCTATTAGGCACGTTGTGCAAATGTTTCTATGGGTTTTAAATTCAGATCTGGGGGCACCCAGCTTCTCCTCTGTGCCTGTGGAAGTCAGCAGGGCCTCCAGGGAAAAGTGCCGCACTGCCCCAGAGAAGACCATTTCCGGAGGAAACTGCCCCACTTTCTGGACAATGACACTGAGCTCTGTGCACACCTGGGCCTGCAAGGGTGTGGCCCTTCTGGCAGGGAACGGCCAGGCCGAGGCGGTACTGTCTATGCTTTCGAGGGGAACAACGTAAAGGTTTGTTAACTCATGAATGAGTGATTTTTAATAATTACATTAGTAAGCATGTCTTCACATTTTTTAATGTGTCTTTTATAAAAATTAAGATGGCTTTCTGTTTAGCTTTATTTTATGTTTAAAAAAAAATACCTGTCTCTTTGCTTTGAGTTCTCTGTGACTGCCAATATATGAGAGGATTTTGAGCCCGGGACACCAACGTTTCAATTCAAGCTCCCACTTGAGTATATTACAACTTCTCACAACGACAAGATGGGGGCCCCAATTACCTACAAAGGAAAAAACAGAATTTTCCACGTCAAAGTATCTGTCATGTCCAGGCACTGAGCACTGTGTCTGACCAGAGACGCTTCCTCAGTATGAGTAACATGAACCACCACACGACTGAGGCAGACTTGGGGGGAACAAGTGCATTCGTCTGGAGCCAGCACACCGCCCAGAAGCTGCTCCTTGGCCCCCAGGGTGCTGCTGCACAAGCAGCAAGCCTGGCTCGGAGGAGACCTCAGTAGACACACATTGAATGAGCAGTCTCAAGAACATCCTGGTGTTCATTCAAACCACTCTTGAGCTCCTCCAAGAGTCCGGAGGAGTGAGCAACACTTAGAAAGTAGACTCACAGACGAAGAGAGCCCCAGACCCTGCTCAAGTCCTTCCCACAAGCCAGGCGACCATGCAGCAGGCGTCTAAATTGTGTTTTGTCAGCCAAGGGCTTGTGCCCATCACTGCTTCCCAAGCTTTAGTGAGGGCACATCCAAACCATCCTAAAATACATTGTTTCAAATTTCCTTCTTCAGAAAACTATGATTTTTTTTTTAAGATGGAGTTTTGCTCTTGTCACCCAGGCTGGAGTCCAACGGCACAATCTCGGCTCACTGCAACCTCTGCCTCCCAGGTTCAAGTGATTCTCCTACCTCAGACTCCTATGTAACTGGGATTAGAAGCGCACGCCACCATGCCCAGCTAATTTTCGTATTTTTAGTAGTGATGGGTTGTCACCATGTTGGCCAGGCTGGTCTCAAACTCCTGACCTCAGGTGACCCGTCTGCCTTGCCCTCCCAAAGTGCTGGGATTAGAGGCAAGAGCCACTGAGCCTGGCGAGAAAACTAAGGTTTTTAAAGATTATTAGAGGAATACATATGAATTTCAACTTCTGTGCTATAAATGAAACATAAACCAAGTTACAAGACAGACTTAGTAGACTTTAAACAAGTATTTACAACACATCCATCTACAGCCATTACTGCTAATATGCAAAGCATTCCTGCTGATCCTGGAAAAGAACCACCCAATAGAAAAATAAACAAAGGATATGAACAGAAGTGTCACAAAGAAAAAAATATAACAGGACAATAAACTCTTTAAAAGACACAACCAGCTGGGCGCGGAGGCTCACGCCTGTAATCACAGCACTTTCGGAGGCTGAGGCAGGCAGATCACAAGGTCAGGAATTCAAGACCAGCCTGACCAGTATGGTGAAACCCCGTCTCTACTAAAATACAAAAATTAGCTGCGCATGGTGGCGTGCGCCTGTAATCTCAGATACTCAGGAGGCTGAGGCAGGAGAATCACTTGAACCTGGAAGGCGGAGGTTGCAGTGAGCTGAGATCATGCCACCGTAACTCATCCAGCCTGGGCAACAGAGCAAAACTCCACCTCAAAAAAAAAAAAAAAAAAAAAAAGGCACAATCCAAGGAGTAAGTAAACACAAATCAAATCCAGATGGTATTTCAACCCCCAGTAAAAAACAAGATTTAAAAAAAAAAAGAAGAAGAAAAGAAAAGCTGGCTAGGCACAGTGGCTCACAGCTGTAATCTCTGTAATCCCAGCACTTTGGGAAGCCAAGACAATCTCTGTAATCCCAGCACTTTGGGAAGCCAAGACAGGAGGATCTTTTGAGGCCAGGAGTTCGAGACCAGCCTGGGTAACATAGTAAGACCTCATCTCTCCAAAAAAAAAAAAAAAAAATTAGCCAGGCATGGTGGCATACCCCTGTATTCCCAGCTACTTGGGAAGTTGAGGCAGGAGGATCGATCACTTGAGCCCAGGAGGCTCAGGTTGCAGTGAGCCAGGACCACACCACTGCTCTCCAGCCTGGGCAGACACCTGTACCAGCACCTGCACTGATGCAGACCACACACTAAGGCAAAGCCACATCAGCTCCAGTGCTTGCTAGGCCTCTATCGTGGTTGACTCCAATCTTTCTATACTCATCCCCCACCGTCCCCTCATACCCTCTTGCCCTCACACTGGCCTCCGTGGTGTTCCTGGATGTCAGCTGCATTTGTAGCCCCCACCCCCAGTGCCCCACCTCCCTGAGACCTTGCCCCAGCTGGCCAGAATCCTGTCACTATGCTGGGTCATCAGTCCATTTCAAGGTTCATCTGTACCAGTGTGGGGTTCCTGAAAGCAGGGCTGCACCCTCAGGACCTAGAAAAGTGCCTGGGGTCTGTGACAGCCATCACGGAAGGAGCAGATGAATGAATGCTGAATGATTCACTCATCTGTTCAACTGACAAAATACAATCCCCTAGTTTTAGAAGCACAGGCTACTTTCAGGCTGGGCATGATGGCTCATGCCTGTAATCCCACCACTTTGGGCAGCCAAGGCAGGCAGACTGCTTGAGCCCAGGACTTCAAGACCAACCTGGCAACATGGCAAAACCCTATCTCTATCAAGAATACAAAAATTAGCCAGTTTTTTGTTCAGTCACAGTGATCTTCCTCCTTAGGAGGCTCAGGTGGGAGGATGACTTGTGTCTGGGAAGTCAGGGCTGCAGTGAGCCCTGATCATGCCACTGCAATCCAGCCTGGGCAACAGTGCCTTAAAAAAAAAAAAAAAAAAGAGCCAGGCACGGTGGCTCAAGCCTGTAATCCCAGCACTCTGGGAGGCTGAGGTTGGTGGATCACTTGAGCTCAGGAGTTCCAGACCAGCCTGGGCAACACGATGAAACCCTGTCTCTACCAAAAATTAAAAAAAAAAATTAGCCGGGCATGGTGGCAAGTGCTTGTAGTCCCAGCTACTTGGGAGGCTGAGGCAGGAGAATCACTTGAACCCAGGAGGCGGAGGTTGCAGTGAGCCGAGATCGCGCCATTACACCCCAGCCTGGGCAATGAGACTGAAACTCCATCTCAAAAAAAAACGAAAAACAAAACCCTCTCCGGAGCTGAAGGGACCCTCAGCCCTGCCTCTCTCTCCTTAAACTACTTGGACTGAGACCCCCACTGCAAGCCCACTGTGCTCCATTTCTTTTCACACAGCCTTCAGTCAGAGCACCCATGGGGTCATCACTTCCCTAAGCTGACCCTCCTAATTTAAACACGTCCAACTTTTTTTTTTTTTTTGAGACAGAGTCTCGCTCTGTCGCCCAGGCTGGAGTGCAGTGGCCGGATCTCAGCTCATTGCAAGCTCCGCCTCCCGGGTTCACGTCATTCTCCTGCCTCAGCCTCCCAAGTAGCTGGGACTACAGGCGCCCGCCACCTCGCCCGGCTAGTTTTTTGTATTTTTAGTAGAGACGGGGTTCCACCGTGTTAGCCAGGATGGTCTCGATCTCCAGACCTCGTGATCCGCCCGTCTCGGCCTCCCAAAGTGCTGGGATTACAGGCTTGAGCCACCGCGCCCGGCCCATCTTTACTTTCAAAGCTCAAATATGAAGATGAGGCCACGTCCCCTCTTCTCTGCAGGAATAGCAAAGCCTGATTTAAGTCTGGAACATACAGTGGGAACCACATTCCAAGATGTTTACTGAACATTTCTCTTACAACAGCAAGAACAGTGAAACCTTGTCCTGTGTTAGAGACACAAGTCACACCTTCTTCTGCAGCTAGGCACAGAGCAGGAGACTGAGGTGGGCACCTGACCTAAAAGCCAAGATAGGAAGGGCAGTGAACAGGGAGCTGACTCTAAAGACTGGAAAGGAGGCCAGAGGGCCTACACAAGCTGTGTGCCAGTCAGAAGTGTCAAGAGGGTGAAGAACCAGGTGGGGCTGCCATGCAGAGGCTGAGCCCCCACAGGGTACCCAGACCCGTTCCCTAAGGAACCCGAGCAGTGGATCAGAAACGCTGCCCCACTGACAGGTGAAATCCAGCAAGAGGGACAAGAGGAGGCGTGCACATAGTAACACGAAAAGGATACAGTGAGCCAGGATGCGTGCCACAAACCACCCCACACAGTTGAGAGCCCTACAGCGGGGTTCGTGCCAGTCTAGAAGCAGCAAGGGAAGTGGACCACCTGCTCTGCTGCCCACACACTGCACAGTGACCTGACCCTGGAGTCACAAGGTTCAGTCACAGCCTGATGAGTCTCTGCATTGTATTAGATTTTCACTAATAGTTACTGGATGTTAACTGTGAACTAGTTTTTTATTCATTCATACAATGAATACTTCTGAGCCTCAATTTGCTCAGGTCAAAGGACAGAAGCAAAGAAGTAGATACGATGGCCAAGTCCCCACACTCCCATCAAACACACTGGCCTATGGGTAAGTCTTAGCAAATAGGTATTGTTCAAAAAACTAGCAAACTCTTACCTTCGTTACAAGCTAGGTGGGCAAAGAAAGCAATGATCTGCACTGTTTTACCCAGTCCAGCTTCATCTGCCAATATGCCATTGAGATTCTTCCTGTAGAGCTTGGCCAGCCAGTCCAGGCCAATCTTCTGATAATCTCTGAGAGCCCCGTACAATAGAGGCGGAGCATTAAACTTGACCTGCAGCGATGAACAGATCAAAGAGTGGCTGCTGGTCAAAACAATCACCAAACTTTTTCTAAAAACTGAAACCAAAGTCACACTATAAACCGATTAGAAAGCCACAAAAATGATCTACAGAAAACAGGAAGAGGAAGAATTGCTTCTTTTGGAGACCAAGTCTCGCTATGTCATCCAAGCTGGTCTTCAACACCTGAACATCTGGGCTGAAGCAATCCTCCTGCCTCAGCCTCCTGAGTAGCTGGGACTACAGGCACATGAAGAATTGCTTTTTCTGACAACTCTGTAGTTGGGATAGAGCACTTCACTGGGAAGAGGAAAAGCTTTTCTCATGGCTAAGCTATGTGCTCTGTCTCTCAAAGGCCCATCCCACACTTGAAAAGCTCAGCGCCTCACCGAGGTTGTGACCCGAGCACTGCCCTTGGGCAGGATGGCTTCAGCCACCGCAGTGACGTCCGCAATGTCCTTGGCATTTGGCTTCCCGACATTCATCCTCTCGGCAGCTTTGAACTGATCCATGATGAAAAGTGAGTCGATGAGAACCAAGTCCTTGCGACTCTCCCTGTCGCCTGGACAGTCATCCGCATCTGTAACGACAATAAAACAGAGAAGTGGGGGCTGCTGAGAGGCCTTTATAAATCTGAACCTTTTTTTAAAACAGGAAAAAGTTTATAGAATCCAACTACTTCAAATACAGAATTAGGCAATAACTTTTTACTTGAAATCCAAAATATCTAACAATGCTATCTGGATAAATGGGAGAGAACTCTTATGAAACTATCAAACCAAGGACCACTCCGGAAAGCCCTCCAAGAGTATAATTTGCCCCAAATAGTCTGGCATTTTGGAAAATGTCTCCATAGCAATCAGGAGCTGGTATCACAGAGAGATACATGTAGGTGTTTCAAGGTTTAGGGATCTCCCCTCTATCACCAAGAAATAAAAGAGCAGAATGCTTTCCCAAATGTGGGAAACTGGGAGGAGACCAAACCCGCCACTCCTTCCTCTGGTCCTGCTAGCAGTGTGGGGTCGGGAAAGGCCTGAGCTTCCCAGGGCTCCTGTGGGCCCCTCCCCAACTTGTATGCAGGAGTCTAACTGTCCCAAGAACTGTATGCGGGGGGCTAACTGTCCCGAGAACTGGAATGAGAGCAGGAAAGGCAGACCTTTTCTGGTATGCTCTGTGCATCTGTTTAGAAAGTCTAATAAGTAAAATAAACTACTCAAAACTGATGTGTTAAACAAACACAGCACAGCCTGAATAAACATGCTATCTAGGTCCATAAAACAATGATGTTTATAAATCTAGAGAAAAATATTTTACACCCTTCACAACATGATCAAGTGTCCCAATAGCTGTGCCAGGTTAATAAAAGCACAGAATGTAACAAAATTCTATTCAACATAAAGATACTTATTAAATATTTCTAATTTTTTATTTTATCAAACTAAAAGAAATTTTCTAAATCTTATTTGAAGTCTTTGTCTGTAAGTATTCCGGCTTCTGCTTTTAACCCTGAATTCTTCCAAAGGCTGGTAGCGCACCTTCCTCTCCACTTGTGTCCTCCCCATCAGGCTTCGGCCGGGGCCACTGAGAACTCGGCAGGAAGGCGCCTTCGTACAGCTTCATCAGGTCCAGGAGGGGCAGCTCAGCTGCAGAGGGTTGAGGGCACAAGGGCTGTTACTTTATAACAACTGTCATTTGAATTGGGAAGGAGCAGCGGCCAGGAAAACCACAGTAAGAAGGGCACGGGGCTTCCTCTCACATGTATTCCTTTTTCCAGCTTTAGATCACTCCTTGGAAAAAGATTACAATGTCTAAAAGCACACTTGTTTTTTCTAAAAACTAAAATGGTTGCCCATTACTGATAAAAGGTGTAAACTATTTTGTTGGGGCGTGCAAGGGGAATCATGAGAAATTACTCAGTCAGCGCAACACACGTTTGGGTCATGACATACCAGAGACCCAGACTTCACCACAACACAGTACAGCCAGGGAACAGCACTGAACTTGCACCCCTGAAATTTATTCAAATTTAAAAATGTATAAAATATTTTCTCTATAAAGATGAGAATCTTTGAAAGAAACTCAACTGTATTCACAAAAGATTTCAAATACCTGAAATAATCTAAATGAACAGTAACAGTATAGACGAATAAATAAAAATGTAAAAAATGAACACCACTGATAGGAAATAACTGATGAAGATGATATATAAAAATATAAAACATCAAAGTAAAAAATAAAAAGCAAAAATGTTAAAAAGTATGATAAAACATAGTTAGGCTTTTTTAAAAAAAAACACTCACCTTAATTGCTTAAAAAAAATACCACACATTAAATCCCCAATCACAATGGGCAAAGGATATGAAGCTGTTACATACACAAAAGTATAAAGGGCAATGAAATACTTTTTAATTGATCATCCCTGGAAATCAGTGCACAATTTGTTTAGTATAGAATTATCAACCACCTTAAAATCATAACACTGAGAAACTGTTATGAATTAGGTACTCTCACTTGCTGCTGCTAATGGCATAAACTGGCTGGATTTTTCTGGAAATCAACACGGAAAGCTGAAGGGCTTTGGAATCCAATGCCCTCAACCCCATCGTTTCCCCCTTTAGTGAGTCTATCCAGAGGAATGAGAAATGTGAACCCAGATTTCTGTTCAAAGAATGTTCACACAGTGGTAGATCTAACAGGGGAAAACACTTCAGTTGGGCTGTGTACTCGTGATATGTGCGCTTGTCTGCATCTATATTTTATGTCAAATAAAGACTGTTGAGTCAAAACAACAAATGCCATGGACAAGTCCCCTACAAGGACCACGTTAAAGGCACTGCCCATTTGGGACTAGCAAAACACCCTTTGAATTCATTTGCTCAGGATGTTAAACATTCGCCACACTGGCTTGATGGACACAGACGTAATGGAGCCCAGTGAAAGTATTAAGTGTTGGCTGTGGAATCCAGGTGGTGTGTCCATGGTGTTCCTAACAAGGTTCTTCACCTTTCCTGTCTGTCTGATGCTTCCAGAGCAAAATGCTGGGCTGCACCATTACAGCATATGACGCTATATATAAGTAGGAAAAACAAGCCAAACAACTGGAAACTTCCAATAACAGGAGAATTCTGTAAGGTGTCTCAGAACAAACAATACACAGAAATCAGCCTCCACATAGATAAATGAGTTAGAAAATGCAATAGAAGAAAAAAAAACCCATTTAGACAGAAAATTAAATACAGTTGTCCCTCAGAATCCTTGAGGAGTTGGTTCCAAGGACCCTCTCGGATACCACAATCCAAGGATGCTCAAGTCCCTTATATAAAGTAATGTATATTTGCACGTAACCTATACACATCCTCTCATATATTTTAAATCATCTCTAGGTTACTTATAATACCTAATACAATGTGAATGCTATGTAAATAGTTGTTACACTATTTTTTTTGTATCTTTTTTGTAATTGTTGTGCTGTTATTTTGGCTTATTTGGTTTGGGGATTTTTCTGGTTGGCTGTTTGGTTTGTTTTTGTTTGTTTGCTTTTTTAGAAATGGGGTCTTACTATGTTGCCCAGGCTGAACTTGAACTCCTGGGCTCAAGTGATCATCCTGCCTCAGTCTCCCAAGTAGCCAGGATTACAGGTGTGAGCGACCACACCCAGCTGTATTATTATTTTTTACTGTTTTGCTTTGTTTTGTTTTTGGTAAATATTTTCTATCTGTAGTTGATCAAATTCATGGATCTGAAACCATGGAT
Source organism: Macaca nemestrina (assembly GCF_043159975.1). NCBI lineage: Eukaryota > Metazoa > Chordata > Mammalia > Primates > Cercopithecidae > Macaca > Macaca nemestrina. Next base: position 1,048,363 of record NC_092134.1, read on the forward strand.
ATGAAGAGCTAAATATACTTAGAATTAAACTTTCAAAAATGCACCACATCTCCGTGAAGAAAGCTCTCACAAGCTCCTGAAGACCATGAAAGAAGCCTTGACCTGACGAGAGGCTCTGTTCATGGATTCAGCTCGACACCATGAAGACAACGGGATGCCCGAGAACCCACCTCCTGCAGTTTACTCCTGGCCTCTCCCACACTGACCTGGCCTGACTGATGTGACCACCATCTGGGAGAATGACAGCACGTGACTCCAAGACTCAGTTATAAAAGATACTACAGTGTCTATCCTGCTCCCACACGGACACTTGCCCTGAGACACCAGCCCCAGGTCAGGAGGACACTAAACCTGCCCTCAGCATGCAACAGAGCCCATCAGCTGGCAGAACGAAACAGCCCGGAATGGCATCCTCCAGCCTGCCACATCAAGCCTTCTGAAAAGCATCTTCACAGGAGACCTACGCCACAACCACCCAGCAAGGCTGCTCCCAAACTCTGCCCCAGAGAGAGTATACAGTATACAGCGCTGATTTAACAGGTAATCTAGTAAGTCAAGAACGCACACCGCGATCAGATAGCCACCGCAACAAGAACACAGAAAGCTAACAGAGAAGAGGAAATGAAGTAACTAAATACTTGACTGATGCTTTAACCAGAAAGAGATGACTAAAGAACAGGTGAGAAAACACAAAATAAATTTTTAAATTATGATAGATCTAGGCCCAATTATTAATAGAACAGGCTTAAATTTAATACAAATGTACTAAACACTCCAATATAGAGACACAGGGATGTTAGAAGAAACTGGAGGGCAGAGAAGACCAACTACAAGCTATTTACAAGAGACATGCTTTATAAAAGAACACAGATTAGAAGGTAACAGAAACTCCCTCTAGAGGAAACTCCCTCAGTGTCAGGCCTAAAATAACTGCCACAATAAACTTCCAATAAATCGTCAAAAATCACAAAGTACACTAGGAAACAATGTACCATCAGCAGAAACCAGGATTCATAAACGACAGCAGAATCAGACCTGCAAAAACGTCACCCATGCAATTATCAGGCACAGATTATAAAATTTTATATCTGAAGAAATAAAAGAGAAGACCGAAAGTGTGAATACACAGCAAGAGATAATTTTAAAATTTCATGTAGGTTTTCTTAAAAACCATTGGGAATGTCTTAAAACAAACTGGTAACTGGAATTTAACACTTAATCAATGGGTTAACAAAAGACTAGGAAGAGCTTAAAAGAGAACTCATCAAATAGAAAACAGATGTGACAACATTATCTAGAACCAAGTAAAAATGAAGTAACAGGATAACAATCCTAAATCTATATATGCACATACTAACATAGCCTCAAAATACATACAATGAAAACTTGACAGAAACTTAAGGAGAAACAGGTACTCATTATCATAATGGAAAATTTTAACATACTTCTCTCAGTAATTGATAGAGCAAGAAGACAAAAATCAGTAAGGACAAGACGAACCGGATAATGCAATCAACAAGTTCTACCTGGTGGACTCAGAGAGAAAAGGGCACCATGACCTGATGAATTCATGTTGTTTGAAAGCATGTATGGAATGTTTATAAACTGATCCATTCAAAACCCACCTCAACAAAATCCAGATCAGTGAGAATCCCATAAATCCACTGTCTGATCAAAATGCAATTAATGCAGAATAATAGTAAAAATATATATTGAAAACCCTGTAATATTTGGAAATTAAGAAACATCCTTCTAAATAACTCACAATAAAAAATATATATATAGGGGAAATGAGAAAATATTTAAAACTGAATAATAAGCATGATATTCAGCTAAAGCAGTATTACAGAAAAATTCAGACCCTTAAATGTTTATATTAATGGGCTAATGAAAATTAGTAAGTTAGTCATCCAAGTTAAAAACTCAGAAAAAGATGTTTTTAAAAAAGAAATACTAAGGGCCGAAACAAAACAGAAAACAATACACAGGCGTCAGGTAAAAAAAAAAAAAAGAAACTGACAAACTTTTGACAAGACTATCAAGAAAACAGAGAAGCTTAAACACACAGTATTAGGGGGAAGAAGGGACATATGTACAAACGTAGCCAAGATCGGAAATGCTGTAAGGAGAAGTTATTGACAATGTATGCCAATAAATTTTAAAATTTAGATGAAATTAAAAAATTCTTAGAAAATGTGACTATCAAAATTGACTATGAAGAAAAGAAAAAGTCATATTCCTCAATTTAATGCACAAGGGCCAGGCACGGTGGCTCACACCTGTAACCCCAGCACTTTGGGAGGCTCAGGTGGACAGATCACCTGAGGTGAGGAGTTGGAGACCAGCCTGGGCAACATGGCAAAACCCTGTCTCTACTACAAATATTAAAAAATAGCCAGGTGTGGTGACAGGTGCCTATAATCCCAGCTACTGAGGAGGCTGAGGCAGGAGAATCGCTTGAACCCAGGAGGCGGAGGTTGCAGTGAGCTGAGATCACGCCACTGCACTCCAGCCTAGGCGACAAAGCAAGACTCTGTCAAAAAAAACAAACAAAGCATGCAATACCCATCTACAACAGAAACACTGAAGAGTAGATACGAACTTCATTAATCTTATAAAAATATTTACAAAAACTCTATACACCATGTCCATTCTGGAAACACTAAAAGTATCATCACAGTCATCCTGAGAGCAGCAGTGAAGAACACTCCATAGGACACGTCAGGCCAAGGCTTCCACACACTGTAGATCCTCAGAACAACCCTGGTTATCCCATTTACAACTGAGAAAAACACCACGGAGAGCTTAGACAACCTGACCAAGGCCATGGGGTCAGTAGGCAACAAACATTAGGTTTGAACCATGCAATTATGACTCAACACTCTAACACTCTGCCTTTCTACCGAAAGTGTTCCCCTTCAAAGCAAGAAAAAGCCAAAGTTGTCCACCACTAGCATGAACTCAACACTGTACTGAAAGTCCCACCAAGCACAAAACGGCAAGAAAAGGTAGTATAAAAGGAATAAGGATTATAAAGGAAAAACTCTTTCTTCAGAGAAGTATACAAAGACTTTGCATACAAGACTGTATGCAAAGAATTAATGAACAGAGTTCAGAAAAGTTGGCTGGGTGCAGTGGCTCAAGCCTGTAATCCCAGCACTTTGGGAGGCCGAGACGGGTGGATCGCGAGGTCAGGAGATCGAGACCATCCTGGCTAACACAGTGAAACCCCGCCTCTACTAAAAAATACAAAAAACTAGCCGGGTGCGGTGGCAGGCGCCAGTAGTCCCAGCTATTCAGGAGGCTGAGGCAGGAGAATGGCGTAAACCCGGGAGGCGGAGCTTGCAGTGAGCTGAGATCCGGCCTGGGCGACAGAGCGAGACTCCGTCTCAAAAAAAAAAAAGAAAAGTTGCTGAGTATAAGAGAAACAAAATCGACTGCACTGACACGTATCAGCAATATATTTAAAATATAATTTTAGAAAATATACCACTTGGCACAACTTTTAAAAATATATAGTACCTAGAATTAAATTTAACAAAAGAGACACAATCATCAAATTTCATGGAAAGCTATTTAGGAAGACCTAGCTGAATGGAGAACTATATTTTGACCATAGACTGGAAAGGCTGAACTTCATAAAGATGGCAATTCTCACAAAGCATCCATTAATACAATTAAATTCTAATCAAAATTCCCAATAGGTTTTTCTGTGAAGCTTGATGAGCTGCTTCTAGCACGGATCTGAAATAGTCACCAAACAGACAAGATCCTCCCAACGCAGAGCAAGGCAGAGAACCTACCTGACCAGACATCGAGAACTATTATAAAGCTACAGTAAGAAAGACAGTGTGGCATCAGTACAGACTGGCACAAGTTTTCCAATAAAAGAATAAAGATCCCAGAAAGAGCCGTGCATAAAAGGAAACTTGTTTTATGTCTGAGCTGGCATTGAAGATCAGTGGGGAAAAGATCGGCTTTTCAATATGACTTTCCAAATATACATTTGGGGGAAAAAAGGGAAACTGCACTCATTTCACAATGTAAGAGTAAAGCAGAAAAATTCTAGATGATATATCCTTGTGAACAAGACTGACAAATTCAACTACAGTAAGTCCTCACTAAACATCATCAATAGGTTGGTTCTTGGAAATTGTTACTTTGAGCAAAATGATGTATAGCTGATCGGTGGACAACCTGGATTGGAACTGTGAGGGTCCTCTATCCACAGCAGGACCAACCCCTCCCCTTCCCCCTACCCCACTACCTTCTTATCCTACGCAACGTGAAGATGACGAGGATGAAGACCTTTATAATCATCCACTTCCACTTCATAGTAAATGTAGTTTCTCTTCTTTATTTTTTAACAACATTTTCTTTTCTCTAGCTTATTTTGTTGTAAGGATACAGTACATAATATTAAATATACATAACATATAAAATAGGCCAGGCACAATGGGTCACACCTGTAAACCCAGCACTTTGTGAAGCCAAGATTGGAGGCTCACTTGAGCCCAGGAGTTTGGGACTAGCCTGAGCAACACGGTGAAATCCCGTATCTACAAAAAACACAAAAATCAGGTGGGCATGGTAGCGCGCACCTGTAGTCCCAGCTACTCGGGAGCTGAGGTGGAAGGATCGTCTGAGTCCAAGTCAAGGCTGCAGTGAGCTGTGGTCCGCCACTCACTCCAGCCTGGGTGTCAGAGTGAGACTGTGTCTCAAAAAAAAAAAAAAAAGAAAAGAAAAAGAAAAAAACCACATAAAATAAGTGTTCATCGACTGTTTCATATTATTGATAAGGCTTCCAGTCAACAGTCAGCTGTTAGTACGTTTTGGAGGAGTCAACAGCTATATGCAAATTTTCAACAGTGCAGGTGGCGGGGGCGGGCTGGCACTCTTAATCCCCACAATGCTCAATGGTCAACTGCATAACAAACCGATGTTTTTTCCTCATGGCTATAATAAAACAACATTACTGTAACGCCATTTCACTTCAAGTTGCAGTTTCCAGGAACTCACTGACAACATGAAATGAGGACTTTATGTATGCTGAAATTAAGAACACCTTTCATCAAAAGGTACTGCAAAGAGTGAAAAGACACACCACTAACTGGGAAAATATCACTGCAACACAGAACTGACCAAGAATTCGTGCCCAGAATATATAAAGACCATCACCAACAAGTCAATACGGAAAGAAAACACCAAACTGAGCCAAAATGAACAAAGGAAGAAACATGGAAAGATGCTTCACTTCATCAGTTATTAGAGAAGTGCAACTTAAAACCACAAGGAGATACCACTTTTTATCCCCAGAGTGGCAGACAATACCAAGAGTTCCTGAGACGTGTGACAGCAATGAAAGAATAGCAATAAAATTAAATATATATAATTCGTTTTTTAAAAAAGAGTTCCTTCCTGAGATGTGGAGCTTGGCACACCCACTCTAAACAACAGTTACTCTCCTGCCCCTGATCACAGGCAAGCCACTCATGCACACGTGCCTGGGGAACAGGAGAATGCTCACAGCAAACACAGGGAACCAGGTGAATGGCCACCAACAGCACAAAACACAGTCAGTGACATATTTACAAAAAAAATACTGCCTGACAAAGACAATGAATGCACTGACAGCAACACATAACACTGCGGCTGAACTCAGGACACACAGGCTGAGTAGAGACAGCAAGCCCGTCAGGCTGTGGTGGGATTCGTTCCTACGAAGCTCTCACACATGCAAGACCAACAGTACATTCAGGGAGACACATGCAGGTGGCAGGGGAAAAAAACAGTCAGAGCAGAGTCCTACACACAACCCCGGAGGGCCAGGATCTCCAGGTCAGGAGGGAGAGCAGCAGGAGGCGCACAGGGACTGTTTTCCATAAAACAGGCACTGCTGCCTCAATGTATTATTATTCACATCTCACACGTTTTAAATGTTTCTTTGCACCTACTGAATGTTTAATAAGGTTGCAACAGCCTACCTTCCTTGGCTAAATTAGAAAGTTCTGTTTGGTGGTCCACAACGCCTTCGTTTGCTTCCTCCTCTTCAATTGTTTCCTCTTCGTCGTCCACTAAAATGGTTATCAGCGAGTGTCACTGAGAGGCAACACCACTTGCATGGCTGTTACTCATTATACACCATAAGGCTTCGAAATTATTTTGCATAGCTATTAAAGAAATTGAAACTGAGCTTTTAAACTTCTCAGGTTAAATTTGGAAATGATCATTTAATTAAATGAGCAGGAAACTGGAAGCGTATTTCCCCTTCCATTTCAGGCTGTGAATGACAGCCCTGGTTTTTCCACACATGGCAGACCTTCTTCAGGCCAACGTATGGAATGCTGTCAACCCTCCTACCTTCCTGCAGAGCCCCACTGTGGAAAGCCCACAAGCATGCCATCCGGGATCACTGTGAACTCGTCATCGCCATCGCCCATCTCATGAGGCCCAGCCACATCAGCCTGACACTATCCTTGGCTCTCCTGTCCTCCACAATCACCAGCTCAAGCCCGCTCCGCTCTCTTCAGCCCTCCAGCCCTGAACCTCACACCTCACTCGCCATAGAGATCTTGGCTCCTGGCAGAGAAAAGAGCAGCAACCAGCATCCCCACAGCCACACTCCCTCTGTCCACGGATCCTCTCCCCACCTGGGGGCCTGCACCGTCTCTCCTCTCAGCTGGCTCTTAACTTTTCTTCTCACAATCTAACATAACATCTCTCCCTTCCCACCATCAAAACTCCTCATTTCTTCACTACAAGACCCCCACTGCCCACCAAGAAGGCCTAGGCACCTGACCCCAACCACACAAGTCACTGGGCCTCCGGGTGCTGCCTTTTCTGACTGTACTCGACACCCTGGTGGCTCACGACAGGCCTGGCCATCTCCTCTTCTTGGAAACGCCTTCTGCCATTCCTTCTGCCTTCTGATCACTTGGTTTCCAGAGTGGAGAGCTTTGGAAAAGAAAAGTGAAGAAGACCTCGGGCGGTTAACCTGGCCTTCTCTGAGTTATCCTAAGACATCTTTAGGCATTAAATAGAAGCCAAATAAAGGTCTGTTTCAATACAGCTGAGCACCACATAACGACGTTTCTGCCAACAACGGACCGCATATGCAATGGGACCCTGTAAGACTGTAATACTGTATCTTTATGTTAGCTTATCTATGTCAAGATATGTTTAGATGCACAAATACCACTATATTCCAATTACCCACAGTATTCAGGAGAGTCACGTGTGTGCAGGTTTGTAGCCAGCGGCACAGACTGCACCATCTAGGTTTCAGTGAGTACTCTGTACATTCACGTAACAACAAAATTGCCCAGCAACGCATCTCTCAGAATATATACCCATTGTTAAGAAACACATGACTGTACACAAATGTGCTCCTGAGAATGTGAGAAAATAAGGAAAGTGGAGATGTCAATCTACATAAAGCCAACCGCAGGTACCAGAGTACAGGCCAGAGAAAAGGTGTTCCTCATGAAGAAATGACCTAATCCTTTTCCAGGTAACAAGAAAGACACAAACCTACGGTACTCTGTTGTGCTTCTCTTGTTGTCTGAAAGGCCAGGGTTCAATCCATCCCCAGTGCAGGATGGTATTATCTAGAATTCAGCACCAGGCCAGGTGTGGTGGCTGACACCTTTAATCCCAGTACTTTGGGAGGCTGAGGCGGGTGGATCACCTGAAGTCAGGAGTTTGAGACCAGCCTGGCCAACATGGTGAAACTCTGTCTCTACTAAAAATACAAAAATTAGCTGCATAGTGATCCGTGCCTGTAGTCTCAGCTACTCCAGAGGCTGAGGCAAGAGAATCGCTTGGCAGGGGCCTGAAAATGCCACCACAATGCCGTGCCAGTGCTGGGCCATGTGCCCGCAGGCTCCTCACTCATCTGCCACATTGCTGTTTCGTTTCTGTCATATGCAGCAGACCTGAATACCGCCAGTTTCATGCCAACAATCTGGTCAAACTCCCTATTGACTTCCAAATAAAAATCAATACATGGCCGGGCGCGGTGGCTCAAGCCTGTAATCCCAGCACTTTGGGAGGCCGAGGCGGGCGGATCACGAGGTCAGGAGATCGAGACCATCCTGGCTAACACGGTGAAACCCCGTCTCTACTAAAAATACAAAAAGAAATTAGCCGGGCATGGTGGCGGGCGCCTGTAGTCCCAGCTACTCCGGAGGCTGAGGCAGGAGAATGGCGTGAACCCGGGAGGCGGAGCTTGCAGTGAGCCGAGATCGCGCCACTGCACTCCAGTCTGGGCGACAGAGCGAGACTCCATCTCAAAAAAAAAAAAAAAAAAAAAAAAAAATCAATACATACCAAAGATCAATCTTCAAAAATTTGGAAAAGTTAACACACTTCACCAAATCAAGCCAATAAACCCACACTGATGCTGATCAAAGAGCCGAAGGAGAAACTGCAGGCCTCACCTGGCACCTGACAGGAACCGCCACACAAACACCCAAGAAAGTTTCTCCAACCTCTCTACTCCTGCTCTCCACTCTGTCTCTAAAAATCCATTCTAGTCCTGAGGACTTCTGTACTCAATCCACATGGGTTTGGAAATAGGTCGTGGCCGGGGCTGTCCCCAGCTCACACACCCAGTGCTCAGGTATCTGTTCTCATCTGAACGAGGTGCCAACATCTAAAATTCACATGAGTTTCTCCTGAAATCCCAATGGCTGGCAACCATGGGTCTACCACAGGACATACCAGGGCCACTTCTCGAGGACAGGAAAAAGCTTGGCCCTGTGCCACAGAAGCATGGGGCCCCAACACTCTCCAAGATGCACCCAAGTTTCCAAACCTCACAAAAGCAGATACAACCATGTTGCTCCAGAAAACATCCCAAGTGCTCTAGAGACACCAAAAAGTACTCTCTACACTGAGTGACATCTGGATAAATACGAAAGTTGAACTTTCTAACCAGCTGAAGATGACAAGACTAAACCCCAAGTCGCCACAGCTCTGTGTGATCTCATCAGCAGCGCTGCAGACAACAAAGATGGCACTGAGGGGGAACAGACCTTCGTCATCAGTCAAAGATACGCTAGCTTTTCTTTTTCTTCCAGATATTCCTGAATCCTGAAAGAAAGAAAGAAAAACCACAAGCATGAGATCCAAACACTCAGAATGGGAAACCAAGACAGAAGTGTCCATGGGACAGGGGAAAGCCCCAGGGCAAGCCTGCTGGGCCGCCCTTAGCCTCCATCTGGGGTCGGGTCAGGGCAGGGCAGTCAGGGAGCAAGGACATGATCAATGCTCACTGTGTTCAGCTGTCACTGCCAAATTAACAACGCACGTGAGATCAAGGCTATAAAGCACCAGTATATTTTCAAAGTAGACTGAGTCTATAATGAAAGGGATTAATAGGCCGGGCGCAGTGGCTCATGCCTGTAATCCTAGCACTTTGGGAGGCCAAGGCGGACGGAATGCCTGAGCTCAAGAGTTTGAGACCAGCCTGGGCAACATGGAAACCCCATCTCTACAAAAATACAAAAAAAAAAAAAAAAAATTAGCCGGGCGTGGCAGTGTGCGCCTGTAGTCCCAGCTACTCGGGAGACTGAGGCGGGAGAACTGCTTGAAACTGGGAGGCGGAGCTTGCAGTGGGCTGAGATCATGCCACTTCACTCCAGCCTGGGCGACAGAGACTCCGTCTCAAAAAAAAAAAAAGAAAGGGGAGTAATAGTCACAGCCTATAAATTCCTCTGGATGAGAATGAAAAGGCCCACTCCACTGGAGCGGCTTCCACTCCTCACACACAGTACAGCGACAACCCCAAACTTACCAGAGAACACAGTACAGCGACAACCCCAAACTTACCAGAGAACTTTCCTGGAATGCATCAAATCCTTTAGGTCTCAATTCTTTCCCTAGAGAGACAAGAAGCACAGTTCATTCCCAAGACGCCCCATGCTTGGCGAGGGCGCCTCTGCTTTCCAGGCAGGGTCCTGCTGCCTCCACCCACGTGCAGGGAAAGGAGGGACACGTTGAGTTCTGCCTCTTCCTCCTCATCACGCAGGGCAGTGGTTTTTACTATCTTGTGGCTCTATGCCTTTCAGCAGCAGCCACCTCTCAGCCTCAGGTTCCTCATCAATAACGGGGAAACACAGTGCCCACCCTCCTGGGGGCATCCTCAGAGGCAAACGAAACAGTGAATGCTGCCGCCACTGGTGCTGTGCATATCCTAAGTGGAGTGGCACATAACAAGTGGAGGCAGCTGCTGAAGAAATATCAAAGGAAGAACGACATGGAGGCGTCACCCAGCCAGGCACCCAGGGATCCTCCTGCATGGCAAATGCCTCAAGGAGCTCCTCACTCACTGTCCAGGGACTGAACCCCAGTTCTGTGTCCCAGAGTTTATCAACTTGGGGGTGCTGACTCACACCAGCACATCTCAAAAGCACTGAAGCATAAAACTAGGATGGCCACACAAAGAGAAATGTAACAATCAGGCAGCTGGCTGATGAGCAGATGTCCTCTGTGGGAAGCCACAGTGCCAGGAGACTGCCTGCTGAGAAAAGAATCCGAACAAAGTACCACCCAAGCAGTGGTAAGCCTTTTTATAAAGGGTCATACCTCTCCTGGAAACTTTCTGTAAATTTAAGGCTTTCTTCCTTTTTTCTTCTAATTCTACTTGTAGTTTTATTTCCACAACCTAAATGCAAAGGATTAAATGAATAAGGACGTTACTAAGGATGGGAATTACAGACGTTCTGCATACAAAACACTAAAACACATAAGCAGAATCTAAAAACAGTGTTTTCCAGCCTCGTCAGTTTGGTGCTTTTTCATTTATTTCATACTAACTACATCCTGCCCAGGTTCTATTAGGTGGTGAGATAAGAATTAAAATTTCAAAAAAGGAAAGCGAGCGACCAAGCGGCCGCTCTAGAAGTAACCATGGTGGTGACTTACGCTAACCCTGAAACAACAACGCCCAGAGGCCCTCCACGGCATGAAGCACCTCAGAGGGCGGCCACAGTTGAAGTGCATCAACCGTGCAAGACAGACGGAGGCATGAGCAGCTCATTCAAAGGCCAACGAGCAACAGTCCAGGAGAGTGCACACATTGCCGGCTCTGGCGCTTGAAAGCTTCCTAAGCAAGGTACTGAGCTCTGGTCTCGGGAAGCAGCCTCACCAGCTCCGACAGGCTGACTCTTAGGACCCCATGAAAACTGCGGCACTCGCCTGTTCGATATTCGACCAAAAGCACTCTATCTCGCGGGCCGTGGCGGCGGCTATCCGCCTCAGTCTGCTCTGCTCTTCCTTCTTCCCCCTTTCTTCACGGAGCTGCTTCTCCTCATGATGGCGCACCACAGTTCTAACGAGCTGGTGAATAAAAGTGCAAGAATTGTATGTTTTACTCTATGTCATGTTGGGAAAAAAAGGATATGTAACTTTTTAAAAATCTTCTCAGGCTAAAATTTATACAATTCACTGCCATATACATTCTTGTATGCTCTTAAGGTGGATTAGGAGAAATAGGACTACCAGCAAAAACCACTATCAATATTTTGCTTGACTTTTCTAGAAAGTGTTTTTATTTTTTTCACTAAATACATTATTTTTCTCAAAACTAGAATACCATATTGTGCTATAATCTTCCTTCCCCGTTTAATAGATGATTAACATCTCTCCATGCAATAAACATGGGTCAGCATCTCATTTCATGAATGCTGCACCAGTTACAGAAATTATTGGGCTGGGATAATTCACATTTTTAAAGCTTTTGCTTTAAATTGTCAAACTGCTTTCTAAAAGTTTAGACACTCCACATACCCACCAACAGAACCTCAAACGGGTGGAGAGAATTAAGATGAGAAAAGCTCCAGAGCCCTGAGAGCACAATGGCTGTAACCCCCACACCTGTTCTAGGGATGGAAATGTGCTCAACCACCGCCCGGACTCTGCGCACACGCCGTGCTCCCACTCAGCCTCCAGCGGGGCTCACTGTTGTCAATACAGGCCCTGATCAGGGTGGGCTGGTCTGCGGCCTTTCCCTGTATACCCCAGTGAGAGGCAGGAGGCACAGGGAGGGGCAGGCCTGGCTGCAGGTGCATCACTCAGCTGTTGCGAGATGGCCCTGGCCTGCGCCCTGTAGGTCCTGCACTGCTCTTCAGCCAACCCCACCAGCTCCCACTCCAGCCCATCAGCCAGCCCCCATCCATTCAGCCTGACATCCACATGTCCAGCCTGGCATCTACACATGTCTGGCCCCCTGCCCTGTCCAGCCTGGTGTCCACCATGTTCAGGACTATCTTCTTTGTGGAAAGGCTGGTTTAAGGAAGAATCTGGGTTTTTCTGAAATGCCTATGAATCTGACTTGAGACCCCTGACCCTCGGAACCCCACAGTTCTCACCCTGTGGTCTCAGCTTTTCTCTGCCTAACCAACATGAAGAGAGCAAGGGGGAGAATTCAGGGTAGGGAGTGGACAAGGCAGGGGACAGAGCACGAGGCCACAGCCTTAAGAGTACAGAAAATATGGCCGGGCGCGGTGGCTCAAGCCTGTAATCCCAGCACTTTGGGAGGCCGAGACGGGCGGATCACGAGGTCAGATCGAGACCATCCTGGCTGACACGGTGAAACCCCATCTCTACTAAAAAATACGAAAACTTAGCCGGGCGAGGTGGCGGGCGCCTGTAGTCCCAGCTACTCGGGAGGCTGAGGCAGGAGAATGGCGTAAACCCAGGAGGTGGAGCTTGCAGTGAGCTGAGATCCGGCCACTGCACTCCAGCCTGGGCGACAGAGCGAGACTCCGTCTCAAAAAAAAAAAAAAAAGAGTACAGAAAATAAGAACAAGGACCCTACAGCCCAAGAAACAGAGGCGGCGACACGGTAATAAGGAAGACAAAGAAGGGCCATGGCTGTTCACACAGTGAAAGTACAGCTGCTTCCCACTGAAGCCTGGGGTTTCTAGAAATCGACCACTTGTTCTCACTTTTCTAGTGTTAGCAGTAGGGCCTCCAGAGTCTTCCAAGGACTCTGCACCTGCTTTGGCAACAGTTAGGAGAAAATAAATTCTCAGCCGAAACTAAAGAGAAAGCTAGACTAGAAGGCCAGGAGGAAGAGCAGGAGGTGGTGCGGCCAGGCAGGAAAGCCTGGGACAGCCCCTTGCTGCCCCTTGACTGACACCAGGGGCCTTCTAACTCTCAGCTTCTCAGCTCCCTGAACAGCCCCAGCCACCAGCCTGGACCTGCAGCACTGGAGATATCCTAACTCCAACTGGCAGGCAAAGCCGGGCAACAAAGGGAAGCTAAATCCACACCAGTGCAGAAGTGCGGGAGCACAGGCTTGATTCCAACAACGCATGCTGGGCTCTGAAGACACCACCTCAGACTTAATTACACGGCAGTTATTCTCCAAACAACAGGGAAGTCTCCTTCCCAGACTTCACAAGTCAAGGTCTTCAGAGTGAGTCTGCCAGGCACGGTGGTTCACGCCTGCAATCCCAGCACTCCAGGAAGCTGAAGCGAGCAATCGCTTGAGCCCAGGATTCAAGACCCGTCTGGGTAATGTGGCAAAAAACACAAAAATTAGCTGGGCATTCCAGCCTGGACAACAGAGCGAGACCCTGTCTGAAAAAAAATAAGAAAAAAAAGTGGGTCTGGAGTCCTGCCCACCATTTACAGCACGGCAAACTCGAGCTCCCACCAACGCACACAGCACAGCAGCGCCACACATTCCAACCCACCTTCTTCGCAGCGGCCACCTTCCACCTCCTCTCCTGGGCGAAGTCTGTGGCCATCCACTGCATCTCCTCCAGCAGATAGTCCCAGTGGGCCTTGGGCCGTGGGGCCTCCTGCAGCTTCGGCAGACGCCTCTGGGACCACAGACCTGCTTTCCTCAGCTCCGCGACGCGCTGATGCACCTGGTTCTCCTGCAGGTGATATACGGGGGATGGTGGGGTCGGCATGTGATGAGTGTGTTCCACCAACTCACACACCAGAAATCTGAAGCCCTATTATGTAAAAGGCTCAGTCAGGCACTAGGAAGACAGAAAGCTCAAGGTCCCAGTTTAATATCAAAGGTAAGACTCAAACACAAAGGTCAAAGTGGTTCTAGGAGAAGTCGAGGAGCGTGTGACCTTTCCAGGAGCCTTAGAAGAAGCTGGAGCGCCGGGCGCGGTGGCTCAAGCCTGTAATCCCAGCACTTTGGGAGGCCGAGGCAGGTGGATCATGAGGTCAGGAGATCGAGACTATCCTGGCTAACATGGTGAAAACCCGTCTCTACTAAAAATACAAAAAACTAGCTGGGCGTGGTGGCGGGCGCCTGTAGTCCCAGCTACTTGGGAGGCTGAGGCGGGAGAATGGCGTGAACCCGGGAGGCGGAGCTTGCAGTGAGCCCAGATCACGCCACTGCACTCCAGCCTGGGAGACACAGCGAGACTCCATCTCAAAAAAAAAAAAAAAAAAAAAAAGAAGAAGCTGGAGCCACTGTCCTGCCCCAGCTCTATAAAACAGACTAAAACTTTAAAACCTTATGTTTCTACCAAAGTGCTTACAAGGGAAACCATAGGATGCCTGGAATTTGCTTCTAAATAATCTGGAAGGGAGTGGAATAAACGAAATGAGACTAGCTACATATTGATCACTGTGATAAAATCAGATAATGGGGAACATGGGGTTTATAACACTCTATTTTGATACACGATTCTTTTAATTCCCCTAATGAAGTTGAACAAAATAAATGCTTAGTCATCCAACCCCAAGTTAAGTGCTAAGGGCTGGGTAGTGACTCTCAAGGACAGGGCTGCAGACCAGTGGCTGCAGGGACCTCACAGCCTGCAGGGCCCCAGCGTTCAAGCTTATCCCTCTCAGCCTGACTCCTACACATGACCTCTCCCACCCTCGTCTACTGCCCGTATGAAAGCAGCCCAAGACTGCAGGTTTTATCACAAAAACACAGACTTCCTCCATGAGTCTGCTTCCAACAGAAAAGGCTAACCCTTGGTTTTCATCTTGTCTCTACTGATTCCCAAGCCATGTTGAATTGACCAGGCATTCAGTTTTACCCTATCACATTCTTGACAATTAAAACTAAATGTGCTTCACCGACTGGAGTACATTTTACAACTTTCTTAAGCATGCTTACCAGCGTTATCTGTTCTGTCAGCGTATCCTGAGAACTGTCTTGGGACGAGGTGGCATTCTGAGCAGGACTCTGTGGTTTGGTGGGGGCAGATGCCGCCACCCCTGGGGTCCGGGAAGTGACTGGAGACAGTGCCTTGTTGGTTGCTGAGGAGGGTCTATTTATTGGCGAGGACCGAGCAGGTGAGGGTCCTGGGCCGGAGCCACTCACGGGTGCCAGGGACGAGGTAGAAGAGGTGGGCAGAGGCCGTGGGCAGGGCGGAGCAGGGTCTACAGGGAGCCTTGTCGATGCCACCGTCTAAAGGGCAGAGCACAAGTGGAGCAAGGTGAAGAAAAGATGTCAGGGCAGCCCACGGTGCCAAAAACCAGAGCACCCACAGCATCAGAGACGCACACTGCCAGTACCTTCCACTCCATGACAATGCAAGCAAACAAATCACATCACATCCACGGCCCAACACTAACGTGTCCACAAACAAATAATACATCCTTCTACTTCCACAAAACCAAACAGGAGTTTTCATCATGAACTATCTTTAGGCCATGCCCAGTGGCTCATGCCTGTAATTCCAACACTTTGGGAGGCCGAAGTGGGAGGATCGCTTGAGCCCAGGAGTTTGAGATGAGCCTGGGCGACGAAGTAGGACCCCATCTCTACAAAAAAATTTAAAAATTAGCCAGGTGTGGTGGTGTGTGCCTTTGGTTGCAGCTACACGGGAGGCTGAGGTGGGAGGATTGCTTGAGCCTGAGAGGTTGAGGCTGCAGTGAGTCATGTTTGTGCCACTATACTCCAGCCTGGGCAACAAAGCAAGACCCGGTCTCAAGAAAATATAACGTAACGTAACATAACGTAACGTAACGTAACATAACATAACATAACATACAAATTCAGTGTGCCTCTCTCATGGCAGATGGGCTAAAAGGGTTAAAAAATTCTCCTCAGGCCAGGCACAGTGACTCACATCTGCAATCCCAGCACTTCTGGAGGCCGAGGTGGGTGGATCACCTGAGGTCAGGAGTTCGAGACCAGCCTGACCAACATGGAGAACCCTCATCTCTACTAAAACTACAAAATTAGCCAGGCATGGTGGCGCATGCCTATAATCCCAGCTACTCAGGAGGCTGAGGCAGGAGAATTGCTTGAACCCAAGAGGTGGAGGTTGTGGTGAGCTGAGATCACGTCATTCCGCTCCAGCCTGGGGAACAAGAGCAAAACTCTGTCTCAAAAAAAAAAGTCCTCCTCTTCGCACCACCTCAACAACAGACTGAATTAAATTCACAGAGAACTGTTGCTGGGGATAGAGAGCAGGGATGATGAGCTGAGTGCAGATTCATACAAGATTCA
This sequence comes from Macaca nemestrina, assembly GCF_043159975.1. Lineage (NCBI taxonomy): Eukaryota > Metazoa > Chordata > Mammalia > Primates > Cercopithecidae > Macaca > Macaca nemestrina. The sequence continues at coordinate 1,064,807 of NC_092134.1, forward strand.
GCCCATTCAAAAGCTGAAGGGAGACAAAGAACCGCTAGAACACACTGTCTCTGAGTGACTGTCCCATGGCATGGGTTTCTTTTCTTCACAGCCGCAGCACTGCACCCCGGCTGGCCACAGGCTTTTGGAAATGAAGCTTTATTAGAGCACAGCCACATCCACTTATGTGCTGTCTGTGCGTGGCTGTGTCTTCACTTCCGCCACAGAAACTGAACAGTCCGCAAAGCCAGAACATTTATTACCTGGCCCTTGACTAAGAAAGTGTGCCCATCCTGCTCAACCTAGAAGTAACAGGTTCCTACAGACTTTGTAAAGGCTTCTTTAAAATCATTTTCCAGGCTAGGTGTGGTGGCTCACGCCTATAATTCCAGCATTATGGGAGGCCAAGGAGGGTGGATTAGTTGAGATCAGCAGTTTGAGACCAGCTTGGCCAACATGGCAAAAGCTCATCTCTACTAAAAAGTAAAAAAAAAAAAAAAAAAATAGTTGCCTAAGCATGCACAAGATATTACATGCATTGTAAAATGATCAGTAAATGATTTCCTGTACCGTTGTTCTTAAGGAGATAATATAAAGTCATTTAGAGAGCTAAATTGTGAAATACATCATTTCTCTGCTGGAAAAAAAAAAAAAAAGACTAGTAGGGCATGGTGGCGCACACCTGTAGTCCCAGCTATTCAGGAGGCTGAGGCAGAAGTGTTTGAACCCAGGAGGCAGAGGTTGCAGTGAGCCAAGATCGCGCCACTGCACTCCACCCTGAGGGACAGAGTGAGACTCTGACTCAAAAAAAAAAAAGATAAGATAAAATAAAATCATTTTCCACAGCTGGTTTTTTCAGTAATTACAGGCAGGTAAATTAAATCTAAGAAAAACCACAGAGCTGCTTTAAGTCAGTATGTGGCTTGATGTGAGGAAGTGTTCAAAATAGAATCATTTCCACAAAAACCTAAAGCAAGCAATGTAAGGCCTAGAAGAGCTCAGTGCCCCGACATGTGTCGCCTTTCTCAGAGTGGGTGCACTAGGGTTCACTGCAGACTTGCACAAAAGGCTCCCAAGCACAGCCCCACCAGTCACTGGCTTTTCTGGCCTCCATTTTTTTAAATCTATAAAATGGAGATAATAAACATTCTACATCATAACGTTGTCAGGTAAAGGAAATAAATAATGCCAATAAATCGCTCATCACAGTGCTTGACACCACACCTCACAAGTGATGAGTAAGTGATAGCTATTATCGTTACTATTAGTTCATCATTATATACTTAAGACTTTGCCATAAATCTCAAACATAAAGAACCTGCAGGCCGGGTGCGGTGGCTCAGGCCTATAATCCCAGCACTTTGGGCAGATCACCTGAGGTCGGGAGTTCAAGACCAGCCTAACAAATATGGAGAAACCTCGTCTCTACTAAAAACACAAAACTAGCCGGCATGGAGGCACATGCCTGTAATCCTAGCTACTAGGGAGCTGAGGCAGGAGAATCGCTTGAACCCAGGAGGCGGAGGTTGTGGTGAGCCGAGATCGGGCCATTGCACTCCAGCCTGGGTAACAAGAGCGAAACTCCGTCTAAAAAAAAAAAAAGAAAAGAAAAAGAACTTTTAGCTTGGGCAGCATGGCGAAATCCCATCTCTACAACAATACAAAAATCAGCCAGGTGTAGTGGTGTGTGCCTGTAGTCCCAGCTATTCAGGGGGCAGAGGCAGGAGGAACATCTGAGCCCAGGAAGTAGAGGCTGCAGTGAGCAGAGATTGTCCCACTGCATTCCAGCCTGGGTGACAGAGCCAGAACCTGTTTCAAAACAAACAAAAACCCTGAACTCAAAGCCCACCTAGGAAATTCCTTTGTTAGTGAGGAAGAGGGTAAAAGGGAAGACCCTGCAGTGGGCTCCCCACGCCCTGACGTGCATCAAACAGAACTAAGAGGGCTGAGAGCCCTCCCCGGCCTCCCTGTCAGTGCCCTGTTGACAGCTGGCATCCAGGCTGTGGCATTTCGCTACTCCTTAGAAACCAAAACCAGTTTACTGTGGACATTCCAAAACCGCACTGGGTAAAATTCACCAGTGGGGGAGGAGGGGCATTTTAACTACCTGAAACATGTATCAAGCTGGATCAGTAATGCCTTACACACGTGTATCAAGCTGGCTCATTAACACCTTACACACGTGTATTAAGCTGGATCAGTAACGCCTTACACACGTTTGCAGAGCATAGAGCATCCCAAAAGCAGCAAAGCAGGCACCCAGGGAGCACGTCTGGTGGGTGGTGTGCAGCGTGGTTTTGCACTCACATGGAGCTAAGGTCAAGCCCCGCTCGTCACTTCATCGCCACGTAACTTGGGGCCAGCCCCAGAACCTCTGACTATTTGTCTCCACACTAGTAGAATGGGTCGCTGCCACCTACCTGAGAGTTGCTGGGCAGATCATAAGGGATAACTGACACTATGCCCTTCACACAACATGTGGGTGAGTAAGCAGGGGCCCATGGTACTAAGAGTGACAATAATAACAGTTGTCTCTTATTATTATTGTTATTTTTTTTTTTTTGAGACGGAGTCTCACTCTGTCACCCAGGCTGGAGTACAATGGTGCGATCTCAGCTCACTGCAACCTTTACCTCCTGGGTTCAAGTGATTCTCCTGCCTAAGCCTTTGAAGTAGCTTGGACTACAGGCACGTGCCACCACACCTGGCTAATTTTTGTATTTTTAGTAGAGACAGGGTTTCACTATGTTGGCCGGGTTGGTCTCGAACTCCTGAGCTCAGGTGATCCACCCACCTCAGCCTCCCAAAGTGCTGGGACTACAGGCGTGAGTCACCAAACCTGGCCCTGTTCTCTATTACTTTAATAAAGATAATATCATAGAGCCAAATAAAACTATAGTGCAAGTACTGAATTAACTAATTGTTCTAAATTGGGGGAGTAAGCTGCTAAGAGAAAATATACAAATTACAGTGTGACACCCTGTCTAACAACCAGGCAGTCCATTTTCTTTTTTTCCTGTATCTTTTCTCATACCTGTGGCAGGGAGGAAAGCTGAGAGGGCTGCACCTGCACCTTCCCAGGCGTGGGAACGTGGAGGGCCAGCGGCGCAGGCTGCGAGGGAGGGACGGGGAGTTGGCTGCTGGGGGGTGCAGGGATGGGAACATTGGGCTGCTGAGTCTTCACCGGGATTTGGAGCTGTGTCTGGGCCTCCACTGCTTGCGGCTGCTGTGCAAACTGCAGCGCAGAGGAGAGGGCTGCGGTGGGAACACCGGCTGGGGGCAGTCTCCCGGGCAGCTGCGGCAGTGGGGTGTGCAAGCTGGCGGCGTTCTGCACGGGAGGCCCCGTGGAGGGGTCATACTGCTGCTGACTCTGCCTCTGTCCAGTGAGCTGCGCGGCCTGCGGCGTGGGGGGCATTCCTCCTGCAAAATAAGAAAAGCACCAAGAGCGCTGATTCCCAAGTGTGGCAGCTTCTACCAGTGAGTCACAAGGAAACATGTCTGACACCCCGGTGCTTATCCAAGACCTACCACACTCACACAAGAAGTCGGCCACAACTGAGCACACACAAAAGGAAAGAGAGGCGCTTGACCTTTGCAAGTCAGCATCGAGCAAAACAAGCACCAGATCACCACAGGGCATCCCCACAACGCGGCAATTAGGAAAAACACAGGAGTAAAAATTGTTGAAAGACACTATGACAAAGCGACGTGTGGCTCCCATTAGTGTGGCAAGAACATGTCTCCAGGGGCTTTGCATATGATATGGACTGGGACTCAGAGAAGTATCTCAATTTCAGGCACCCCACTGCAAACACGCTACCTCCACTGCCCAAGTTTGAGTCTGGTGCTGGTTTCTGGAACCGCAGTGTACCGCCTGCTCCTGAGTGGGGAGCTGGCTCTGCTGCTGGGCCTTACCTTGTGCGGTCGGCATTAGCTGCTGGAGAGGAACGCCTGCGTCCGCCCCCGGGTGCTGGAAAACTACCCCTTGGTGACCCACTTCAAGGCGAGGCCTCTTAGACTGCTCTAGAATAATTTTCAAAAAAGGTGCAGTTTGATGTAAAAATAAAACCAGAAAAGTAGTAGAAAAAAACATGTGTGTTTTTATCATCTTTGAACAGGGAGGCCTTTCTATACATTAACTAAAATCCAGAAGCCATAAAAGATAAGGCTGATAAATACAATTTCTCATTAAAATGTTGCCAATTTAAGAAAAAGCTTCATAACAAGGCCAGGGACAAGCAACAACCCAAGAGGCAACACTGCAACGCACGCGACGAACAGAGTGGGACTCGCTCAGCACTTGGAAAGCACAAGCACACGAGGAGCACCACAAGCACACGAGGAGCACCACAAGCACACGAGGAGCACCACAAGCACACGAGGAGCACCACAAGCACACAGACGAGAGCATGGAGAGCGAGCAGTGGGGCAGACTCACAGATGCCCAGCACACAGGGAATGAGGCTGCACAGCGTGCTCAAAACTAAAGAAATCCAAATCAGAACAAGGATTTTTTCACCCATCAGAGCAATGAGGATTAAATGACTTATACCTAATAAAACGATCAAAATGTGAAAGAACCAGCCATTGCTGATGGCAGTGAAAACTGGCCCTGTCCTTTTGGTGGGCAACTGAGCACCATCATTACCTAACTACACCTGCGCTTTGATGTAGCAATTTCATTTCCAGGCATTTTTCCTTTAGATATATTGACAGACAGTCGGGTGCGGTGGCTCACGCCTACAATCTCAGCACTTCGGGAGGCTGAGGTGAGAAGACTTGAGCCCAGGAGTTCGAGACCAGCCTGGGCAACATAGTGGGACCCTGACTGTAGCCAAAATGCAAAAAGGCTTGCATGGAGCCAGGCGTGGTGGCGGCGCCTGTAGTCCCAGCTACTCAGGAGGCTGAGGCAGAAGATTTGCTCGAGGCTGAAGTGAGCCATGATGATGCCATTGCACTCCGGCCTGGGTGAGCCAGACCCTATCTCAAAAAATAAGGAGATACACAGACTGATAAACATGTAGGAAAAAAAAACATGAGACTACATGTTCAATCCTCAGTTCACTGTAACAGATAAAATGTGGCACTAACAGATGAACATTGACAAGGATCTGACTGATAAAGAACCAACCATCCCCATGATGGAACAGCACGTGGCACTGAGAGAGGGGTTATGACTTGAAGAGATGGCCTTTTCAGTTAATATTCTTAGACATAACAACATACATACAATCTGATCGCATCTGAACTTTTTCAAAGTATCACATATGTAACAATGCTTGTGTATGGAGAGGAAGGTCTGTGAGACAGAATATGCGAAACATTAATGATGGTTACTGCTGTGGCTGGGGAGTGGGCAGGTACCAAGCCAGAGGTAGGCTTAAGTTATACTCTACTAAACTGTTGAAGTCTTTTATATAAAAATGTATTAAGTTTATTATTTGAAAAAAATCAGCTTAAAAATATGACAACTTCAGAAAGCAGATGATTTTGTGTTGAGCTACACTGTGGTGACTCAAGAGCCTACAAATGCATACAGAAAATCAATATGGAATATACCTGCTCAACTGAAAAAGTCCTCACCTCAAGACACAGAAAAATTCACATAAATATTGTTCAGCTGATAATCACCATAAGAGAGGTTAATTTTCAAAGTAGGAAGAAATCAAGTTCAGCAACTACTCTTCAGAAACTCATGGCAACTGTACCTCGGCAGCCCAAGAAGAGGGGGGCATTCCAAAGGCCACGCTAGCTGTGCCCTGACATACCTGCCATACCTGTGGAGGGCATCGCCTGCTGCCTCTTAAACAGGTCCGTCTCTACTGTGCTTCCGGCCCCTGCTACCAGGCTCCCTGCGAGGGCTTGCTGCTGGGAAAAAAGATGAAAACATGAAGGCCATTACAAAAATAAACTCAAACCATCGTAATTATCCCAAACATCGACCTCATTCCTTTTTAATAACATAAATGGTATCTACCCCGTGTCTTTAAATATACATGCGTAATGTATATTTATGTATAATAAACAATTTAAAGTTCTAACTTACCTCTGGAGGAAAAAAGACTTGTAAAAGACATATTACTCTGGTTTTAATGGAATTTCAAATCAATGCAAACCTACAGTCCTTGGGAAACTAACTAGCTTTGCATACTGGATGATAACAAAAGGCCTAATGCTGGGAAACATGAGTTTCAGTTCTGAGACAAAGCTCAGCCGACCCGTCAGTCACACTGCCCAGCATAACTTCATATCCAAAAACACCAAATAATAAAAAGGTTAAATTGCCTTTCTACTGGAAAATGACACTAAAACCCCAATTAATAACTATCTAATTAACTTAGATTTTGTTTGTTTGTTTTTGAGACAGAGTCTCACTCTGTTGCCCAGGCTGGAGTGCAGTGGTGCAATCTCGGCTCAGTGTAACCTCTGCCTCCCAGGTTCAAGCCATTCTCCTGCCTCAGCCTCCTGAGTAGCTGGGACTACAGGCGCCTGCCACCACACCCGGCTAATTTTTTGCATTTTTAGTAGAGACAGAGTTTCATTGTGTTAGCCAGGATGGTCTTGATCTCCTGACCTCGTGATCCACCCGCCTTGGCCTCCTAAAGTGCTGGGATTACAGGCGTGAGCCACCGCACCCAGCCAACTTAGATCTTTAAAATGATATTTTTATAGTTAGCACCCTACTTGAGACATACATACGTGAGATATATAGAGATATAAATAGACAGATGTTATTTAAAATGTTTAAAGTGAAAAAAAGCCATCACCAGGAGTGGTGGCTTACGCCTGTAATCCCAACATTTTGGAAGGCTGAGGTGGGAGGATCGCTTGAGGTCAGGAGTTCAAAACCAACCTGGGCAACACAACGAGATCCTGTCTCTACAAAAATATAAAAATTAAAATATTAGCCAGGCATGGTGGCACACGCCTGTAGTCCTAGCTACTCAGGAGTCTTGAGCCCAGGAGTTTGAAGCTACAGTGATCTAGGACTATGTCACTGCACTCTGCATTCCAGCCTGGACAACAAAGTAAGACCCCATCTTTAAAAAAAATAAAATGAAAGAAGCCAATCTGAAAAGGTGACATGCTACATGATCCTAACTCTATGATGTCTTGGAAAAAGCAAAACTATAGAGACAACAAAAAGATGAGTGGTTGCCAGGTGCAAAGTAGCAGGGAGGAGGTAAACAGGCAGAGCACGGGAAATTTTTAGAGCAGTGAAACTATAGTACTATGCTAATGACAAGGCACTGAAGGCTCACCAAGGGCAACAAACGTACCGTCTGGAGGGGGACACGGATATAAAGGAGGCTGTGCACATGGGGTTGGGGGCAACGGGGTATGTAAAAAAATCTCTGTTCCTTCCTCTCAATTCTGCCATGAACCTAAAACTGCTTTTAAAAAATCATGGTTTTTAAAAGTTTACATGGAAAGCTACTGGCATGTTCTCTTATGAAGACAGAAACCAGCCAACTCTTGGTCAGCACAGACTCAACCCTAACCCTCTTCCATCTGGTCACCATCCTCGCAATTAAAGTAAATGCTAAGAACTTAATTACTAGTTACTAAGAACTTAAATCACTCAAAAATATTCATTCTACTTAGTGAGACATTTTAAACGTAAAAGTTACAGATACCTAAACAAAGTAACTGTTCAGTGAGAGGGAGTTGTTTGAACCAACTGCCACACAAGGCCCACCACGCAGCCACCACCAGCCATGCCAGAGACTCTGTACGCACATGGGGAGAGGCTTAGGAAGAGTTACTAAAAGGAAAAATCAGCCCCAATACAGCATATGTAAGAGGAAGGCACTGCCATTTACATTTAACCAAGATGGAAAAGGAAAGACGACGAAAGGGACAGAGGGGATGGACAGAGAGGGGGTGGAAAGGAAGGAAAGAATGCTTTGAAAACAACGGCCTGGCAGTGCTCACCTCTGGGGCAGCATTACAGATGACACGATTTGTGTGTGTGTGCATTTCTAAATTTCCCAAATGTTCTATAATGAGCATGTATGACTAATGTAATCAAAAGAAAAGAATATTTTTTAATTTAACAAAACTTGATAAAGGGCTCTTTGTCCAGAAATGGCCAAGTACTTCCTATCGGGTCAAACATAATCCAGGTAACAAGGCCGGGCGCGGTGGCTCACGCCTGTAATCCCAGCACTTCGGGAGGTGGAGGTGGGTGGATCACAAGGTCAGGAGATCAAGATCACGGTGAAATCCTGTTTCTACTAAAAATACAAAAAAAAAAAAAAAAAAAAAAAAAATTAGCCGGGTGCGGTGGCGGGCGCCTATAGTCCCAGCTACCCAAGAGGCTGAGGCAGGAAAATGGCGTGAACCCGGGAGGCGGAGCTTGCAGTGAGCTGAGATTGCACCACTGCACTCCAGCCTGGCGACAGAGCAAGACTCCATCTCAAAAAAAATAAAATAAAATAAAATAAACATAATCCACGTAAACATAAACTCTAGATGAAACACAAAAAAATATGAAAAGGTAAGCCAGTGATACAGGAGGGGAAATGATACTTGCAAGAAGGGAATGGAACATGGTAAGGTTTCCAGTTTCATGGCATTTGGCATGAGGGCAGCCCCAGCCTGTGCTCTATGGAACAGCTCAAACCTAAAGACACATAGCATCTCACAGGCTTGAACAAGAGGACAAAGAGCAGGAGACAGTTGGAAAAGGAGGCCCCATATTCTCTCCCTAACCTCCACCTAAACCATGTACACAAAAACAGAATCCAAGCGAAGGCCCAAGTACTGACCTGAGTTTTCAGGTGCCTCCCGTCACAAAGGAGAAAGAGTTTGCAGGTTTTTGTTGTTGTTGTTTGGCGTTTTGTTTTGTTTTGTTTTGGTTTTTTTTGAGACAGAGTCTCACACTGTCGTCCAGGCTGGAGTGCAGCGGTGCGACCTTGCCTCACTGCAACCTCCGCCTCCCGGGTTCACACCATTCTCCTGCCTCAGCCTCCTGAGTAGCTGGGTCTACAGGTGTGCCACCACGCCTGGCTACTTTTTGTATTTTTAGTAGAGACAGGGTTTCACCATATTGGCCAGGCTGGTCTCGAACTCGTGACCTTGTGGATCCACCCGCCTCGGCCTCCCAAAGTGCTGGGATTACAGGCGTGAGCCACCGCACCCGGCCAGAGTGTACATTTTTAATTCAATCAAGTTAACTAAGTGTTAAAGCAAATAAATACTTTTCAGAAGAATATAACAGAACCCAGGGTTTCTATATGTCATGCACAATTATCCAAAATCCAATTCAAACTTACAAAATTACTCCAAAATACAAACAAAAAACACGAGCCATACTCAGACACCAACCTCAAGATGACCCACGTACTAGAATAAGCAGGCAAGGATCTTAAAGTGACCTTAATATGTATGTCCAAGGACATAAAGAAAAATATACTGCAATAAAAGACAAGAAGAAATCTTGACAAAAAAACAGAAACTATTAAAATAAAGAGCCAAATGAAGATTCTAGAAGTGAAAAATACAACATCCGAAATTTTAAAAAAAGCCGGGCGCGGTGGCTCACGCCTGTAATCCCAGCACTTTGGGAGGCCGAGGCGGGCGGATCACAAGGTCAGGAGATCGAGACCACGGTGAAACCCCGTCTCTACTAAAAATACAAAAAATTAGCCGGGCGCGGTGGCGGGCGCCTGTAGTCCCAGCTACTCAGGAGGCTGAGGCAGGAGAATGGCGTAAACCCAGGAGGCGGAGCTTGCAGTGAGCCGAGATCACGCCACTGCACTCCAGCCTGGGCGACAGAACGAGACTCCGTCTCAAAAACAAAAAACAAAAAACAAAAAAAAAACGAAATTAAAAAAAAAATTCATTGGATAGGCATAACATCAGTGTGGAGATGTGAAAAAATCAGTTGTGGTGCGGTGGCTCACGCCTGTAATGCCAGCACTTTGGGAGGTCAAGGCGAGAGGACTGCTTGAGGTCAGGAGTTCAAAACCAGCATGGGCAATCTCCAAAAAACAAACAAAAAAATGTTAAATTGACCAGGCACAGTGGCTTATGCTGTATTCCCAGCATTTTGGGAACCTAAGGTGCACAGATAACTTGAGGTCAGGAGTTCAAGACCAGCCTGACCAACATGGCGAAAATTCATCTCTACAAAAATACAAAAATTGGCTAGGAATGGTGGCACAGACCTGTACTCCCAGCTATTTGAGAGGCTGGGATGGGAGGATCAGTTCAGCCCTGGAGGTTGAGGTTGCAGTGAGCCAAGAGAATGCCACCGCACTCCAGCCTGGGTGACAGAGCGAGACACCATCTCAAAAAAAAAAAAAAAAAAAAATTTAAAAATCAGTGAGCCTGAAAAAAGATTCTTGAGACAGAAGAACCAAGTGAAGGAGGTGACTTCAAGACACACCCCAAGACTCCAGGAACCAGGACAGTGCAGTGCAGTGCCGGCGTAAGGACCAACACACAGATAAAAAGAACTGAGCCACGCACCAAGAATCAGACCCACACTCACAGGATGTCCAAAGCCTCCAAGGCAATCCAATGGGGAAGAGAAAGCCTTTTCAACAAATGGTGCTAGAAAACTGGATGTGTACATGAACACAAGGATAAACTGGACTTCACTAAAATGAGAAACTTCTGCTCAAGAAGCACTGGCAGGAAGGACTGCGCGCCCTGCTGACTGCTCCCCGGCTGCAGCTGACACTCAGGCTGCTTCCCAGAGGACTCAGGACACACGGGTCCTGCTGCCCCTGGGTTCTGCAGAAGCTACAGGAACTCCTCCAGGCACAGCACACTCAGCCTTGGTTTTCAGAATGATGTTTAGTTTTACCTTATTCTGTCTCCATGAAGGTATTATTAGTAAAGATACTCTGGTCTTTTTATTTATTTATTTATTTTTGAGACAGAGTCTCACTCTGTGGCCCAGGCTGGAGTACAGTGGCACAATCTCTGCTCACCGCAACCTCTGCCTCCTGGGTTCAGGCGATTCTCCTGCCTCAGCCTCCCGAGTAGCTGGAATTACAGGCACCCACCATCATGCCCGGCTAATTTTTTGTATTTTTAGTACAGATGGGGTTTCACTATGTTGACCAGGCTGATCTTGAACTCCTGACCTTGTGATCTGCCCACCTCGGTCTCCCAAATGCTAGGATTACAGAAGATACTCTTGTCTTTAAAATACAACCTTGATTTTGGTCAAAAACCATTATTATAATTCTTTAAAAAAGAGAAATTCTCACAAAGAAAAAACACTCTGAAGGGAATGTAATTCTGGGTGCTCATTTAGGAGAGACAATACCAAAACAGAGCTTATCCATGGAAGACCCACCTTAACCTACAGGAAGCCTAGAAACGACACCAGGAAAACAGAGCAGAAAGGGCTCACAGAACGCCTGCCACCTAAAAGGATAGACTGATGGTATTCTGAAGGTAGAAATTAAGACCAGTAGTAGTTGGCAGCTACCAGGAGGAAAATTTCTGCCCCATTTAAACAAAGAAAGAAATAAACTGTAAAGTTAGGTGTAGTGGCTCATGCCTGTAATTCCAGCACTTTGAGAGGCTGAGGCGGGAGGACTGCTTCAGCCCAAGAGTTCAAGACTCGCCTGGGCAACAAAGTGAGACCCCCATTTCTACAAAAAAATAAAAAAACTGGCCGGGCACGGTGGCTCACGTCTGTAATCCCAGCACTTTGGGAGGCTGAGGCAGGTAGATTACCTGAGGTCAGGAGTTTCAGACCATCCTGGCCAACATGGTGAAGCCCCATCTCTACTAAAAATACAAAAATTAGCCGGGCATGGTGGCGCACACCTGTAGTCCAGCTACTCGGGAGGCTGAGGCGGGAGAATCACTTGAACCCAGGAGGCAGAGGCTGCAGTGAGCTGAGATCACACCACTGCACTCCAGCCTGACGACAAAGCAAGACTCCGTCTCAAAAAATAAATAAATAAATAAAAATACAAACACACATGTAAGGCAACGAAAGAAACAACAGTTGGGTTAGGATCACAAAACCATAAATACTTACTCATTTTCTCTAACATCATAATCACTGAAAAAAATGCTCCAATCAGGAGGGCTTTATAAGACATAAATAACCATAATAATATTAGTACTATTTTTTATACTACAACTGCACTCAACACCAACACAAAACCTTGTGGAAACAAAAAGAAATACATGCAATGTTGAGCACTATGGATTTATTTCTGGAGTTTAACTGGCATAGATTAGTTTACTATAAAAATCCTACGATTGGCTGCAAATAATAAAACTCATCCTGAAACTCTGTCTTAAACTTTTTTTATTTTTATTTTTTTTGAGACAGAGTCTCACTCTGTCACCCAGGCTGGAGTGCAGCGACGCAATCTTGTAGCTGAGACTGTGGGAACACGCCACCACAACCGGCAAATTTTTTGTATTTTTGGTAGAGACGGGGTTTTACCATGTTGGCCAGGCTGGTCTCAAACTCCTGGCCTCAAGTGATCTGCCCGCTGTAGCCTCCCAAAGTTTCAACCTTTTTTAGAACGGTTAACAAGGTTTGCAAAAAAAGCCGTAACAAAACTGGGGCCACACTCTAGCAGCACTTTCAGCTAAACACCAAGTGAGTATACAGTGGGCACCACGAAGAGACCTGCGCTCTCCTGATTCACTAGTGTCACTCCTAAGAGTTTTTCTAAATAGAACAGACATAACCTAAGACTAGAAAGTGGTTAGATGAATTACAGGTCCTCAAAATAATGAAGCAGCAGCAGCAGTTAAAATGAGAATTATTAGAAGTCAGTAAAATAAAAAGAATTATTTGTTAAATGAAAAAACAAGAAAGTATAAATTCACTTGTTTCAACTAGTATATATGCAATATAACATTAAAAAATCAGCCAGACATGGTGGCTGAGGCCTGTCATCCCAGCACTTTGGGAGGCCAAGGCAGGTGGATTACTTGAGGTCAGGAGTTCGAGACCAGCCTGGCCAGCATGATGCCCGTCTTTACTAAAAGTACAAAAATTAGCTGGGTGTGGTGGTACCTGCCAGTAATCTTAGCTGCTCAGGAAGCTGAGACAGGAGAATCATTTGAGCCTGGGAGGTAGAGGCTGTAGTGAGTCGAGATCGCACCACTGCACTCCAGCCTGGACAATAGAATGAGACTCTATCTCAAAAAAAAAAAAAAAGTTGTGTTAGGATGATAAAATCATGGCGAATTATTCATTTTCTCTAACAGGAAAATTATGAAAAATCTGTACTTAGAATGGTTTTTATCTTTTTATAAATAAATGTGTGCCTGTCTGTATTTTATATACAACGCCTCTGCACTCAATAATACTACCTAAAAATCTTTTGGAAACAGAAATTAGTACAAATCTTTTGGAAACAGAAATTAGTACAGAAATTAGTACATTATTACAATATGTAATAAAAAATTCTGAATCTATTTCTAGAGTTTCACTAGTCAAAATAAAAATCACACAATTAGCTATTAGTAATAAAACTCAGCTGGGCGTGGTGGCTCACGCCGTTTAGGAGGCCGAGGCAGGCAGATCATGAGGTCAGAAGATCGAGACCATCCTGGCTAACATGGTGAAACCCCACCTCTACTAAAAATATAAAAAATTAGCCGGGCGTGGTCACAGGCTCCTGTAGTCCCAGCTACTCAGGAGGCTGAGACAGGAGAATGGCAAAAACCCAGGAGGTGGAGGTTGCAGTGAGCCAAGACCGCGCCACTGCACTCCAGCCTGGGCAACAGAGCGAGATTCCGTCTTAAAAAAAAAAAAAAAAAAAGAAAAGAAAGTAATAAAACTCATGCGGAATTTTTTTTCCCAAAGAAATGGATGCGGCCGGGCGCGGTGGCTCAAGCCTGTAATCCCAGCACTTTGGGAGGCCGAGGCGGGTGGATCACGAGGTCAGGAGATCGAGACTATCCTGGCTAACATGGTGAAACCCCGTCTCTACTAAAAATACAAAAAACTAGCCGGGCGTGGTGGCGGGCGCCTGTAGTCTCAGCTACTTGGGAGGCTGAGGCGGGAGAATGGCGTGAACCCGGGAGGCGGAGCTTGCAGTGAGCCGAGATCACGCCACTGCACTCCAGCCTGGGAGACACAGCGAGACTCCGTCTCAAAAAAAAAAAAAAAAAAGGAAATGGATGCTTTTCATTTTAACCCTTTTCTATTTAGATAGATACCCGCTGTTATTTGCCTCAAAAGTCTATAAGTCAAAATGGAGACTCCTTAGTTTTCCTCTTTCAGTCTAATAAGCAATTTTTTATTAGGAAATATATCACACACACAAAAGAAATTATAAAATATATGCAAGGCTTTCAAAGCACAGTAAAATTAATCACAGAATTTAAATAGTAAGATATCATTCACTAAACAATCCATTCAACTTGTTTGGAATTTTCATAACACAATGTTGAGGAGGAGAGTGGAAAAATACATACATACAATTTAAAGCAGTAATAATAAAGCGATCCCTATACTCATTACATGCCTTAAGAAATAAAAATTTTGGCTCTTGAGATTATACCGGAAGACAAAAATAAAAAAAGAAATAAAAATTTACCCATACCTTAAAAACTCCATACACCCGCTTCTATACTAACTACCCAAAATGTATGTTAAACATTTCCCTAAAGAACCCTTGTGCTCTGTTGGTGGGAATATAAACTATTACAGCCATTATGGAAATCAGTATGAAGGTTCCTCAAAAAAGTAAAAATAGCATGAACATATGATCCAGCAATCCCACTTCCAGGTGCACAGCCAAAGGAAAGGAAATCTGCGTCTTGAAGAGGTATCTGCACTCCTGTGTTCACCGCAGCACTGTTCACAACAGCCAAGCTATGAAAACAACCTCAGTGTCCAGCAACAGATGAACAGATAATATAGTATATACACAATGGAATACTCTTCGGTAACAAAAAGCAAGGAAACCCTGCCATTTACGACAACATGAAAACTGAGAGGGCATAATGCTAACTGAAATAAGCCAGAGAAAGATAAATGCTGTACAGTATCACTTACATGTGTAATCTTTTTTTTTTAAGAGACAGGGTCTTGTTCTATAGCCCAGCCTGGAGTGTAGTGGCACAATCATAGCTCACTTCAGCCTCAACCTCCTGGGCTCAAGCGATCTTCCCGCCTCAGCCTTTTGAATGAATAGCTGGGACTACAAGCACATGCCACACCTGGCTAATTTTTTAATTTTTTTGTAGAGATGGTGTCCTGTGTTGTGCAGGCTGGTAGTGAATACGTGGTCTCAAGCGACCCTCCAGGCTCAGCCTCTCTAAGTGCTGGGATTGCAGGTGTGAGCCAGAGTGCCCAGCCTATAGTTAACAATATTGCACTGTATACTCGGAATTTGCTGAAAGAGTAGATCTTAGCCATTCTCACTGAACAAAACACAACAAGGGTAACTGCTAATTAATTTGATTGCAGTAATCACCTCACTATCCTTACACCAAATCACTTTGTACATTTTATATAAAATTTTATTTGCCAATTATACCTCAATAAAGCAGAAACAAACAAACAAACAAACAAAACTGTGTCCTTACAGTGTCATCACCTGTGGGTGTGTGTCTAAACCCTCTTGGCTTTGCTTACACCGGCGCATCAACGTGCACGATGGCAGGGCTCTCTGTTTTGCACTGGGTGCTCTATGAGTACTCCTCCAGGACACAGCCCATACATTCTGTGGCCAATGGACAATCTGGTTCTTTCCAATTTGGGGCTGCCAAAAACAATGCTGCGAGGAACATTACTGCACATGTGTTCCGGTGCACCGATACAATGCTGCACATGTGTTCCGGTGCACCGATACAAGTCTCCCTAGAGCATTGTGCTGGTCAGAGTATGCTCTCTGCTCACCTTTTCCAGATGATGCAAAACGTTTCCAAATAACTAGACCAAGCTCCACTCTCATCAAAAGCAGACGAGAATCCCACAGCTCTACATCAACAGATTCTCTCCAGTTTAACTCTTGGCAGTCTTGTGCGTGGAATGGAAAGTCTGAGCAGTTTAATTTGTATTGTAGAGACTGCATCTCTTTTTCATGTTTATAGGCACTCCTGGCCTATTGTCCTACTGTTCTAAAGCAGATATTTGGGCCGGGCGCGGTGGCTCAAGCCTGTAATCCCAGCACTTTGGGAGGCCGAGACGGGCGGATCACGAGGTCGGGAGATCGAGACCATCCTGGCTAACACGGTGAAACCCCGTATCTACTAAAAAAATACAAAAAACTAGCCGGGCGAGGTGGCGGGCGCCTGTAGTCCCAGCTACTCGGGAGGCTGAGGCAGGAGAATGGCGGGAACCCGGGAGGCGGAGCTTGCAGTGAGCTGAGATCCGGCCACTGCACTCCAGCCTGGGAGACAGAGCGAGACTCCGTCTCAAAAAAAAAAATAAATAAAAAAAATAAAGCAGATATTTATCAATGTGGTCTATAAATGCATTAATATATTATATTCCTCTAGGCATTAGCAGTAAAGATGTCCCACTAACAAATTTTCTGATAATCACCGACTTAAGAGTTATCTTCTTTTTTTCAGGGGGGTTGGGGGCGGTGGAGACAGAGTTTTGCTCTGTCACCCAAGGAAGTGCAGTGGCACAATCTTGGCTCACTGCAACCTCTGCCTCCCGAGTTCAAGTAATTCTTGTGCCTCGGCCTCCAGAGCAGTTGGGACTACAGACGCGCACCACCACACCCAGCTAACTTTTTTGTGTTTTTTAGTAGAGACAGGGTTTTACCATGTTGGCCAGGATGGTCTCTAACTCCCGACTTCAGGTGATCTGCCGGCCTCTGCCTCCCAAAGTGCTGGGATTACAAGTGTGAGCCACCGTGCCCAGCCAAGAGTTATCTTCAATTGTATAAAACCCATTACAATGAGTACCTAAATAGCAGAATCAAATTACTATTCTCCACCAAAAGGAAGCAGGCTCTTTGTCGAAATGGCTGATTCCAGGGCTGGATCAAGGAATATATATATATATACAAGGTGAACTTTAAACACTTTGTGCCATAAGGAAGTACTCAGGAAGTAAGAGAGGTATGTTGAAAGTATACTAGAGCCAGCTTGAACAGGCTCCAGTTGGTCAATCACAGATAACCTGAGTATCAAAATAAATAATAACAGAACCACCAGGAGGGGGGTTGGGCAGTAAATGACTGGCAAGGAGCATCAGGCAACTTCATGGAGTGATAGAAATGGACATGTCGACCATTGTGTGGGTTACATGGGTGTACGCACTTGTCAAAACTCTGCAAACCGTTAACACTGAAGATCTGCGTGTTCTGTTTGTAAAGTATGCATCAATTTAATGTAATTTACCATTTTTACAGACTAAAGAAGAAAAAACACATATCACTGTCAATAGATGTATTTGACAAAATTCAACATCAATTCATGATATACCAGAAGTAAAAGAGAATTTTCTTACCTTGATAAAGAAAATCTGCAAAATCTACAGCTAACATCTTACTTAACTGTAAGAGACTAACGGCTTTCCCCCTAGATCAGGAAGGAGATCATACTGGACACCCTTGCCAGTACAATAAAAAAAAAGAAAAGAAATAAAAAGCATACAGATTGAAAAAGAAAAAAAATCCTGCTCTATTTGCAGACATGATTCTCTACGTAGAGAATCCCATGGAATCTACAAAAAAGCTCCTAAAACTAATAAATGAGTTTAGCAAGGTTGCAGAATGTAGGTTCAAATAATCAACTGTATACCCTATATACTTGCAATAAACAGCGGGAAACTTTTTAAAGTACTACTTATAATACCCCCCAAAATTGGAATACTGAGGGATAAATCTAAGAAAATATATGTATGCTGAAAGTTACAAAATGCTGATGAAAGAAATCAAAGAATACTGAAATAAATGGAGAGATATACCATATTCATGGACTGGAAGACTCATATTGTTAAGATATCACTCCTCCCCAAACAGGTCAATAGATGCAACACAATTCTAAACAAAATTCCAGGAAGATGTTTTAAGGATATCAACAAGCTGATTCTAAAATGTATACAAAAAGGGAAAGGAACTAGAATGACCAAAATAATTTTGAAAAAGAAGAACACACTTGGAGAACTCACACTACTTGACTTCGAAACTTTAGTAAAGCTATAGTAATCACAATAGGGTGGCACTGGCCAAGAGAAAAACACGCAGTTAAAGAGAAGAGAAGAGAAGAGAATCCAGAAACAGAATCATACAAGCAGGCCAACCAATCTTCGGCAAAGATGCAAGTCAACTCAACACACACAGGATAGTCTTTTCAGGAAACGGCAGGAACAACTGATTGCTCACATGCAAATTTCTTACGTTTGCCGTGTTACACAGACCTTTGCTCAAAATAAATCAGAGACCTAAAAGTAAAACCGTAAAACTTCTAGAAGAAAACACAGAAGAACAGCTTTCTGACCCTGGATTGCGCAGAGTTCTTAGATACGGCATCAAAAGCAAATCCATAAAAGAAAAAAATGATAAATTGTACTTCCACAAAATTTAAAACTTTTGTTCTGAAAAAGATAGTGTTAAGAGAAGGAAAAAACAAGCCAAAGACAGGAAAAAATATTTGCAAATCATGTAGCTGACAAAAAACATGTCCATATTTATGTGAAGGACTTTCAAATGCAATAATAACTCAATGAAAAAATGGGTGAGACATGAACAGATACTTCGTCAAAGATATACAAAACTCAAATGAAAAAGTGCCCAACTTTATTAGTCTTCAGAGACATCCAAATTAAAATAAACTAGACCTGGAATGACTAAAGAAGAAAACTGGCCGGGTGCGGTGGCTCATGCCTATAATCCCAGCACTTTGGGAGGCCGAGGAGGGCGGATCACAAGGTCAGGAGATCGAGACCATCCTGGCTAACATGGTGAAACCCCGTCTCTACTAAAAATACAAAAAATTAGCCGGGCGTGGTGGCAGGCGCCTGTAGTCCCAGCTACTCGGGAGGCTGAGGCAGGAGAATGGCGTGAACCCGGGAGGCAGAGTTTGCAGTGAGCTGAGATCATGCCACTGCACTCCAGCCTGGGCGACAGAGCGAGACTCCGTCTCAAAAAAAAAAAAAAAAAAAAAGAAGAAAACTGACAATAACAAGTACTAGGGAGGAAGCAAAACAAAAAGAACTATCCTACATTGCTACTGGGAACACAAAATGGTACAGGCACTTTGGGAAAGTCTGGAAGTTTCTTTTCATCTTTTCTTTTCTTTTTTTTTTTTTGAGACAGAGTCTCACTCTGTCGCCCAGGCTAGAGTGCAGTGGTGCCATCTTGGCTCACTGTAACCTCCACCTCCCAGGTGCAAGAGATTCTCCTGCCTCAGACTCCCAAGTAGCTGGGACTACAGTGGCACGCCACCACGCCTGGCTAATTTTTTTTTTTTTTTTTTTTTTTAAGTAGAGATGGGGTTTCACTGCATTGGTTAGGCTGGTCTCAAACTCCTGGCCTCAACTGATCTGCCAGCCGCGGCCTCCCAAAGTGCTGGGATTACAGGCGTGAGCCACTATGCCCAACCTTATTCATTTATTTATTTATTTATTTATTTATTTTGAGTTGGAGTCTCACTCTGTCACCCAGGCTGGTGTGCAGTGGCGTGATCTCAGCTCGCTGCAACCTCCATTTCCTGGGTTCAAGCAATTCTCCTACCTCAGCCTCCCGAGTAGTTGAGATTACAGGTGCCTGCCACCACACCCAGCTAATTTTTGCATTTTTAGTAGAGATGGGGTTTCACTACGTTGGCCAGGCTGGTCTCGAACTCCTGACTTCAGGTGATCCACTCCCCTCAGCTTCCCAAAGTGCTGGAACTACAGGCGTGAGCCACTGCACCTAACCACCTTTTTATTTTTTTGAGACAGGGTCTCACTATGTGGCCCTGTGGCCCAGGATGGAGTACACTGGCATGTTCACCACTCACTGCAGCCTTGAACTCCAGGACTCAGCAATCGTTCCACCTCTCAGCCTCCGAAGTAGCTGGGACTACTACAGGTGTGTATCACCACACACAGCTTTTTATAATTTTTTTTTTGGGAGGAGTCTCACTCTTGTCACCCAGGCTGGAGTGCAATGGGGTGAACTCAACTCACTGTAACCTCCACCTCCCAGGTTCAAGTGATTCTCCTGCCTTAGCCTCCCAAGTAGCTAGGATTACAGGTGCCCACCACCACACCCGGCTAATTGTGGTATTTTTAGTAGAGATGGGGTTTCACCATGTTGGCCAGGCTGGTCTCAAATTCCTGACCTCAGGTGATCTGCCTGCCTTGGCCTCCGAAAGTGCTGAGATTACAGGTGTGAGCTACCACGCCCGGCCTAATTGTTAAATTTTTAGTAGACAGGGTGTATGTTTGTTTGTTTGTTTGTTTGAGGTAGGGTCTCACTCTGTGGCCCAGGCTAGGCTGCAGTGGTACTATCTCAGCTCATTGCAACCTTCACCTCCTGGGTTCAAGCAATTCTCGTGCCTCCAGAGAAGCTAGAATTACAGGCATGTGCCACCATGCCCGGCTGATTGTTGTATTTTTAGGAGAGACAGGGTTTCACCATGTTGGCCAAGCTGGTCTCTAACTCTTGACCTCAGGTAATCCGCCCACTTCGGCCTCATGCCTAGTCCAGGCTGGTCTTAAATTCCTGGCCTCAAGTGATCCTCCCACCTTGGCCTCCCAAAGTGCTGGGATTTCAGGCGTAAGCCACAGTGCCTGGTCCAGGTTGGTCTTAAATTTCTGGCCTCAAGCAATCCTCCCGCCTCAGCTTCCCAAAGTGCTGGGATTACAGGTGTGTGCCACTGCACCTGACCAGATGGTTTCTTAAGTTCAACATACCCATAAATCTGATCCCTAGTTTTGTTTTGTTTTTTTCAAATCATGCAGCCAGCAACCCAAACCAGAATAGTTTCAGAGAGACTCTGACTCCTAGGCATTTACCCAAATGAGATGAATGCCTATGCTGACAAGAAAAACTGTATGTGAACATTTACAGCAGCTTTACTCCCAACTTCCAAAAACTGGAAACAACCCAAATCTTCTTCAAAGGGTAAATGGATAAACAAACTGGGGGCACATTCACACAATGGAATAGCACTCAGCAATAAAAAGAACAAATTAATAGTAAATAAAACAAAGCAGATGAATCTGAAATGCATTATCTTAAGTGAAAGAAGCCAGACTGAAAAGCAACCCAGACTAGGATTCCATAGATACTCATTCTGGAAAAGGCAAAATCATTAGCAATGGAGAACAAAGGTCAAGGGAGGCGTGAAGGGTTGATGAGGGAACATTTTGGGAGGTGATGGAGCTAACTGTTCTGTTGCTTGACTGTGGCGGTGGTTACGCAACTCAAAGGATTCATCAAAATTCACAAGCACAGACTAAAAAACAGTGCATTTTACTGAATGTAAATAAGTTTAAACAAACATAAGCTAATAAATACTGACAGTGATATATTACAGCCTACTGATTCTAATAAATGTAGACAGAATGATGGAGTTAGAAAACCCAGCATGATTCTTTATAGCAATAACTGATTCAGGGAAGACTCATCAACAGATGCTAGAACTAGTGGGTAAAAGTTTAAGGAGATTCAGGATATTTACATAGTCTCAAAGTATCTTCCCCCAAATTACTCATCATTTACAAAAGGCAAAATAAATAAATTTCCACTGGACAGGGCTGGTAGAAACCAACTTAACGAAGTGGTCAGAGTTAACATTACTAGTTACAGGACAAAGTGACATCACAGCCTTCCGATAAGACACTGAATTGGACATACCATTACTTCTATAGTAATCTTCTCAAAAATGCATGATTCAAATAGGACACAAGAAAACATCAGACAATCCCACATCAAAGGACACTGTACAAAATAGCTGGTCTATACTTTTCAAGGCCCAGGCCAAGGCCAAAGCCAAGATCATGAAATACTGAGAAACCAGCCCAGATTAAAGAGGCCAGAGAGGTATGACAACTTGATACTGGACCAGGGGGAAGAAACTATGACGGACATCCTTGAGACAAAAGATGAAATTTGAATATAAACTATGGATTAGAATATATTATTGTATTACTGTACAATTTCCTGATATTTATTACTGTACTGCCATTAGGTAAGGAAACAGTCTTATCTAACACATGCTGAATTATTTACAGATAAAAGAGTATGATATGTTTTATATAGGTGTATATATATATGAGAATGAAAATAATGCAAATGGGGCAAAAACAACTGGTAAATTTGGTAAAGGGTATAAGGGTTTTTTTAAATAATTATTGCAACTATTATGTACATTTGAAATTATGTCAAAATTTAAAATAACAACAAAAATCCCAAGGATGAAACTGCTTTCACAACCCAGCACTATCTATTCCAAAACTAGTAGAAATTTTACAGTTTGTTTTTGTTTGTCTGTTTGTTTGTTTTGTGAGACGGAGTCCTGCTCTACTCCCAGGCTGGAGTGCAGTGGCACAATCTCCGCTCACTGCAATCTCCGCCTCCGGGTTCAAGCAATTCTCCTGTCTCAGCCTCCTGATTAGCTGGGATTACAGGCGTGCACCACCACGCCAGGCTAATTTTTATAGTTTTAGTAGGGACAGCGCTTCACCCTGTTGGCCAGGCTGGTCTCGAATTCCCGACCTCAGGTGATCCGCGCGCCTCAGTCTCCTAAAGTGCTGGGATTACAGGCGTGAGTGACCTGTGTTTTTAAACTAATTGGCATTACTAATTTAACAGAGTGAATTTGCAAAAAATTGAAAAAATCAGTTTGCATTCACTTAATATCCGTTTAGAAGCCTATGGTCCTGATGATTTCAGAAGTGTATTTCACTTCAGCATTTCCTCCAGCTATGGAAAATACCAATTTATCATCTACTTGAATCTTTTTTTTCTTATTCTGTTTTGCACTGTTCTCAAAATACAGATAAAGGACACAAGAAAGAACCAACATGTAAAACACAGCACACAAGGAATCCTGAGTACACATTCAACAGGACTAAGTATTAGATGACATGCAGGCTAAAGCTACTACCGCATTACAAGTATACGAAAGAAAACAATGCACTAAGATCTGTGTCATCATTAACTCATGCAATGTAATTTTATAATTGTATATGCAGGAAGATTTTTTACTGTTTAAAAATAAGAAATGGGCTCTGGAAAAAAATGCTGAAGAGCAAGTAGTATATCGAAGGTTAAAATATCTGGATGAAGGAAAAGTTTGGGATGAGACTACATTTGAGAACCATCGAAAAGTACCTGAAATGGTTGCTGCTGGGATGAAAAAGCAGCAGAAACCTTTGGCGGAAGCTGGGTTGCTATAGCAACAGGAGTCCCAGTCTGCCCATCCTTTCCTGTCACAACCTTTACCTGAGAGGAAATATTTTGAGAAAAAAAGGCAACATGATTTTTACAACTGCTCAAAATTTTGTTAGAATTTTATTGCTGATAGCTCACTGACATTGGGGTTTAAAAATGGAATGTTTTTGCATCAAATCCTGTAAAAGGATACTGAACTGACAGATTTATAGCACAACAACCTAACTCAAACTGCAAACCTTGCAGAAACTCCAATTTAAGTCAAAGTGCAATATCTTTAGATTCTGCAACTTCAAATTTTAAAAATGCATATGGCAGACAGACTTCAAGTAACAAAGCCCTAAGAACTCTGCAGGAGATCTGCACAATAGCCACTCTGTTATATGTAGGGTCAGAATGGCAAAGGTCTTTTTCACCAGGAAGTTAGAAAAACGAATCTGTTTTCTTTCTAAGCACAGAGAAGGGAGATTGAGCTTACAGACAACATTGGTATACAAACGTAAGAGAAATGAATTTTACTGTTTCAGGACAATAGAGGTGAAATCCTCAAAATAATCATATAAACCTGTTGAAAAATAAATATAATTCATCCTGGAAAAGGCGTTAAAAGAAAACACAAAATGGCAAAGTCACACAAATACATCCATAGATACCAGGAAGGACTGCTTGAGCAAAGAGACTAGCTTTTGTTCACCAAAAGCGGATTTCTTTGCAGAAGAGCTGACAAATATTTAAATTATTTTAACTGTATCATAAAACAAAATAAGCTCCACCAACATAGTATACACTACACAACACAAAGGCACAAAATACAGTGCGTCACGGTCCAATCTGCTCTCACTCTGGTTTTCAGGAAGTCTCAGACTCACCATGGTACTAAGAAATCTCAGTTAAGGGGTTTATTATGTGCCATTCCAAGCACCCAAAAAGTATACTCTCTAAAAAAGAGTCACTCTTAAATATCACTTAATAGGTATTTGTAAAAATGAGTTTTAAGTATGATCTCAAATCTTAAGACTACATCTAAAAATTGAGTAACTTCTCAAACTAGTTTTTTGCCATAATAACTATTTCAATGATGAAGGTCCCATATACATACATCTAGTGACTTATGACTGGTTATTATAAAAAGCTAGTGACTTAAATCGGTTGAAAACCATGCTGATGGTGTCTTTAAGGAGCTCTATAGAAGTAAAATGTGAAACCTGGAAAACCAGACAAAGGGTGCTGGGCTTTCACACTTTCGGCTGGTGAGAGCCGTCAGCGTCAGCCAACAAACCACACACCCAGATACAAGGGGGAAAAACTGGACACGCTCGCTGAGCTCTCTGAACCTGAGATCAACCCTTGGTGCTCAATGAAAACATTGGATGTTGAATACGCACTCATTGCAGCGCAGCTCCGTCCCTTCCTCCTGACACACTTCTGGGCTCAACAGCTCTTCCTTCCCATGAAGGAGGCCAAACACATTCTTCACGTCTACTTATGGCTCAAATCCTTGTGAAACCAAAACCTTAAAATACCGCAGGCTCAATAAATTATTACTTAATTCACTGTTGCATAGACTCTGATCATCTAGAAGATTTGTACTAAGCAAATTAACTCCTATTTCTTACCTCGTCATTGATAACCTCAGATTTTTCTTCCTCCTCTTCCTCCTCCTCCTCCTCTTCTTCAATGTCCAAATCATTCTGCCTAAGATATGCTTGTAATGGGGCATAATGTTTCTTCTTGAAAGCTAAGAAATCCATCATGTTCCCTTGAAAGTGTTGCAAGAAAAACAGTTCAATCAAATACTCCTTGAAGACCTCCTTCAGAGCCTGCATCTCCTGGTAATGATAGTCCAGGCACTGCTTCCTCATCTGCGCCATCTCCGGAGAGGCTGGGGGAATCTCCTCTAACTTCTTGGGAGCCTTCTTCACTCCCGCGTTCCCCACAGATGTGAGTGGGAGGCTGGAAAGGCCTGGGGGCACGGCAGTCCTGGAAGGGCTGGTGGGCGGGGGTGGGGATGTCATCCCAAACCCTGCTGCGCCCCCAGCCCCGGGGAGCAGCACGCCGGGCGTCCTCTCGAAGCCCAGGGGCCGGGACAGCGGCGGCCCCTGCAGCACCTGCTGCTGCTGGACCAGCTGGCCCTGGATGATGCTGCTGATCTGTGGTGGCAAGTTAGCCGTGGTGATGTGGCTTGGGCTGGCCAGGGGCTGCAGGCCAGCCCCACCTGCGGCTGCAGGGCTCTGGGGTCCCAAGTGGTGGATGGTGCCCCCTGACTGTGTGTGGGGCTGGGAGGGTCTCCGCTCTCGGACTGTGATAGGCGTACCCGGGTGCTGGAGCTGAACCTGGGCTCCCTGGGTGATCTGGGTGAGTCCTGACCCATCCTGAAACACAAAGTGTCCGCCACTGGATGGGCTCAAGCTGATCTGCCTCACCAGCACACTGGCATCCACGAAGCCCCCCGTGGGGCTGCTGCTGCAGAGGCCCAGCCCAGGGCCAGGAGCCCCTGCACGCACATTCTGCAGGGCCTGCCCCGGCCCGGGGCTGGGCTGCGTGGGGCTCTGGGTCTGGACCTGCTGGGACAGTGGGGACGTGACCTGAATGTATGATGGAGACCCGTGCTCGAACCGCCGAGGCTGAGCACTGAACTGGAAGCCTGGAGAGGTGGGGCTGGGGAGCGGCAGCGGGGCCAGTGTGATCTGCTGGTTTCCCCCGACGACAGGGCCCACGCTTTGCAGGGTGATGTTCACATTCTGCCCGGCTGCAGGGCTCCTATTCATCAGCTGCTGTATTTGGTAACTGGGAGACTGGGGTGCCGATGGGCTCGCTGAGGGAGCGAAGGGAGCTGCGGGGGACGGGGGTGGGTTGGGGTGGGCCGACTGCTCCTCACCCTCGCTGCCAGGGCAGGCCCTGGGCCTCTGCAGCTGATGCTGGACGTTCTGGGGGCCAGTGCCATGGTGCATGATCACCTCCCTTCTGTATCCAATGTGTCGTTCTCCTAAAAATTAAAATTAAAATCAAGTTACTTGAAGGCACACATAATTGTTTTATTATCATTTAACGGCACTGAAAAGACACTGTGAAAGTATATTCCCACTGCATCTGATTCAAACGACAGAGCTGACTCACAATCAATATGGCACAGCTGGAGAAATGTGTCCTCAGTCACTGCTGTGCCTGGGGTGGCCCCCATGGGAGTGGGTGGGTAATCTAAACCACCTACTGAGGGAAGAACGTACCAATCATCGCTGACCTCAACAGCTAACCTGTGTGGGCGCTTGGAGAGACCAGGCCATCCCTCAAATCCTCACGGCCGCCCTGTGGGGTAGGCACTACTCACACCTCATTTGAAGGACTAGGAGATTGAACTATAGGAGTACCTGTGAGCTGTTCAAGGCCACACAGCTGGCAGGCAGAAGAGCAAGGTCTGAAGCCAACACTCACGCTGTGGACCACGAGGCCCCTTTCCAGCCTCTGCCCGCCTCTCCCTACAGAGGGACAGCTCTCTGCTCACTGCCGCCCAGTGCCCAGGACACATTCTGTGACTCTTGTTGAATGAGGGTGTGCAGCACCACCTCGCCAGAAGCAAATACCCAGCCCTCCCCAGCCAGTAGTTCTTATCAACCTCCAGGACTACCTCAACTGCAAACTCTCCTCTTGTAAATCCAGTTCAAAGACACTGAGCCCCAGTTTTGTGTCAGGCCCGGTGCTACCACAGGAGAGTAGAGACAGACACGGGTAAGACGGTCCTTGCCCTGGGGAGGCTGCCAGCCTATGCCAGGAGCTAGGAGAAAATATGACATCAAGTCCTGGAGTGGAAGGTAGGGAATGGCCTCAGATCTCAACATTCTCCCTAAGAACACACGAAGAGAAGAAACTGAGAAGGTCTCAAGGGAGAGAGAAGGGAGATGGCCAGGACCTGGCTCTTACTCTGGGGTGAGTCGCCTTTCTGGTTTTGCAAACTCCCTGGGAGGCTGTACCACAACCTCAAAGGAGCTCTAACCCAAACACTGCTGAGCACAAGTGGACGAGAAACAGGAGAAACAGCCGTGGAGGAGCAGATGGGGCCACTGAGGAAAGTCAGCTTTCAGGACAGGATGAAGCAGAGGATGGAGCAGACAAGGGTAATCCTGGGGTGAGACAGGGTCAGACCTGGGCTATAGACTTCAGTATCTACAGGGGAAAGGAGGACTAAAGGTAAGCAGTGGGCCCCACCACTGCAGCCCCATCTGTTCCCCATTGTGGTCGCTCTTTCTCCCCTAAGAGAAGCAAGGGTGCAAATGCAATGGTGAGTGGCACCTGGCACCCAACTGAGTGCCAGCATTCCAAGAGGAGAGGTGGGACACTGTCCCACATCAAGGGGGTGGCTGCTGCTTGGATCTATTTAATAACTAATTTATGTCATAAAGGAGCAAAAATCTCATGCAAGTTTTCAAGGGAAGCAGATGGACTCTTGGTGTCATAGTTTAGCACTGAGCCAGTGGGTGAGAAGCCACACCACCCCCCAACATTCCGGTTCACATTTAGGCCCACCACAGAAGCCAGCTTGACCTGGATGCCACCATTCAGACTTCTCCAGTCCTGCTGGACATACCCAGCTGCCCCTGTCTTCTTGGGGAGCCTTCACCTCAACCCTGGGTGGACAGCTATCAGAGAGCTTCTTCTTGCTTCCTCCAAGACAAACAAGACCCCCTGTTCATCACAAGGACATCACTGCTTATCTCTATGAGAAAATGCACAGTGGATTTTTAAAAATCATGAATCTAAAGAGGATAAAAAATGGCCAGGCGTGGTGGCTCACACCTGTAATGCCAGCACCTGGGGAGGCTGAGGCAGGAGGACCACTTGAGGTCAGGTGTTCAAGACCAGCCTAGGCAACAAAGTGAGGCCCCATCTCTATAAGAAAAATACAAAAATTAGCCAGCCATGGTGGCAATGTAGCAGCCTTACTCTCGGCTACTCAGGAGGCTGAAGGAGGAGATCACTTGAGCCCAAGAAATTGATGCTGCAATGAAGAACAAGATTCCATCCCCCCAAAAAAAGAAGTTACAAAACGTATAAGGCTCTTCCAAGTTTCGGGTACCCAGCTGAAATATACGTATATATGAAATCAAAAACTACAGAATTTATAAATGCACAAGTATATTCCTTACAAACATTTTTAAAGTGCACATTTAAACTAGCAGCAGAAAGGCATGCTTTGATCAGATGGTTAGTTTCTGAAGATGGGAGTCAGAAGACAGCACACAGGCTGCAACAACCATAGCTTAAGGGAAGAGCATGCCCCTCCCACCACTCAGCAGAGAGCCCTGATATCAGAGTGGGTGCAGGGCAGGAGCTCCAGGTGGGGGCAGTTAACAGTGCTTATTACTTTCAAAACAAGCTTCTGTTCCTGATCTTATTAAACAAGCATTACGATAGGAGATCAGTGTGAAACTGGCACAAAAGCTAAATTAACATAGGTAGAGTATATTCGGGATTATTTCCTTACAATACATTCCCAGAGTGTCAAAGGAGATCAGTAAGAGAAAATGAGGGCTAGAAAGAAACTCTCACATACAGTAATTCAGAAAACCAGGGGAAAGGTAAGCGTTAGGAATTTTAAAGTTACGTTATAAAAATTAATGCATTGAGAAAATTCAACTTAAACTCTCATCACAAACCATACATCAAAATAAATTAAGTGGCCGGGCCTGATGGCTCGTGCCTGTAATCCCAGCACTTTCGGAGGCCAAGGCAGGCGGATCACTGGAGGTCAGGAGTTCGACACCAGCCTAACCAACATGGTGAAACCCCATTTCTACTAAAAATAAAAAAATTAGCTGGGCGTGGTAGTACACGCCTGTAATTCTAGCTACTCAGGAGGCTGAGGCAGGAGAATCGTTTGAACCTGAGAGGTGGAGGCTGCAGTGAGCAGAGATTGAGCCATTGCACTCCAGCCTGGGCAACACAACCAAAACTCTGTCTCAAACAAGCAAATAAATAAATAAAGCATTTTTATAAGCTAACTTGCTAAGTTTTATATTAAATGTAAAAAAAAAAAAAGAAAGAAAAATCAAAATGTTCCTTCTGGTAGGTGATAGAAAAAAAAAATGTTAAACTCGAACACAAAAGTGAATATTTACTAAATCTCTGAAGGAAATTCAATTCCCTAACCTTAAAAATCATAAAGTTGGCCGGGCGCGGTGGCTCAAGCCTGTAATCCCAGCACTTTGGGAGGCCGACGGGCAGATCACGAGGTCAGGATATCGAGACCATCCTGGCTAACACGGTGAAACCCCGTCTCTACTAAAAAATACAAAAAACTAGCCGGGTGCGGTGGCGGGCGCCTGTAGTCCCAGCTACTCAGGAGGCTGAGGCAGGAGAACGGCGTAAACCTGGGAGGCAGAGCTTGCAGTGAGCTGAGATCCGGCCACTGCACTCCAGCCTGGGTGACAGAGCGAGACTCCGTCCCAAAAAAAAAAAAAAAATCATAAAGTTGTAACTGAAAAAATAGAAAGATTTGAAGATAATTTTTAAATGTTTAAAACTCAAAAACTAAATCATCAAAATCTAAAACTAAATATCTTGGAAAGAATATTTGAAGTAGGTATGACAAAAAGCTATTACCAATACCGTAAAAAGCACTCATACAAATCACTAAGAAAAACATTAAAATCCCAGTAGAAAAATGAATTAAAGACAAAAAGAGGCTGAGCATGGTGGCTCACGCCTGTAATCCCAGCACTTTGGGAGGCTGAGGCGGGTGGATCACCTGAGGTCAGGAGTTCAAAACCAGCCTGACCAATATGGTGAAACCCTGTCTCTACTAAATACAAAAAATAAGCCGGGCTTGGTGGCACATGCCTGTAATCCCAGCTATTTGGGAGGCTGAGGCAGGAGAATCGCTTGAACCTGGGAGGTGGAGGTTGCAGTGAGCCAAAATCTCGCCACTGCACTCCAGCCTGGGCAACAGAGCGTGACTCCTACTCAAAAAAAAAAAAAAAAAAAAAAAGTTCACAAAAGGAGAAAAGCATGTACTTAATCAGCTTAGAGGAAAATGACCAACCTTGCTACTAAAAAGAGGAATACAGACTAAAATAAATATTTCCCCAGACCCACTTAGCCAAGACATTAAATCAGACAACTGGCACTCCACTAATCCTGCTCAAGGGAATTACAGAAGCAATTTGGGAAGATGTAGAAAAGATTTCAAATGGGTTCAGAACCAAAACAACGCCCTGTAGGAGTAGACTGCATACGGCAGTAGGAAAGTGGAAGGAACCCATCTGACCCCAAAACTTTTGGCCTAGTAACCCTACTTCTAGAAATCTATCTGAAGGAAATTAACCTACCAATCTAAAAAATTGTACATAAATAATACTCACTGCAGAATAACAAAAAAATTAAAAAGCATAATCAGAAATTTCCAGTGTTGAAGTTCTAGATGGAAAATATGTAATAAAACCAAAATTTCCAAATATATTAAGTGAAAAAAGCAGGTTACCAATTGCATAACACAATCACTACTAAGTTAAACATACAGAAAAAGATCCACTGAAACATATCAGAATATTAAAACTGACCTTCCCCTGATGAGCAGACACATCAAACCGTGATAGAGCCATACAACAGACACAATCCAGCAACACCAAGGAACAAACCATTGACACACCCACAACACAGCTGAGTCTCACAGGTGCAAGATGCCAAATAACGAGGCCGAGGGCTGTGTAGGTCACTGGCATGACTTTCCGGACAAGGAAAATGGTGGGGACAGAGACTAGAACAGAACCTGACGGGCTGAAGGCGGAGACGGAGCTGACTAGAGAGGGGCATGAGGAAATGGGGAAGTAAAGAACTGTAGCTACAGCTTGATTTGTGATGCTGGTTACAAGATGGAATGTGTCTCTCAAAAGTACACAGATGGGCCAGGTGCAGTGACTTATGCCTGTAATCCCAGCACTTTGGGAGGCCGAGGCAGGCGGATCACCTGAAGTCAGGAGTTCGAGAACAGCCTGGCCAACATGGTAAAACCCCCCTGTCTCTACTAAAAATACAAAATTTGGTTGGACATGGTGGCACGTCCCTGTAGGAGGCGGAGGCAGGAGAATCCCTTGATCCTGGGAGGTGGAGGTTGCAATGAGCCAAGATCACACCACTATACTCCAGCCTGGGCAACACAGCAAGATTCTGTCTCAAAAAAACACAAGTACACAGATGGCAACATTAAATGGACTAAGAAAAAAAATTCAACCGTACACTAAAAAGCATAAACTTGGATGAGCGCGCTGGCTCATGCCTGTAATCTCAACACTTTGGGAGGCTGAGGCAGGTGGATCACTTGAGGTCAGGAGTTCAAGACCAGCCTGACCAACGTGGAGAAACCCCATCCCTAACCAATAATACAAAATTAGCCAGGCATGGTGGCGCACACCTGCAATCCCAGCTACTTGGGAGGCTGAGGCAGGAGAATTGCTCGAACCCGGGAGGCGGAGGTTGCAGTAAGCCAAGATTGCGCCATTGCACTCTAGCTTGGGCAACGAGCGAAACTCCGTCTCAAAAAAACAAAGCATAAACTTTCACCATATGTAAATTATACTTCAATTTTGTTAAATGGCTCCTGACCTCAGTGACGTTATAAACAAGTTAGAGAAACAAAGACAAGCAACTATAATGCAGAGAAACTGTTCATCTAAAATAACACTTCTCAAAAACGTAGTACAGGTATCCCAATTGACAGCAAAGCTACCAACAATGGCTAAACAACTTTAAAAATTTTTAATGACTATGTTTCTAATTTTAACTCAATTTTAACTCCTAATTTTTTCTCTTTTTTTGACACCAAGTCTCACTCTGTCATCCAGGCTGCAGTACAGTGGCACAATCCTGGCCCACCATAACCTCTGCCTTCCAGGCTCACGCAATCCTCCCACTTCAGCCTCCCAAGTAGCTGGGACTTAACAAATGCATGCCACCATGGCCGGCTAATTTTTGTATTTTTTGTACAGACGAGGTTTCACCATGTTGCCCATGCTGGTCTTAAACTCCTGGCCACAAGCAATCCTCCCACCTCAGCCTCCCAAAGTGCTGGAATTTCAGGCGTGAGCCACCATGCCTGGCCCCTAATTTTACTTATTTATTCAGAGACAGGGTCTCTGTTCCAGGCTGCAGCGCAGTGGCCCAATCTCACCTCATTGTAACTTCCACCTCCTGGGCTCAAGTGATCCTCCCACCCCAGCCTCCCAAGTAGCTGGGAGTATAGGCACACACCACTACGCCCACTTTTTTTTTTTTTTTGAGACGGAGGCTCACTCTGTCACCCAGGCTGGAGTGCAGCGACATGATTTCGGCTCACTGCACCATCCGCCTCCTGGGTTCAGCCTCCTGAGTAGCTGGGATTACAGGCGTGCGCCACCATGCCCGGCTAATTTTTGTATTTTTAATAGAGACAGGGTTTCACTATGCTGGCCAGGCTGGTCTCCAACTCCTAACCTCAAGTGATCCACCTGTCTCGACCTCCCAAAGTGCTGGATTACAGGCATGAGCCACTGTGCTCAGTCAAATTTTTGTACTTTTTTGTACAGACAGGGTTTTATTTATTTATTTATTTATTTATTTATTTTAAGACGGAGTCTCGCTCTGTCGCCCAGGCTGGAGTGCTGTGGCCGGATCTCAGCTCACTGCAAGCTCCGCCTCCCGGGTTCCCGCCATTCTCCTGCCTCAGCCTCCCGAGTAGCTGGGACAACAGGCACCCGCCACCTCGCCCGGCTAGTTTTTTGTATTTTTTAGTAGATACGGGGTTTCACCGTGTTAGCCAGGATGGTCTTGATCTCCTGACCTTGTGATCCGCCCGTCTCGGCCTCCCAAAGTGCTGGGATTACAGGCTTGAGCCACCGCGCCCGGCCCAGACAGGGTTTCAACATGTTCCCCAGGCTGGTCTCGAACTACTGGGGCTCAAACAATTCTCCTGCCTTGATCTCCCAAAGTGCTGGGATTACAGGCATGAGCCACCACACCTGGCCTAGCCCCTAATTTTAATTCAACTCTCTACAGAGATGCTGACACACTCATTTTGAAATTTTTTTTTTAAATTTAAGACAAATAGATAAACAGGTATGATGAAGCAAGTATGGTAAAATGTTTAATGGAAACTAAGTGGCAGGTATACTAGTGTTCACCGTAAAATTTTCTCTTTTTTCTGAGACAGAGTCTCACTCTGTCACCTAAACTTGAGTGCCATGGCACAATCTCGGCTCACTGCAACTTCTGTCTCCTGGGCTCAAGTGATTCTTGTGCCTCAGCCTCCCAAGTAGCCGGGACTATAGGTGTGAGCCACCACAACCGGCTAATTTTTGTATTTTTAGTACAGACAGGGTTTCATCACGTTGGCCAGGCTGGTCTCGAACTCTTGATCTCATATGACCCACCTGCCTCAGCCTCCCAAAGTGCTTGGATTACAGGCGTGAGCCACCGCGCCCGGCCAGCCACAAAATTCTTTCAATCTTTGTGTATCTTTGAAATTTTTCATAATAAATGTTACAAAAAATACTTTCAATATAAGATAGTAGCACTAGATGTCACGTAACAAAAGCTATTAACCCAAGATCTACATGCTAACAAAACCTTCATTATTCTCCCACCAAAAGGCACATTACAAAAGTTCCATACTAGTTCCTGAAATATATAAATTCCGAATGATACAAAGTGGGTTAAACTGAATTTTTAAATTGTCTAGGGCTTAACACACTGTGTGTTACTACAGGGAACTGACCTGTCAGGGTGCTGTAATGGTGGATCAACAGGAAAGCCTCCCCTCAATGTCTCCAATGTCCCTTCCATTTAACAGGTTACAATTGCAGGGATTTTAAATCATAGAGGTGGTAGTGGGTCCTTGACCTAATGAACCAAAGCCCCTACACTAGACCAGGTGGGATTTATTTCAGCTTGTGAGAGAAGTTCAAGAAAAACTGAAGAAGTGCTTCATCCAACACCAAGTAATAAGGTTATGAATCCCCAATCCATCATTCTGTTGTTTCTCGATCTTTACTTTTCCACGGCCCCACTAAGGAACATTTTTCTAAGTTTTTCTCCTAATTGCCTCCCCATGAAATTTTAATGCCACAGCTGTACACAGATATACTACACTGTATATCTGTTCAGGTTTGGGATCTTTGGGAGGCCACAAAACACTGTAATGTCTACATTTTTTCACTCTTCTTCCAAGAACTAATTATCACTCCCTTGTTGGAGATATCGCCCTCACTGAGAATGCACATTCTGATGTATGGAAAGAAACCCAGAAAAATGAATCCCAAATTTGCTAGCTGTGGGGAGGTGATGAATGGGGAGAAAGGGCGAAGGAACTCTTAACGAGCTCTATGTACTTCTGTGTTGTTTGGATACCTTTCAATGTGAACTATTCATGCGTTACCTTTATTAAAAGAAAAGATGGAAAACAAAGAACTGGAAACAATTGAAATGTCCATCAGTGGGCGAACAGACAAATTGGTATGCTCACACCAAGGAGTACTCCTCAACAATAAAAAGAAACAGGCTGGACACAGTGGCTCAAACCTGTAATCCCAACACGGTGGGAGACTGAGACCAGAGGATGTCTTGAGTCCAAGAATCCAAGACAAGCCTGGGCAACACAGTGAGATACCGTCTCTACAAAAAATTAAAAATTAGCAGGGCGTGGTGCCACACACCTATAGTCCCAGTTACCTGAGAGGGTAAGGCAGGAGATCGCTTGAGCTCAAGAAGCTACGGCTACAGTAAGCTATGATCACGCCACTGCACTCTAGCCTGGGTGACAGAGCGAGACCCCATCTCCAAAACAAAAACAAAAACAAACTACTGGGGCTGGGCGCGGTGGCTCACACCTGTAATCCCAGTACTTTGGGAGGCCGAAGTGGGTGGATCACTGAGGTCAGGAGTTTGAGACCAGCCTGGCCGACATGGTGAAACCCCATTTCTACTAAAAATACAAAAAAAAGCCAGGCGCAGTGGCTCACCACGCCTGTAATCCCAGCAAAGGGGAGGCCGGGGCAGGCGGATCACCTGAGGTCAGGAGTTCAAGACCAGCCTGGCCAACATGTTGAAACCCCCTCTCTACTAAAAATTAAAAAGAAAAAAAAAAAAAATTAGGCAGATATGGTGGCAGGCACCTGTAATCCCAGCTACTTGGGAGGCTGAGGCAAGAGAATCGCTTGAACTCAGGGGGCAGAGGTTGCAGTGAGCCGAGATCGTGCCATTGCACTCCAGCCTGGGCAACAAGAACAAAACTCCGTCTCAAAACAAACAAACAAAAAATACAAAAAAATTAGCTGGGCGTGATGGCAGGCACCTGTAATCCCAGCTACTCGGGAGGCTGAGGCAGGAGAATCACTTGAGTCTGGGAAGCAAGCTTGCAGCGAGCCGAGATCACGCCACTGCACTGTAACCTGGGCAACACAGCATGACTCCATCTCAAAAACAAAACAGACAAACTACTGGAACATGCAAAAACCTGGGTGAATCTCAAATGCACTATGCTCAACGAAAAAAGGCAAACTCAAAAGGCTACAAACTGAATGATTCCCTATATATCAGCGGTCCCCAACCTTTTTGGCAGAAGGGACTGGTTTCGTAGAAGACCAATTTTCCACAGACAGGCAGCTAGCAGGGATGGCTTCAGGATGATTCAAGCACATTACAGTTTCTATTAGTATTACATTGTAATACATAATGAAATAATTATATAACTCACCATCATGTAGAATCAGTGGGAGCCCTGAGCTTGTTTTCCTGCAACCACATGGTCCTATCTGGGGGTGATGGGAAATAGTGACAGATCACCAGGCATTGGATTCTTACAAGGAGCGCACAACCTAGATCCCTCACATGTGCAGTTCACATTCGGGTTTGCACTCTTATAAGAATCTAATGTCGCTGCTCATCTGACAGGAGGCAGAGCTCAAGCAGTAAAGTGAGTGGCTGTAAATACAGATGAAACTTCACTCACTCACCCATCACTTACCTCCTGCTGTGCAGCCCAGTTCCTAACAGGCCAAAGACCAGTACCAGTCTGTGGCCCAGGGTTTGGGGACCCCTGCTTTATATGACATTCTGGAACAGACAGACACAGAGACAGGGATCAGCAGCTGCCAAGAACTAGAGGGAAGATGTAACTACTTAGGGGCAGCAAGAGGGAATTTTGGGGGCATTGAAAAAACTGTTTTGTATCCTAACTGTGGTGGAATGTACACATTTGCCCAAATTCTCAGAACTCTACACCAAAGAAAGTGAATCCTACTATCCGTAAATTTTCTTAAAAAGATAAATAACGGCCGGGCACGGGGGCTCACACCTGTAATCCCAGCACCTTGGGAGGCCGAGGTGGGCGGATCACCTGAGGTCAGGAGTTCAAGACCAGCCTGACCAACACAGTGAAACCCCGTCTCTCCTAAAAATACAAAATTAGCTGGGCGTGGTAGTGGGTGCCTGTAGTCCAGCTACACAGAAGGCTGAGGCAGGAGGATCGCTTGAACCAGAGAGGCAGAGGATGCAGTGAACAGAGATTACACCACTGCACTCCAGCCTAGGCGACAGAGAGAGACTCTGTGTAAAAACATAAAATAAAATAAAAAATTAAACAAGATGGAAGTGGGGATATGCAAAGACCTTCCCTTCCACTCTGAATATAAATGATTTTAAAATTTTATTTTTAAAACAATGCACCAAGATAAGATAAAAACATTCCTTGACAAGATATAAAGCAGAAACCATGAAGGAAGGGCTGAGATTACAGGCCTAACGGAGGCTGGATCTAGAAGAGAACACTGAGGACCAGGATTTCTTTTTTTTTTTTTTTTGAGGCGGAGTCTCGCTCTGTCGCCCAGGCTGGAGTGCAGTGGCCAGATCTCAGCTCACTGCAAGCTCCACCTCCCGGGTTTATGCCATTCTCCTGCCTCAGCCTCCGGAGTAGCTGGGACTACAGGCTCCGCCACCGCGCCGGGCTAGTTTTTTGGTTTTTTTTTTAGTAGAGATGGGGTTTCACCGTGGTCTCGATCTCCTGACCTTGTGATGCGCCCACCTCGGCCTCCCAAAGTGCTGGGATTACAGGCTTGAGCCACCGCGCCCGGCAAGGAGGACCAGGATTTCAACTCCTAAAGGCAATGGGGACGCAAACACCTCTACAGATTGGCTGAGAAGCAAGGGTCAGGCTCCCCAAGGGAAGCCAGGGATTGGATCATTGCTTTTCCACCTGTAAAAAGAGGCTGAAAAGGCCAGGCGCAGTGGCTCACACCTGTAATCCCAGCACTTTGGGAGGCCGAGGCAGGCAGATCACGAGGTTAGGAGATCGAGACCATCCTGGCTAACACGGTGAAACCTCGTCTCCACTAAAAAATACAAAAAAAATTAGCCGGGCATGGTGGTGGGCGCCTGTAGTCCCAGCTACTCAGGAGGCTGAGGCAGGAGAATGGCGTAAACCCAGGAGGTGGAGCTTGCAGTGAGCTGAGATCCGGCCACTGCACTCCAGCTTGGGCGGCAGAGCGAGACTCCGTCTCCAAAAAAAAAAAAAAAAAAAAAAAGAACTTTTGCATTCATCTACTTATTCAACAAATAGTTACTGCACATTTAATGTCAGATACTGTTTGACACACTGGGGATCTAAGAGTGAGCAAAGCAAAGCGGCAAGTGCCAGGTACTAAGTGCAATGGAAGAGACTTATGCAGAATAAGGGGAGGGAGCTACTTCGGGGAGGCGGGCCAGTTGCCATGATGCAGGGCAAGGAGGGAAGGCCTCTCT
Organism: Macaca nemestrina; assembly: GCF_043159975.1. Classification (NCBI taxonomy): domain Eukaryota; kingdom Metazoa; phylum Chordata; class Mammalia; order Primates; family Cercopithecidae; genus Macaca; species Macaca nemestrina. The sequence goes on from NC_092134.1 coordinate 1,102,837, forward strand.
GAAGAACAGAATTTTGAAAGAACACACTAGGTGAGAATGAGACCCATGCCCATGTAGGTCCCAATGTGCTAGACAGAAGCAACATGTGCCCAAGCGCTGAGCCAGGTGCAGCTGGTGGCTCAAGGAGAGTGGCTGGGGTCATGAGGTGATCAGCTGGGTGCTGGGCCACAAGGCCACAGGGCCACAGAGACAGCAGAGGCCTGGTCACTAATGGCCTCCAGAAACTGCCTTCAGAACTCTGGCTTTTGGTCTGAAGATGAGAAACCATGAAGGGAGCAGAGAAGCACACGATGTGATTTCTGTTTTAAACACATCACTCAGCTGCCATGCTGAGAGTAAACTGCAGAAGTCATGTTTGAGACCACTCTAGAAGGCACTGACAGGTCAGACTTAGGATGCAGAAGAAATGCACAGTTCACTACAAGGTGCTGTAACCACAGCAACAGAGAGAGCGAAGCTGCCCCTGACTGAGAGAGAACAGAGCGTGTAAGAAACAGGTTCCCAGCCAGGCACGGTGGCTCATGCCTGTAATCCCAGCACTCTGGGAGGCCAAGGCGAGCGAATCACGAGGTCAAGAGATCGAGACCATCCTGGCTAACACGGTGAAACCTCATCTCTACTAAAAATACAAAAAATTAGCTGGGCGTGGTGGCGGGTGCCTATAGTCCCAGCTACTCAGGAGGCTGAGGCAGGAGAATGGCGTGAACCCAGAAGGCGGAGCTTGCAGTGAGCCGAGATCACGCCACTGCACTCCAGCCTGGGCAACAGAGCAAGACTCTGCCTCAAAAAAAAAAAAATACACACACATAAAACAAACAAACAAACAAACACACAAATGAAACAGGTTTCTCACATGTAAAAGTAGCAGTGTGGGGTAGAAAGATCCAGCCAGATGCAATGCGGGACATGCCAATAAGTTACATTCAGTCGACATACGATAATAATATCCGGGACTTACAGACCAGAGAAAGGGTCTGAGGATTGCCCTGAGGCAGTGTAGCATTCACAGGTAACAGAGATGAGAAGGGATCAGCAAGGAGACTGGGGGTAGCAGCCAGTAAGGTAAGTGGAGAACCATTCAAGAGGGGTGTCTCCATGCCTGAGGGAGATAATTTTTCAAGGAAGCCACAAGCTGCTGCTGTAAGAGCTGCTGAAAGGGAACCTGGCAATGTGGAGGCACCAGAAATCCCCAAAGGAGCTGTTTCAGTAGAGAGATAGAGACCAAAAGCTTAACTGAAGTTGGTTTAAGAGACCAGTAGAGGCTGGGCGCAGTGGCTCATGCCTGTAATCTCAGCACTTTGGGAGGTCGAGGCAGGCGGATCAAGAGGTCAGGAGATCGAGACCAATGTGGCCAACACGGTGAAACCTCGTCTCTACTAAAAATACAAAAATTACCCAGGCGTGGTGGCGCGCGCCTGTAGTCCCAGCTACTCAGGTGGCTGAGGCAGGAGAATTGCTTGAACCCGGGAGGCAGAGGTTGCAGTGAGCCGAGATCCTGCCACTGCACTCCAGCCTGGGTGACAGAGTGAGACTCTGTCTAAAAATAATAATAAGAATTACAAAAATCATTTTACTGCACATATTCTGCTAAAAAAAGAAAGAACACAAATAAGTAAAAAAGACTACAACTCATCCATGAACCCAGAGAGAAGCCCTATGAACACTTCCACGGTCCCGGCGCCACGGCTCACGCTACAGCCCCAGCACTGGGAGGGCAAGGCGCTAGGACTGTTTGAGCTCAGGAGCTCGAGACCAGCCTGGGCAACACAGCAAGACCCTAATTCAAATAATAAAAAATTGGCCGGGCGTAGTGGCTCACGCCTGTAATCCTAACACTTTGGGAGGGCGAGGAGGGCGGACTACCTGAGCTCAGGAGTTCGAGACCAGCCTGGGCAACGGAGTGAAACCCTGTCTCTACTAAAACCCAAAAAAATTGGCCGGGCACGGTGGCTCATGCCTGTAGTCCCAGCACTTCGGGAGGCCAACGGGGGCGGATCACGAGGTCAGGAGTTCCAGGCCAGCCTGACCAACACGATGAAATCCCGTCTCTACTAAAAATACAAAAAAAAAAAAAAAAAAAATAGCCGGGCGCGGTGGCGGGCGCCTGCAGTCCCAGCTACATGGGAGGCTGAGGCAGGAGAATCACTTGAATCCGGGAGGCGCAGGTTGCAGTGAGCCGAAATCGCGCCACTGCACTCCAGCCTGGGCGACAGAGAGAGGCTCCGTGTCAAAAAAATAAAATAAAATAACAAAACAAAATAAAAAGTTAGCCAGGCATGGTGGCCCAAGCCTGCCGTCCCAACCCCTCGGGAGGTCGAAGCTCTAGTGAGCCGTGGTCGCGCCACCGCACGCCGCCCTGTGCAACAGAGCGAGACACCGTCCCAAAAAGTCACACTAACAAAGCACCGGGATGCGTTACTTTTCCGTCACTGACACGGCGACAGCCGAGCGGAGGCCCGCGGAGACAGCGGCGATTACTAAGGCTCGGCCGTGGAGGACCAGGCGGGTCTACGCCGACAAGCAGCGGATTCGGACCGCGCTGTAACCCCCGTGGGGGCGCGTTCCGGGACACCCGTGGCGCGGGGTCCTTCAGTGCTGGGTGAATTCGCCCCGTCGCGCCTCAGGGAAGTGGTTCTGGACGTCCCATCCTCGCACCTCAGCGTCGCGCTCGTGACCGCGAGGGAAGCCCACGCGCGCGCCAGAAGCAACAGCCACCCCCGCAGCCCCGAGAACCAGGAGGCGCCGGCCGAGTCCCCCGATTCCCGCAAGGCCGCCAGGCCGAGCTGCCATCGACCACGCCCCCAGCCCAGGAGCCTGGGAGACCCAGCGAAACGGGCGCGCATCGCGCGACCTGCCGGCGACGGGCGCTACGACACGAAAGACCCGGGCCCGTGAGCCCTCAGCCCGGTCGCCCGCCCGGGGTCGCACACGGCAGCCACCACGGCCTGGTCCCCACGCGAAGCCCGAGGCCGGCCGGCGAGCGGGCCCTGTACGCCGGCGGCTGTGACTACGCGACCCCCGGGCCCTGGCCGCTGCCGTCCCGAGGGCCTCCCGCGCCTCCGCCCTTACTTACTCTGGGCCTCCAGGCTGCGCTCCGGCCGCGTCAGGAGAGCGGGAGGATGGAAGCGGGGCCGCAGCCGCTCATCGCATCCGGGGCCCCGGCGGAGGAAGCGGCGGCAAGGCTGCTACGGCGAGCCGGAAGGGACGCGCGTCGGCGCTCCCGTGGAGCTGCGCTTTCGCGGCGCGGCTCTGACCGCGCGAGGGCGCTGGAGGACGAGGGCGCCGGAGGACGAGGGCGCTAGAGGACTAAGGCGCCGCGAGACTCTGCGCGGTGGGCGGGGGCGAGGCCGAACGCGAGGCCGAGACTGGCGGGGCGGGGCCGAGACTGACGGAGGCGGGGCGGGGCCGAGACTGAGGAAGGCGGGGCGGGGCCGAGACTGAGGAAGGCGGGGGCGGGGCCGAGACTGACGGAGGCGCAGCTACCTGGCTTTTCCACGCGCAGTTCGGGAAATGCGCCCACGGGGAACAGAAGTGGGCCGCCAGTTCTCATAGTCTGCAGATTCACCAAACAGACCAGGCTTACATGCAAGACCCAAATCCTGTGTGGCCCAGGCTGGCCTCGAACTCCGGGGCTCCAGTGATCCTCCTGCCTCAGCCTCCCGACTAGGTGGGACCACAGACTCGCGCCACGACGCCCGGTTAATTTTTTGTATTTTTAGTAGAAAAGGGGGTTTCACCAAGTTGGCCAGGCTGGTCTCGAACCCCCCGACCTCAAGTGATCCGCCCACCTTGGGCGGGATTACAGGTGTGAGCTTCCACGCCCGGCCAAAAACGATAAAACTCTATTAAAAGACACAGACGTGGCTCACGTCTATAATCCCAGCACTTTGGGAAGCCGAGGCGGGAGGATCATTTGAGGTCAGGAGTTCCAGACGAGTCTGGCCAACATGGTGAAACCCTGTCTCTACTAAAAATACAGAAAATTAGCTGCGCGTGGTGGCTGGCGCCTGTAATCCCAGCTACCCGGGAGGCTGAGGCAGGAGAATCGCTTGAACTCGGGAGGCGGAGGTTGCAGTGAGCCGAGATCATGCCACTGCACTCCAGCCTGGGCAACGGAATGAGACTCTGTCTCCAGATAAATAAAGACATAGGCGTGAATCTTCGGGATTCTGGTTTAGGAAGTGGTTTCTTAGATATGACACTGAAAACACAGTTAACAAAAGAAACATAGATACACTGGACATCACAATTTAAAACGTTTGTGCTGCAAATGACACCATTTTAAAAAGATAATCCACAGAACAGGAGAAATTACTGTAAATTCATATGTCTGACATGGAACTCGTATCCAAAGTAAATAATTTACAACAGAACAATTAAAAGACAGGGCAGGCACAGTGGCTCTTGCCTGTAATCCTAGCACTTTGAGAGGCTGAGGCAGGTGTATCCCCTGAGCCCAGGAGTTCAAGACTAGCCTGGGCAACATAGAGAGACCCCATCTCTACAAAAAATTTAAAAATTAGCCAGTCATGGTGGCATACACCTGTAGTCCCAGCTACTCAGGAGACTGCGGGAGAATCACTTGAGCCCAGGGAGGCTGAGGGTGTAGGAAGCCGTGATCATACCACTGCAATCCAGCCTGGGTGACAGAGTGAGACTCAGTCACACACACACACACACAAAAAAAATTTTAAAATGGACAAAGGAATATGTATGCTTCAAAAGATGTACAAATGACCAAGTACAGGAAAAGATGTCCAGTGTCATTAGACGTTAAGGAAACACAAATCAAAACTACAACCAAATACCACTTTATCCACTATGATGGCTAGAATCAAAAAGTCAGGTTAACAGGCCAAGCGTGGTGGCTCACGCCTGTAATCCCAATGCTTTCATAAACTAAAGAGGTGGATTACTGGAGCCCAGGAGTTCAGGACCAGCCCAGGCAACGTAGCAAGACCCCATCTCAACAAAAATTCAAAAATCAGCTGGGCGTGCGCTGCGCACCTGCAATCCCAGCTACTTGAGAAGCTGAGGCAGGGGGATCGCTTGAGCCCAGGAGTTCCAGGCTGCAGTGAGCTGTGATCGCACCACTGCACTCCAGCCTGGGCAACAGAGCAAGAACCTGCCTCATGGGAAAAAAATAGATAATGGCAGTGTAGGGGAGAATGTAGAGAAATCGGAACCCTCATACACTGCTAGTGGCAATTTAAAATGATGTAGCCACTTTGGAAAATAGGCAGCAGTTCCTTAAAAAGTTAAATGTAGATGGTGTTTCAGAAATAAAGTATTTTTTTAAAAAAGGTTCAATATAGAGTTAACACACGGTCCAGCTATCTCACTCCTAAGGTTATACCCAAGAGAAAAGCCATGTCCACAGAAAAATATGTACACAAATGTTCTCAGCAGCATTATTCATAATAGCCAAAAAGTGAAAATAATACAAATGCCCATCAACTGATGAGTGGACAAACAAAATGTATGCACATAATGGAATATTATGCAGCCCGAAAAAAACGGTTGGGGGAGGATGAGGCACTGACCCAGGATGAAACTTGCATGAACCTTGAAAACATCCTCCTGAAATGAAGAAGCCAGACAGACACAGAAGGCCACAGATCGTTTAACTCCATTGATATAAAATCTACAGAATTCATGAATCAGAGATGGAATGTAGATTAGGCCAGGCATGGCGGCTCACGCCTCTAATCCCAGCACTTTGGGAGGCCAAAGCAGGCAGGCCACCTGAGGTCAGGAGTTTGAAACTAGCGCAGCCAACATGGTGAAACCCCGTCCCTACTAAAAATATAAAAATTAGCTGGGCGTGGTGACTCGTGCCTGTAGTCCCAGCTACTCGGGAGGCTGAGGCACGTGAATTGCTTGAACCCAGAAGGCGGAGGTTGCAGTGAGCCAAGATCATACCACTGCACTCCAACCTGTGTGACACTGCAAGATGAGACTCCTTCTCAAAAAAAAAAAGAAAAAAATGACAACTTCATCCAGGCTGGTGGCTCACGCCTGTAATCCCAGCACTTTGGGAGGCCAAGGCAGGTGGATCAATGGAGGTCAGGAGTTCAAGACCAGCCTGGCCAACATGGTGAAACTCCATCTCTACTAAAAATAGAAAAATTAGCCATGCGTGGTGGCAGGTGCCTATAATCCCAGCTACTCGGGAGGCTGAGATGGAAGAATCGCTGGAGCCTGGGAGGCAGAGGTTGCAGTGAGGCAAGATCGAGCCACTGCATTCCAGCCAGGGCAATAGAGCAAGACTCTGTCTCAAAAAAAAAAAAAAAAAAAAAAAAAACTAAGTAAATTAGTGGTTATCAGGGACTGTGGGGAGAGGACAGGCAGTGACTGCAAATTAATGTGGGGTTTCCTTTTCGGGTTGATAAAAATGCTGTGAAATGAGACAGTGTTGATGGTTACACAACTTTATAAATTTACTAAAAGTCACTGAATTATATACTTTAAAAGGGTGAATGTTATGGTATGTATGTGAATTATGTCTGAATTTATTTTTTTAAAAAGAAATGTGGGCTGTGAGGTAAAGTGATGAATGCTTAACTTTAAAGACACTGAAAATGTTTGGCACCGCACAGTGCCTCATACCTGTAATCCCAGCACTTTGAGAGGCTGAGACAAGAGGATCGCTTGAACACAGGAGTTCAAGGTCAGCCTGGGCAACATAATGAGACCTCACCTCTACAAAAAATAAAAAATAAATAAACTGAAAATTTTAAGGAGAAAACAATTTGGCTATACAAGGGAAGAGACAGAGGGAAGGTTGGAAGGGGATAAAATTAGGTAGATAACAGAGGGGAGTGATCTTGCGTGTTGAAGTGCTGTGAAGCAGTAGACTGCTGATACACGAGAAAAGACAGATTCAAAGTGCAAGGTCTGAGAAGGCAGGAGAAAGACGACGGGGAAACCATCGAGGGCTCGGGCACTGGAGAGGGAGACCTCTTCCGCTGCGAGGCAGGAAGTGCAAGCCTGGGTTGGGACTCAAGAGGATGCGGAGTGGGGTTTCCTGGCCTCCATTCTCTCATGGAGTGGGAGTGACCCATCTGCTGAGGGCATGGGACAGTGGTCACTGGGGTGAGGAGACCGAAGGCGACCAGATATGCCAGTGAGAAGTGCCATGGGACTGTATGCCAGTAGAAACTCCGGCTGACTGTTGAACTGGCAGTGGCGGTGGACACGGAGCACAGCACCAACCACGTTCTCCCTCATTGTCACAAACGAGCATCAGAAGGCTGACAGTTGGCTGGGCACAGTGGCTCATGCCTGTAATACCAATACTTTGGAAGGCAGAGGTGGGCAAATCATTTGAGGTCAGGAGTTCGAGACCAGCCTGGCCAACATGGTGAAACCCCATCTCTACTAGAAATACAAAAATTGGCCAGGCACAGTGGTTCACGCCTGTAGTCCCAGCACTTTGGGAGGCCGAGGTGGGCAGATCACGAGGTCAGGAGATCAAGACCATCCAGGCTAACACGGTGAAACCCTGTCTCTACTAAAAATACAAAAAATTGGCCGGGCATGGTGGTGGGCGCCTGTAGTTGCAGCTACTCAAGAGGCTGAGCTACTCGAGAGGCTGAGGCGTGAACCCGGGAGGCAGAGCTTGCAGTGAGCCAAGATTGCGCCACTGCACTCCAGCCTGGGTGACAGAGCAAGACTCCATCTCAAAAAAAAAAAAAAAAAAAAAACAAAAATTAGCAGGTCATGATGGTGCCTGTAGTCCCAGTGATTCAGGAGGCTGAGCCACAAGAATCACTTGAGCCCAGGAGCTGGAGGTTGTGGTGAGCCGAGATCGCAACACTGCACTCCAGCCTGGGCAACAGAGTACCATTACAAAAAAAAAAAAGGAAGGCCAGCAGTTGAGTAAAACCACGGGTAGGGGCTTTCATGGCAAGGTACCGTCTCAAGGAGGCACAGAATCCTGGAAGTGGTGAACTATGGAATCCAGGCAGAGGCAGTCAGGATGAAGCAGCCGAAGGAGAAAAGTGGGGTCGGTAATGTGAGGTGTTGACTCAGTCATCAGTGCAGGATTCAGGACACAAGTAACACGTGGTGCTGCCCAGTGGCAACACAGAGCACTACAACACAACGGTTTCCATCCTTGCTCACTTACACTGAGAAAACCATACTGCACCTCCCCACCTTAGGACTTCCTGCTTCACCCCCAGGCATGAAATACTGAGTGCGGGCCGGGCGCGGTGGCTCAAGCCTGTAATCCCAGCACTTTGGGAGGCCGAGGCGGGTGGATCACGAGGTCAGGAGATCGAGACTATCCTGGCTAACATGGTGAAACCCCGTCTCTACTAAAAATACAAAAAACTAGCCGGGCGTGGTGGCGGGCGCCTGTAGTCCCAGCTACTTGGGAGGCTGAGGCGGGAGAATGGCGTGAACCCGGGAGGTGGAGCTTGCAGTGAGCCAAGATCAGGCCACTGCACTCCAGCCTGGGAGACACAGCGAGACTCCGTCTCAAAAAAAAAAAAAAAAAAAAAAAAAAAAGAAATACTGAGTGCGGGTAAGTGAAATGATGGGTTCCGCGAATTTTTCAGACTGGCTGTTTCAATGAGAAGCTATTAATTTTGGTGAAAATAAATTTATCACTTTTTTTTCTTTTACTTTTTGCATCTTAAGAAATCTTTGGGCCAGGTACAGTGGTTCACACCGACGATCCCAGCACATTGAAAAGTTGAGGCAGGAGGATCACTTGAGGCCAGGAGTTTGAGACCACCTGTGCAACATAGCAAGACCCTGTCTCTTAAACAAAAAAAAAAAAATTTTTTTTTGAGACAGAGTCTCGCTCTGTCACCCACACTGGAGTGCAGTGGCGCAAACTCGGCTCACTGCAACATCCACCTCCTGGGTTCAAGTGATTCTCCTGCTTCGGCCTCCCAAGTAGCTGGGTCTGCCATTAAGCCCAGCTAATTTTTTGTGTTTTTAATAGAGATGGGGTTTCACCGTGTTAGCCAGGATGGTCTCAATCTCCTGACCTCGTGATCCGCCCACCTCGGCCTCCCAAAGTGCTGGGATTACAGGCGTTGAGCCACCGCGTCTGGCCAATTTTTTTTTTTTTAATTAGCCTGGCATGGTGGTGTGCCTGTAGTCCCAGGTGCTTGGGATGCTGGAGGATCGCTTGAGCCCAGGAGGTGGAGGCTGTACTGAGCTATGATCGCACCACTGCACTCCAGCCTGGACTACAGAACAAGACCTTATCTCAAAATAGAAAAAAAGAAAAAGAAACCTTCTGGCTACCACAGAGCAGTGAAAATATCCCGTGTTTGTTCAAGATGCATTATCATCCTTGCAAAGGCTCAGGCATGCTTATATATACACGGAACTCTCCAAAAGAAGCCACAGGGCACTGGTGAGAGCAGTGGGCTCCGGACAGGGATACTGGGAATTAGAGAATGAAAGGCAACTTCCCTTTTTTATACTTTTTTTATTTCCTTCCATGTATACATATTACTTTAAAATGTCACATATCCCCGTATCATCAAAGGTGATTTAAATAGGTCACCCAGGCCAGGCGTGGTGGCTCACGCCTGTAATCCCGGCACTTTGGGAGGCCAAGGTGGGTGGATCACCTGAGCTTAGGAGTCCGAGACCAGCCTGGCCAACATGGTGAAACCCGGTGTCTACCAAAAATACAAAAATCAGCCGGGCGTGGTGGCAGGTGCCTGTAATCCCAGCTACTCTGGAGGCCGAGGCAGGAGACTCGCTTGAGCCTGGGAGGCGGAGGTTGCAGTGAGCCGAGATCACGCCACAGAGTGAGACTCCCTCTCAAAAAAAATAAAAATAAAAAATAAAGTCCTGTCTATCCCAGGTAAAATTAACGTGCTTAGAACCAAGCTCCTGCTAGTTCTCCAAACCCATTCCTTTCCCTATCTCCATTCCAGTTAACGGCCCAGCTCATCCGTCCCTCAAACCCAAAGCCCAGTGGGCCTCACCCCTGCACTCCCTGGCTCCCGAAGCGGTGAGCCCCACTGCTCCTCTGGCCAAAATCCCTAAAACCGGCTCTGCTCCCCTGGACACCCCACGCCCTCGGAGCTCACTGCCCACCTGTCCTGCCCCACTTCTCACCCACGGTGTCCACCGCGTCACGGGCACATGCGCGTGCATCACTCTCGCACTGCTGGGGCGACAGGTGCCTGCGCATGAGCCACATGCGTTGTCGGGAAGTCAGGCGCATGTCCATTAGTTGCATGTGCTCGCTCGCTGCTCACGTGCGCCCGGAGGCTGCAGGCTGGGAGGCCGCCCGTCTGCACAGCACTTCCCGCGCTGAGCCCCTCCGTGGGCTCCTAGCAGCCCGCCGCCGAGGATCCCCTGCTCCTAGCTAATGCAATGTGTTTTGTTCTGCCCTGAGCGCCACTTCAAAAGCAGTCATCCCCAGCCTCCCTTGCAGCTACCAATGGCCCCTGGACACACCTGTGACCAATGACGTGAAGAAGCCGCTGGTGGGGTCTTCCAGAAAGCTCCACTAGGGGCCTGTTCTGCAACACGCCCCTTCCTTCTGCCCTCTGCCCCAGCCCTCACCCGCCTGGCACCGGGGCAGTGCTGAGGCGAGTCCCGACCTGCAACCAGGGCAAAGGTTGCATGCACGGGGCTGTCTAGGAAGAGGAGCCCCGGGATACCACCCCTCTCAGGGGTGCGGCGGGTCGGCGCGGCCCCTGCTCCAGTGCTCCCCACAGACCTGCCTCAGGGCCCCACCCCACAGAGCGCAGGCTACGTTTTTTTTCAGATGGAGTCTTGCTGTCACCCAGGCTGGAGTGCAGTGGCCGATCTAGGCTCACTGTAATCTCCACCTCCCGGGTTCAAGTGATTCTCCTGCCTCAGCCTCCCGAGTAGCTGGGATTACAGGCGCCCATCACCGTGCCCAGCTAATTTTTTATTTTTAGTAGAGACAGGGTTTCTCCATGCCGGTCAGGCGGGTCTCGAACTCCCAACCTCAAGTGGTCCGCCCACCTCGGCCTCCCGAAGTGTTGGGATTACAGGCATGAGCCACCGTGCCTGGCCGGTTTTTTTGTTGTTGTTTTTTGTTAGTGCAGTGGCGATCAGGACAGCGTCGACTTCCCCAGACTCAGGCAATCCTCCCACCTCAGCCTCCTGAGCAGCTGAACTACAGGGCACGCCGCCATGCCCAGTTAATTTTTTGCAGAGATGCGGTTTCACCATTTTACCCAGGCTGGTCTGGAACTCCTGTACTCAAGCGATCTGCCCACCTCAGCCACCCAAAGTGCTGGGATTACAGGCTGAGCAACCTCCCGGGCCTGCCTCAGGCCTGTTCTCAACAGGATAACATGCTCTGCTCATCTCTCTGAATGAAAAAAATGTAAAAAAAGACTAAGAAAAAGGCAAACGAAGGACTGACTAAGCAAAATTTGTACTTGTTTAATAAGAAAATCACTTCTTTAAAAAAATAGTTATTTACATGCTGAGGTTCATCTGTGCAATGCAAGAGCTGAAAATAGATTCGAGAAAGGCTGTTCCTACAAGGAAAGGTCCTGAGGTTACAACGCCAGGCCACATCTGCCAGGCAGCCCTGAGAAACCATGGTTCTCATGGCTGGGAAAACATGGCTGCAGCGATCCCAGCTTCTTGCTGCCCACAGGGATGGCACGCCTGGGCACACACTGTGAGCTGCTCAGAGGCACTCTGGTGGGCAGCTCCCACCGCCTCAGTCGGTGTCTCCGTCCCCTTCGCTGCCTCCCAGGGGACTGGGCACCTGCAGAAGAAGAGCACATGGAGAATGAGAGGCAAGCACTCTCCCCACTGCTCCTGAATGCCCGGAGGTGCCCATGACAGGCTCGGCACAGAAGCCCTGCCCCCACCATTCCCTCATCGGGGCAGAGGCTGGCGTTTGTTCTCGGTCATCTCTTAACCGGGTCAGGAACCTGCGCAGGGAAAGGCAAGGGCTGGGGACACTAGAGGGGCCTTTGTTGGGCTCCTTCACATTCTCACAGGCTGCACTGACCACAGCAGAAAATAAAATGGAGCCATTTGGAAACTCAACAAATGCAGGTGCCTCGGGGGTATATATGCCTGTCATCAGTGGTGTCAACAGCAATCCACTGGCCCAGGCCAAATTGGCACCTGCACTGTATTTAGCCTGCACTGGGCTTGGGAAAAATTAACTACCAGCACTTAAAAAGGGGAAGATTTCCCATACCAGTGTGCAACGCTGGTTTCCCTCGACAACATTTAAGCATGCGGTCACTGTCACATTCCAACATGGCCACCACCAGCTGCCACTGAGCCACGAGTATCCCCTTCAGATGAAACGAGGGCTCCTGGCCACCGCTGGCCCCCTACTCCCTGCCGTCCCCGGACTGGGGGCCTCTCACTGCCCCATCTATAGGACGGCTCGCCAGGTGCCTGGCCCCTCGCCTGCCCACCCTACCTCCCTGGGGCCTGCACACACTGAATTTGCCACCCAGGTATGCAGGAAGGACTCTGTTTTCACAGATACCGGGACACGAAGAATCTCCCTGAGCCCTGCCTGGGATATCACCCTTTGAAACCTCACTGGGCCACCATGAAAGAACTCAGGCTGGCCGACCGCGGCGGCTCACACCTGGAATCCCGGCACTTTGGGAGGCTGAGGAGGGCGGATCACAAGGTCAGGAGTTCAAGACCATCCTGACTAACACAGTGAAACCCCATCTCTACTGAAAATACAAAAAATTAGCCGGGAGTGCTGGTGGGCACCTGTAGTCCCAGCTACTAGGGAGGCTGAGGCAGGAGAATGATGTGAACCCAGGAGGCAGGGCTTGCAGTGAGCCAAGATCGCACCACTGCGCTCCAGCCTGGGCAACAGAGCGAGACTCTGTGTCAAAAAAAAAAAAAAAAAAAGAAAGAACTCGGGTTTTGGGGACATCTCTCACCCCAGAGCAGAGAACTGAGAATGACAATTTCATTCACTTAGCTTTTAGCTCCTGCACGTACAATCCCGTGTGTTCCAGTTCTAAGCTACAGTCCGCAGCTGTCTAGCCGCTGATTACGCTCCGTGCCAGGTCCATAGTAGGCGTGCCGGCAGCAAGCCTGACCCGGGGTGGCCCTCCCAGAGTCGAAAAGCACCTGGTGGAGCAAGTGGGTGGCGCAGGCAGGCAGACAAGGAACACCTCAAGACTGCCTGGCCCTGCTCCTGCAGCTGCTGTGTGGCCTTGGGGGAAGTGACACACTTCTCTGTGCCTGGGCTCCCTCCTCTGTACAATGGGAACAATGTGGGCCTGTGCTGAGCACTGCTGGGACTGTGCCCCTACCTTGGCGCCTGTGCCAGCTGCCGTGAGAGCGGTGGCACTGAAGTTGTGGACGGGCAGGGTGCTCAGCCACTGGGCCATGGAGCGTTCATCTCGCTCAGTGCCGATGATGGTGGGGTAGATGTGCTCCTCCTTGAAGGCTGCGACCTTGCCCTCCTCCTGCACCCAGTCCAGCGGCTCATGCAGCCCATCGTTGCCAAAGCGCTGGTTGTACTTCTCGAAGTGCACCCTCTCCAGGACCAGGCCAAGTCCCGGCGCCTTGGGCACGTCCACCTTCTCTGTGCCCCAGCTGCGTTCCAGCACACTCTCAGGGGCATAACCCTTCACAATGGCCACCACCAGGCCAACCATCTTCCGGATCTGATGCATCATGAAGCTCTGGCCCTTCACCCTGATCACTGCGAACTCCAGGCCCTCCCGCACAAAGGGTTCCTCGCAGTACATCTCCAGGATGTAGCGGCGGGCGCTGGGCTCCTGTGGCCCCTTCTGCGAGGTGAAATTGTGGAAGTTGTGCGTGCCCTTGTAGCAGGCCAGGAGCCTGTTGACCTGCTGCAGCGTCTCGGCGCTCAGGCGGTAGGTCTCATCCTGCACGTCCCGGTCCTTGTGCGCAAAGGCAAACGTGGGCAGCAGGTAGCAATAGGTCCTGGCATCACATCTGTTCTTGGAGTTAAACCCGCCTGTGACCCGCTTCAGTCCTAGGAGAGAGGTGACCAGTGAGGAGAGAGGCAGGTGAGAAGTGCCTGAGCACAGCGTGAGCCCCAGCGTCTCCTCACCCAGAGCACCAACCAAGCTCCAGCAAGCATCGGCTTCTCTGGGGAGGGGACAGCCACAGGTTGGGGAACAGGCACAGGAGGACAGTGGACACAAGGGACAGGTGCAGTGCTCTATAAAGTGACTGAATTTACAACCATTTATTGTAATTTTCCAATAGCGAGAAGATATAAAACGTCTCCAATACAAAGAAATGATAAATGCTTGGAGTGATGGATCTATTTATGCTAATTGCCCTATTTGATCATTACACATGACTGGAAATATCACACATTATTGTACATAAGTGTGTATAATTATTATGCATGAATTTAAAATAATAAAAGCAGCTAGGCACGGTGCAGTGGCTCATGCCTGTAATCCCAGCACTTTGGGAGGCCAAGGCGGGTGGATCACTAGGTCAGGAGTTTGAGACCAGCCTGGGCAACATGGCAAAACCCCGTCTCTATTAAAAATACAAAAATTAGCCAGGCATGGTGGCGGGCACCTGTAATCCCAGCTACTCGGGAGGCTGAGGCAGGAGAATTGCTTGCACCCATGAGGAGGAGGTTGCAGTGAGCTGAGATCGTGCCACTGCACTCCAGCCTGTGCGTCAGAGCGAGACTCTGTCTCAAAAAATAATTAACAATACGCCAGGAGCGGTGGCTCACGCCTGTAATCCCAGCACTTCGGGAGTCTGAGGTGGGCGGATCACGAGGTCAGGAGATCAAGACCACCCTGGCTAACAGGGTGAAACTCCATCTCTACTAAAAATACAGAAAATTAGCCAGGCGTGGTGGCAGGTGCCTGTAGTCCCAGCTACTCAGGAGGCTGAGGCAGGAGAATGGTGTGAACCCGGGAGATGGAGCTTGCAGTGAGCTGAGACCATACCACTGCACTCCAGCCTGGGCAACAGAGTGAGACTCCATCAAAAAATAATAATAATAATAATAAAAGCAAAAAAAAAAAAATTGTTAAAACAAAGGAATTGGGCTTTTGTGCACTAAACTCTAAATCTGTAGCATACTTAATCTCGGAATTAAACACATATCCAAACAACAAAAACAAAGGGTGTGTTAAAACCCAGTGCTGGCAAAGGATCCAGTGTGAACTGGCGCAGCCCACCTGGAATGAAACCCCAGATGTAGGGGAAGGGTGTAACCCCAGCTCAGAAGTCGCGTGAATTCTACAGACAAGGCCATACAGGCAGCACTGTTTGCAACAACAAAAAACACTGGAAACCACCTTAGAATTCCAGCAACTGCAGGCTGACCTAATAAATGCCAGAATATTCGCAGGATAAAAAAGGATGCAGCCCCGCAGGCCAGGGACAAGTCTCCAAGAACTGAGGGCACGGCCCCTCCAAGATGCCTTGAGCGCTAGCAGCACCCCACAGGTGTTCAGTGAGTATTTGTTGAATATTGAATAAGCAAAAATTAAAGACAAATGAAGACCTGCATGCAGGGGGATCCAATCTGTTGAGGACATCTATGTTTAAATGGAAGAATTCTAGAAGAGTAACCCTCACTGAGGGCACCAACTTCAGGGGCTAGGAGGAGAAAGCCCTGCCTGGACTTGCCTCTGCTGGGCTGCACACCTCCTCCAGGAGCTTGCATTGTGGCTGAGACATGCAGGCCCCTCCGGCTGCTGGGATTCCACCTCACCTCAGGAGTCTGATTTTTTTTTTTTTTTTTTTTTTTTTTTGAGATGGAGTCTCACTCTGTTGCCCAAGCTGGAGTACAGTGATGCAGTCTCGGCTCACTGCAACCTCCGCCTCCCAAGTTTAAGTGATTCTCCTGTCTCAGCCTCCTGAGTAGCTGGGATTACAGGCACCTGCCACCACGCCCAGCTAACTTTTGTATTTTTAGTAGAGATGGGGTTTCACCATGTTGAACTCCTGACCTGGTGATCCACCCACCTCAGCCTCCCACAATGCTGGGATTACAGGTGTTGGATACCGCACCCAGCCAGGAGTCTGATTTAACACCCAACTATGGTTTCCCATTTACAAGGATTGGCCTGGGCCTTGTGACCTCACAAGCAGTGGGGTGCCTCCACACAGCCTGCCCGGCCCGGGTCGCTAGTCACATGGATCCCATGGGCGCTGGCACTGCATGCCTCGTGCTTTTGTCTCCAGTCATGTTTGTTTCTGAGTGACTTTTTTGGTTTTTTTTGGTTTTAAAGATTCCATTTCATAAACACTAAACATCACAAGGATGCGCTGCAAGCATAATTCTGGTTGTTCCAGACATAACTGCTAAGAAAGGCTGCAAAGTGCCGGCAGATGGCCACACTGCAGACTTGGGGAGGGCCCTGCTGGCCTGCACCGCGGCGTGTGGGTGACAGCGACTACCCAACAACTGCACAGATGTGGCACTGTTGAGCATGATAGGGATTAATCTACAGAATACTCAAGTATTTTCCATGCAAATGAATGGGAAGAGAACTCAAACGCAACTTTCAGAGGACTTATTCTATGGGAAGTTTCTCAGGAGGAAATTATCCTCAGAAGGCAAAGGAAGCCCAGCATAACAAAAATAAAACTATTGTCGGGTGTGGTGGCTCACGCCTGTAATCCCCAGCTGCTGGTAATCCCAGCACTTCAGGAGGTCAACGCAGGTGGATCACCTGAGGTCGAGAGTTCAAGACCAGCCTGACCAACATGGAGAAACCCTGTATTCACTAAAAAGACAAAATTAGCCGGGCGTGGTGGCACATGCTTGTAATCCCAGCTACTCGGGAGGCTGAGGCAGGAGAATCACTTGAACCTGGGAGGTGGAGGTTGTGGTGAGCCAAGATCATGCCACTGTACTCCAGCCTGGGCAACAAGAGCGAAACTCCATCTCAAAAAAAAAAAAAAAATTAATAAAAAATGAAACTATTGCTGGGTGCAGTGGCTCACGCCTATAATCCCAGCACTTTGGGAGGCCGAGGTGGGCGGATCACCTGAGGTCAGGAGTTTGAGACCAGACTGACCAACATGGTGAAACCCCATCTCTACTAAAAATACAAAAATTAGCCAGGTGTGGTGGTGGGCACCTGTAATCCCAGCTACTGGGAAGGCCAAGGTGGGAGAATCGCTTGAACCCAGGAGGCAGGTGGAGGTTGCAGTGAGCCGAGATCACACCACTGCATTCCAGCCTGGGCAACAGAACAAGACTCCATCACAAAAAAGTAAAAATAAAAACTTAACAGTGGGTAAAATCAACAGGGATTACTGAATCCTATTTATGACTCATACATAAATGTTCACAGTGGCTTTACTTCTAACAGCCCAAAACTGGAAATCACCCAGTGTCATCAGCAGGTTGTGTATAAACAATCCGTGATACATCGCAGAACGGAACACCCGCAGCGATGAGAAGGAACAGACTGCTGACATACACAACAGCATGGATGAATCTTAAAATAGTCAGGCTGTGGGCCGGGCACAGCAGCTCACGCCTGTAATCCCAACACTTTGGAAGACTGAGGCAGGTAGACTGATTGAGCCTAGGAGTTTGAGACCAGCCTGGGCAACATGGCGAAACCCCATCTCTACCAAAAAAATTAAAATTTAGCCGGCTGTGGTGGCATGTGCTTGCAGGCTGAGGCGGGAGGATCGCATGAGCCCAGGTGGTCAATGCTACAGTGAACTGTGATCGCAACTCCAGCCTGGGCTATAGAACAAGACCCTGTCTCCCTGTCTCAAAAAAACACCTTTCTCCAAGCAGACCAGTCAGGTAAACAACAGTTCTGTTTTCTTGGGATTACACCAAAACAAAAAGGAAAAGAAAACAGAGCAAGATGATAGATTCACACCCAGCCACACCTATCAATACATTCAATATAAGTGGCTTCTGGGAGGCCAAGGCAGGAGGATCCCTTGAGCCCAGGAGTTCAAGACCAGCCTGGGCAACAAAATGAGACCCCATCTCTACAAACTCAAAAATTAAGCGTGGTGGCACACACTTGTAGTTCCAGTTACTGAGGAGGCTGAGGACCACTTGAACCTGGGAGGCGGAGGCTGCAGTGAGCCATGATCACACCACTGGACTCCAGCCTGGGTGACAGAGTGAGACTCTCAAAAAACAAACAGAATAAATGAATCAATGAAGGAATCAATGTATGTACGTTAAGTTACCTGTACCTGCCACTTAAAAGGCAGAGAGTTCCATTTTAAGAAGGCCTAAAAATTCCATTTATCAGTACTGCCATAAAAGGGAACAACTGTTCATTTTAACCACAAATTTGGATTTTCACATCCAGTGTTTGATAAAAACAAGGCACCCGTGTGGCCACAAGCACTGCAAATGAGAAGCCTTCTACTCATGTCTAGTTGCTCCTGTTTCTGAAGAAGGTCAGAACCAGCTGCAAGGCAACTCTGACTACACTTCTGCATCAGTGACAGGTGGAAAAGGCAAGAGCATGCATAGCCTCGTGTCTCTGCAAGACCATCTACAACCAGGCGTGTGGCCGCCAGCACTGCAAGACTTACCCAGGATCCGAATGTGAGAGGGAAGGTGGCTGTTGATCTTTTCTAGAATGTCGTCAATCAGCCACACCTTCAGGGATACCACCTGGCCGGCTGCGGACACACCCTGTAAAGAGAGCAGAACGGGGACGGAAGGTGGGTCTCTCAGGCCTTGCACACTGGTCTCTGAGACAGAAGGACGACGCGGACCTTGTGTTGTTTCACACATGAATTCTGCTGTTAGAAACGCATCTGGAGGGAATCATCCGATATAAAAATAAAGCTCTATCTGCCAACGGAGTGTGTGCAGGAGCACTTATAAAATAAACTATTACAAATGAATTCAAAGCCCAAGAGAAAACATTAAATGAGGGAGCATAAATATGACTCTGTGCAGACAGAAAGCAAAGTCCCACATAAGATGACCCCCACCCAGGCGCAGTGGCTCACGCCTGTAATCCCAGCACTTTGGGAGGCTGAGGCAAGCAGATCATCTGAGGTCAGGAGTTTGAGACCAGCCTGGCCAACACGGTGAAACCTGATCTCTACTAAACATACAAAAAATTAGCAGGGTTTTGTAGCGTGCACCTGTAGTCCCAGCTACTCAGGAGGCTGAGGCGGGAGAATCACTTCAGCCTGGGAGGTTGGAGGTTGCAATGAGCCAAGATCCTGCCACTGCACTCCAGCCTGGGTGACAGAGTCAGATTCTACCTCAAAAAAAAAAAAAAAAGATATGACTCCCAAGGATTGGGGAAAAGAGAAAACACAACTTAGAACCAAGGGCAGAGTGAGGAGGTGGTCCCCACTGGAGTCAGAACAGCAGTGGCCCTGGGGGACAGGCAGTGGGTACACAGGTGGGTACACAGGTGAAAACTGATGAAGCTTATGCTTAAGACTAGCACGCTTTACTGTTGTATATTATACCTCTTTTTTAAAGTAAGTTTCTATAGATTTTTTGTTGGGTTCTTTTTGAGACAAGGTTTGGTCTGTCACCCAGGTTGGAATGCAGTGTTGCCATCTTGGCTCACAGCAACCTCGACCTCCCAGGTTCGAGCAATCCTCCCACCCCAGCCTCCCAAGTAGCTGAGACTACAGGCAGGCACCACAATGTCTGGAGAATTTTTTACATTTTTTTGTAGAGACAGTGTCTTGCTATGTTGCCCAGACTGGTCTGGAACTCCTGTCCTCAAGTGATCCTCCCACCTCAGTCTCACAAAGTGCTGGGATTACAGGCGTGAGCAACCATGCCGAGCCAAGGAGATCGCTTCCGATTAAAGGAAGCTCTAGAGACATGATAACTGAATGCCAATAATGATCCTAGATTAGATCCCCGACCAATTAACAAAAATAAAAGGCATGCCACAAAGAAGCTGAAGAAAAAGAAAACAGAAAAGACAGTTTCCAACTTTAGACATGTCAGACGGTGGTACTCTATCAATGCTGAATTTCACACGCGTAATAATTTATAGTGTGAGGTTGCTGAAGGATGTCACAGTCCCTAGGAGACTCATGTTAAGATGTTTCAGGGTAAAGGGTGATGATGTCTGCAACTTACTCTCAAATGGTTCCATTTTAAGATACAAAAGGCCAGGTACGGCTGGGCGCGGTGGCTCACGCCTGTAATCCCAGCACTTTGGGAGGCAGAGACGGGCAGATCACGAGGTCAGGAGATCGAGACCATCCTGGCTAACACGGTGAAACCCCGTCTCTACTAAAAAATACAAAAAACTAGCCGGGCGAGGTGGCGGGCGCCTGTAGTCCCAGCTACTCGGGAGGCTGAGGCAGGAGAATGGCGTGAACCCGGGAGGCGGAGCTTGCAGTGAGCTGAGATCCGGCCACTGCACTCCAGCCTGGGCGACAGAGCGAGACTCCGTCTCAAAAAAAAAAAAAAGAAGACTTTTATGAAGGTATGAAATTTTCAAAATAAAAAGTTGGAGAGTAAAACTGTTGAGATGTTCCACTGGCCAGACCCACACATGGAACGTGACAGAAGGAAACGAGCTGTTCTGAAACAAGATGACTTTAGGTAAATACACAACAGATTTCAAAGACTTAGCGCCAAAAAAGGGAAAGAAAATACATCTCATTGCCAAACACTTTGTACTGACAAGAAGTTGAAGTGAGAATATCGGAGACATCCTGGGGGGGTAGGGACAACAGCAGAGGGACACCCGGTATCTCTGGGATGGCCTATGTCTGGCTGTGGTGATGGCTGCACAGCTCTGTGAATATACTGGAACCACTGAACTGTATACGTTCTTCTTCTTTTTTTTTTTTTGCCAGGCTGGAGCTCAGTGATGCAATCTCGACTCACTGCCACCTTCGTCTTCTGTGTTCAAGAGATTCTCATGCCTCAGCCTCGCAAGTAGCTGGGATTACAGGTGTGACTCACCACGCCTGGCTAATTTTTGTATCTTTAGTAGAGATGGGATTTTGTCATGTTGGCCAGGCTGGTCTCGAACTCCCGGCCTCAAGTGATCCGTCCACTTTGGCCTCCCAAAGTACTGGGATTACAGGTGTGAGCCACCACACCCAGCTTGAACCGTACACTTTCTTTTAGGTTTTTTCGTTTTGTTTTCAGATGAAGTTTCACTCTTGTTGCTCAGGCTGGAATATAATGGCACGATCTCAGCTCACTGCAACCTCCACCTCTCGGATTCAAACGATTCTCCTGCCTCAGCCTCCTGAGTAGCTGGGATTACAGGCATGTGCCACCACACCTGGCTAATTTTTGTATTTTTAGTAGAGACGGGGTTTTACCATATTGACCAGGCTGGTCTCGAACTCCTGAACTCAGGTGATCCACCCGCCTTGGCCTCCCAGAGTGCTGGGATTACAGGCATGTGCCACCACACCTGGGTAATTTTTGTATTTTTAGTAGAGACGGGGTTTTACCATATTGACCAGGCTGGTCTCGAACTCCTGAACTCAGGTGATCCACCCGCCTTGGCCTCCCAGAGTGCTGGGATTACAGGCATGTGCCACCACACCTGGGTAATTTTTGTATTTTTAGTAGAGACGGGGTTTTACCATATTGACCAGGCTGGTCTCGAACTCCTGAACTCAGGTGATCCACCCGCCTTGGCCTCCCAGAGTGCTGGGATTACAGGCGTGAGCCACCACGCCTGGCCTGAACTGTACACTTTCAATGGGTCAACTGTATAAGAGTGAATTCTATTTCTTTTTTTGCTATTTTTTTTGAGATGGAGTCTCACTCTGTCACCTAGGCTGGAGTGCACCATCTTGGCTCACTGCAACCTCCGCCTCCCAGGTTCACACAATTCTCCTGCCTCGGCCTCCTGAGTAGTTGGGATTACAGGCACCCACCACCACACCCGGCTAATTTTGTATTTTTAGTAGAGACATGGTTTCTCCATGTTGGCCAGGCTGGTCTCAAATTCCTGACCTCAAGTGATCCACCCGCCTCAGACTCCCAAAGGCTGGGATTACAGGCATGAGCCACCGCGCCCGGCCAAGAGTGAATTATATTTCAATAAAGCTATTTTTAAAATCTGAAACAAAAACAAAATGTTAAACAGCAGAAATACACACGCACACAAAAAAATAATAGGCCGGGCATGGCGGCTCACACCTGCTATCCCAGCACTTTGGGAGGCCGAGGAGGGCGGATCACCTGAGGTCAGGAGTTCGAGACCAGCCTGATCAACATGGAGAAACCCCATCTCTACTAAAAATACAAAATTAGCCAGGCTTGTTGGCACATGCCTGTAGTCCCAGCTATTTGGGAGGCTGAGGCAGAAGAATGGCTTGAACCCCGGAGGTGGAGGTTGCGGTGAGCTGAGATCCCGCCATTGCACTTCAGCCTGGGCAACAAGAGTGAAACTGTCTCGGCCGGGCGCGGTGGCTCACGCCTGTAATCCCAGCACTTTGGGAGGCCGAGGCGGGCGGATCACAAGGTCAGGAGATCGAGACCACGGTGAAACCACGTCTCTACTAAAAATACAAAAAATTAGCCGGGCGCGGTTGTGGGCGCCTGTAGTCCCAGCTACTCGGGAGGCTGAGGCAGGAGAATGGCGTGAACCCGGGAGGCGGAGCTTGCAGTGAGCCGAGATCGCGCCACTGCACTCCAGCCTGGGCTGGGTGACAGAGCGAGACTCCGTCTCAAAAAAAAAAAAAAAAAAAGAGTGAAACTGTCTCAAAAATAAATAAACAAATAAATAATAAAAATTGTAAGATGTTACTGTTTTCACCCGAAGGGCAGGGCACTCGGGTGCGACCACATCGGCCTCATGGATCTACTTCTGCAGGTTTTCCAACTGCAAGTGAGAAAACATATTAGAACGAAACTCTCTCTCTAATAACAGCAGAACTAAAAATAAATACAAGGACCCTATTTTGAAATGCTCTCTTCATCAGCTTGAACAAATTGTTACTTTCTTCTTCCCTAAAAACAATCAGAGAGCTGTAAATGGAGAATCAAAAAGAAAATGGAAATAGTAAGACCCACAGAACTCTCTACCTTGGGCCATCAAATGCATCACCCACTAGGAGCGAACTTGTGGGTCCCTCTTGTGCTCTCCCCTCTACACGATGGCTCCAGCATACGTCCATGGATCCCCAGGGACCTGTGTGCCTTTGAAACTAGGTGTTTGTGGGAACAAGAGCCATAGCTTTATTCAGATTCCTGGGGATCCTGACCGGCAAAAAGTTATGTCTCTGAGAGACCCTCAATGCCCTCAGGCAGCCTGAGAGCCATGTTAGAGCCAGATACTCTGACAGGCAAGGATGACACGTATCACATTCACTGATGCCTTCTACATGCTACAGAAAAGCTATCTGTTTTCTCCAGCTGTGCTGTCCCTGTCTGCCAAATGTTGGGCTGCGGGCGGCAAGCCACCCAGGTGCCGAGGCGAGAGACTGAAGGCACGAGCTGTTCCAGTATAATAAAGAAAATAATTAGAATAAGAAAAGTTATACTAGAAATAGGATACAGGGCTGGGCGCGGTGGCTCAAGCCTGTAATCCCAGCACTTTGGGAGGCCGAGGCGGGCAGATCACGAGGTCAGGAGATCGAGACCATCCTGGCTAACACGGTGAAACCCCGTCTCTACTAAAAAATACGAAAAAACTAGCCGGGCGAGGTGGCGGGCGCCTGTAATCCCAGCTACTCGGGAGGCTGAGGCAGGAGAATGGCGTAAACCCGGGAGGCGGAGCTTGCAGTGAGCTGAGATCCGGCCACTGCACTTCAGCCTGGGCTACAGAGCGAGACTCTGTCTCAAAAAAAAAAAAAAAAAAAATTAAAAAAGAAATAGGATACAGATATGATTATATATAATATCAATATTTGTAGTATTGTTCTTTATTATTATAGTAATCTCTGTTCTATAATTATAACCTAGGAAAAACCAGGCCATACAGAGTCAGGAGCTGAAGGGACACTGTGAGAGGTGACCAGAAGACAAGAGTGTGAGTCCTCGGTCACTCCCAGATAAGGGCTGCTTGGTCTAGTGGTAGCGCCAGTGCCTGGGAAGGCACCTGCTACTTAGCAGACCGAGAAAGGGAGTCTCCCTTCCCTGGGGCAGTCAGAGAACACTCTGCTCCACCACCTCTCGTGGGAGGCCTGACATGACCCAGGCCTGCCCGCAGTCATTCGGAGGCTTAAACGTCTCCTGTGGGGCTGTGCTTCAAAGGTCACACTCCTTGTCACTTTCATGTTCCGCCTGTACACCTGGCTCCTCCTTTTAAGTTCTTAGAAGATAACAGTAGCAGAATTAGTGAAAGCATTAACGTCTTTGATCTTTCTGACAAGCGCATAGAAGAAATGCTGATGTATGCTGTCCCCCTCTCCGCCTCAGCTACCACAAAGGGAAAGACCCCCGTCCCGTGGACACATCACTCGTGTGCCCTTATCCATCACTTGAGACGACTCATACCCCTTACCCTGCCCCCTTGCCTTGTATATAATAAACAGCAGTGCACCAGGCATTCAGGACCACCACCAGACTCCACACACTGGTGGCAGTGGTCCCCTGGGCCCAGCTGTCCTTCCTTCTATCTCTCTGTCTCATGTCTTTATTTTTCTACGATCTCTCGTCTCTGCACACGAAAGAAAACCCACAGGCCCTGTAGGGCTGGACCCTACACTGGGTCCCTCCTTAAAGACATCTCCATTCCCTGTGGCGGGCCACTCTGCCCACATCCAATCCCATGGTTCAGTTCCAAGCACAGCAATGTGGCGTCACAGGACCACTTGGCATGTGCTGCCACACAGCCAGCAGCAGCGTCCGGGGTGGATGTGCAAACCCATCGGAAACGGGAACTCAGCCTTGTGGTTCTGAAGGGTCAGTGCTGGGTCACCAGCCCCACGCAGCGGAGACCATGTAACGGGTCCAGGGTGGTGGAGATGTGATGAGTGTGGACTTAGCACACACACAAAAACAGTATTACATTTATCCCATGAAGAGATTTTTATATGGATTACACGCTGAAATAAGGATATCCTGAATATACTGAGTTTATAATACAGCGAATTATTTATTAATTTCAAGCCAGATGTGGTGGTTCATGCCTGTAAATCCCAGCACTTTGGGAAGCCAAAGTGGGAAAATCACCAGAGCCCAGGAGTTTGAGACCCCTGGGCAGCATAGCAAGACCTCATATTAAAAAAAAAAAAAATTTAGCCAGGCATGGTGGAGTGCCTGTCGTTCCGGTGAGATGGTTTGCTGTGTCCCTGCCAATTCTCGTGTTGCATGGTAATCCCCACATGTCTAGGGAAGACCTGGTGGGAGGTGACTGGATCATGCACACGGTTTCCCCCATGCTGTTCTCATAACCGAGAGTGAGTTCTCACAACATCTGGCAGTTTTATAAGGGGCTCTTCCCCTTACCCTCCTCACTCTCTCGCGCCTGCCACCACGATCTAAGTTTCCGGAGGCCTCCCCAGCTATGTGGCACTGAGTCAGTTAAACCTCTTTCTTTATAAATTGCCCAATCTTGGGCAGTTCTTTATAACAGCGTGAAAACAGACCAATTCACCCAGCTACTCGGGAAGCTGAAGCAGGAGGACTGCGTGAGCCCAGGAGTTTGAGACTGCAGTGAGCCCGGATCGTGCCACTGCACTCCAGCCTGGACAAGAGAATGAGACCCTGACTCTAAAAAAGGAAAGAAAAGAGAATGCTGCATCATACAAGTGTGGCTCTCTGCCTTCGGAGCCACACAATCACATTTGCCTCAGAGTGAGCCTGATTGGAGGGTCGAAGGCAGACGTTGCGGCTGCCCCTGGGCCACCTGCAGAAATGCATGTCCCTGAGAACAGAATCAACATAGGAATGTATGTCCCTGAGAACAGAATCAACACAAGAGAAAGCAAAGACCAGAGAGAACACAGAGCCCCGCTGGCAGGAAGCACCTAGATCCGGCTATACCTGAGCTGACCAGGCTCCTGGACATCTCACCTACGTAAGGTGTAGGCTAGTTTGATTTGCACATCATATGTGCTCAGAAGCAGCACACCAAGTCAGGACACTGAGCTGGAAAGTGGGCCGGGTGCTGCTCGGACCAGCCGGGAAGGGGCAGAAAAGGGTCACCCACCTTGTCTGTCCGGGCACAGCGCTGGAAGGACATTTTCCTCATGTCCTCGCCATGATTTTCAGGAATACAGCCTGACCGGACGAGGGCAGACACCAAGTCATCTTCAATTGTTTTGAATTGTGAGGACCCAACATTCCTCTGGAAAAAGGAGACAAAAACAGGTTTTATATTTTGCAGATGGGGGTCGCCATGTTGCCCAGGCTGGTCTCAAACTCCTGGTCTCGAGCGCTCCTCTGGCCTGAAGCGCTGAGATTACAAGTGTGAGCTGCCATGCTCACATGAAAACACTGTATTCTGCTCACTCGCCCTGAGCCCGGGCTGTTCCACACCAGGGGATGGGTAGCGTGGAATGGAATCAAAACGCAGGTTTGACTGAGCCTGTGTACACACCTACTTCCACAATCTGTCAGTTATGACGTCAGTGCCGTGGGTGCTACCTATACTTAAACAATATAACATCAGATATAAAGTAATCCATGGCCAGGCACAGTGGCTCATACCTGTAATCCCAGCACTTTGGGAGGCCAAGGCGGGTGGATCACCTGAGGTCAGGAGTTCGAGACTAGTCTAGCCCACATAGTGAAACCCTGTGTCTACTAAAAATACAAAAAGTAGCCAGGCGTGGTGGCGGGCTCCTGAGACAGGAGAAATCGCTTGAACCTGGGAAGTGGAAGCTGCAGTGAACCGATAGTGCACCATTGCACTCCAGCCTAGGCGACAGAAGAAAACGCTGTCTCAAAAAAATACAAATAAAAGTTAGTCAGGTATGCTTTTAATCCCAGCTACTCAAGAGGCTGAGACAGGAGAATCACTTGAATCTGGGAGGCAGAGATTGCAGTGCACAGTGGTTGGCTGGGCTCGGTAGTTCACCCCTGTAATTCCAGCACTTTGGGAAACGGAGGCAGGAGGATAATCTGAGATCAGGAGTTCAAGGCCAGCCTGACCAACATGGTGAAACCCCGTCTCTACTAAAAATAAAAAACTAGCCAGGCGTGGTGGCAGGCGCCTATAGTCCCAGGTACTCGGGAGGCTGAGGCACAAGAATCACTGGAACCCGGGAGGTGGAGGTTGCAGTGAGCCAAAATCCCACCACTGCACTCCAGCCTGGGCGACAGAGCAAGACTCTCTTTCCAAAAAAAAAAGCAATCCATTATTTGTAACTTTCGCCATAAAAGCTGTTACAACAACTGCCAAAGTTAAGCATTATTTTCTTAAACTTTTGTTTCAGTCAGACACTGCATGCACTGCACGAACTTCTGTGGATAAGCTTAAAGATGCTTAAAGAACACAGAACCAGGCAAAGCCACAGTGTTAATTACAAAAGAACAAAAGGAACGTCTACCTGAGGCCAGTCGCAGTGGCTCATGCCTGTAATCACAACACGGGGAGGCTGAGGCAGGAGGATGGCTTGAGCCCAGGAGTTCGAGAGCAGCCTGGGCAGCACAGCGAGCCCCCATTCCCATAAATAATAAGAAACTTAGCAAGACCCCATTTCTGTAAATTTTTAAAAAAAATTAGGCCGGACGCGGTGGCTCAAGCCTGTAATCCCAGCACTTTGGGAGGCCGAGGCAGGCGGATCACGAAGTCAGGAGATTGAGACCATCCTGGCTAACACGGTGAAACCCCGTCTCTACTAAAAATACAAAAAGAAGAAATTAGCCTGGCGTGGTGGCGGGCGCCTGTAGTCCCAGCTACTCTGGAGGCTGAGGCGGGAGAATGGCGTGAACCTGGGAAGCGGAGCTTGCAGTGAGCCGAGATCACGCCACTGGGGGCGACAAAGCGAGACTCCGTCTCAAAAAAAAAAAAAAAAAAAAAAGTGTTCGGGCCGTGAGGTCAAGGACACTTACAGTCCTCAATGCTTGGGAGGCTGAGGTAGGAGGATCTCTTGAGCCCAGAAGGTGGAGGCTGCAGCGAGCAGTGGATGCACCACTGCATTCCAGCCTGGGCCACAAAGGAAGACCATGCCTCAAAAAGAAAAAAAATACGCCTACCTGAATGCATCCACACCCTCTACTTTCCAGAAAAGGAAGTGGGCTGAGGAGAGAATCCTCACAACTTTAATACTTAGCTCTGTCCCTTTAACGCACACGAGGGCAGGCTCTTCTGAGCTGCAACGCGCTGTCCACTGTTCTCAGCAATGAGCGTCAGTACACCTAGCTCATCTTCACACCCTATTTAGCAGGTGCTGTCAGCACTCCCATCCTAAAGACGAGGACTCGAGCACACAGCAAGTGAATCCCGTCTCAGATCCCAGTGGTTAGCGGCAGGGCCGGGCCTGATGGAAGGCAGCAGCTCGCGTGCAGCAGGACCAGTGAAAGCTGCTTGGGCCTGCACCTAAACCCAGCCGGACCCACCGCTTCCACCGCGGCCGCACCCGCACCTAAGCCCCGCGGGACCCGCCGCTTCCCGGGCGGCCACACCTGCATGCCGTGGTAGCCCTTGCCCGAGTAGGCCATGAGCAGCACGATCTTGCGCTTGGGCAGCTTCCCGCGCCGCTCCTCGTCCCCATCGCTCTTGACCTTCTTCGCCGGATGCTCTCCGTCCTCCCAGACGCGGGCACCCCCGGCCCAGCAACTGCGGGACCTCCGATCCTGGGGGCGCGCGGATCCCGCGGGCGGTGGCTCCGCGTTCCCCGCCATGCGCGGCGAGCTGCGGAGAAGGGCAGCGTGAGCGGGGGTCCGGTCGGCACCGCGCGGGGTGGGGTCGGGTGGGCTGGGCTGGGCGGGCGTGGCGGGGTCGCCCGGCGTCGCGGTCATTACCAGGACGGACGCGGTCCCAGGCGCAGGGTCCACCGTCCGCAGGCTCCCAACAGCGCGCGAAGCTGGAGGCCCATGCGCAGGCTACCAGCGAACCCGACCCCGCCCTGACCCCCGAGCCCTGACCCCCAGGGTCCCAGCCCCGCCTCTGCCGACCCCTAACCTCTCGGACCCTGACGCTGCTGCCCTGTTCCTGCTGACCCCTGACCTCCGGGAACCCGGCGCCCCAACCCCTCTCTAGCTAACCTCTGACCTCTCGGACCCGCACACCCCAAGCCCGCTCCAGCTGGCCCCTGACCTCTCGGACCTTGATGCCCCAGCCTCGCTCCTGCTGACCCCTGACCCCTCGGGCCCCGCGCCCAAGCCCCGCCTCTGCTGTCCCCAGACCGCCCCGGGACCCTGACGGATAAACTCCAACGTCCCCTGACACCCAGGTTAACCTCTGACCTCCCCAGCCCCTTCACCTCCCTCCCCGCCCAGTGGGCTTTCCTCGGGAGTCGAAGAGACCCGGACCACCCGCGTCGGGACCAGAGAAGATAGCCTAGCGTCAGGCCCCACTCACTACGCGGCTGACTGAGCCGGAGCCGGACCACGTGGGCGAAGGCGGAAGTGGAACGAGCGGCTGGACGGCGGCCGAGCGGGGACAAAAATTCTTCCGGAGAAGTGGCGGGGCGGAGACAGGGATGAGGGGGATTTGCGGGGTGGGATGGGGGCGGAGATTAGGGTGTTGGGGGCGGGGATTTTGGGGTGTTGGGGGCGGGGATTGGGGGTGTCAGGGACGGGACACGAGGCCCTCCTGCATCCGGCACCGCGGCCGCGCGGCGAAACGTGTGAGCAGTGGTCGCGCCGCCACCGCCTCCTGGGTGCTGTCGCCCGCCCAGCGGAGCAGGGGAAACTCCGAGCCCACGCCGGCCCCGCTCCTCTCCGCCGCTGGGTCCCCTCCCATGGGCTCGGCCCCCAGACCCTCAGTGGCACCCACCCTGTGCGGCCCTCGTGTGGCCTCAGCCCCGCGCCCCGTCCCGGTTCCACAGACGCTGGGGCGCAGGGGAGGCTCCGCCCTGGCCTTCACCCGCACCGTGGAAGGGGGTCGCCGCCCACCGCAGCCTCCGCCTCCGGGCTCCAGCGGTCCTCGCAGGCGCGCGCCACCACGCCCAGCTAATTTTTTATTATTTTTTATAGAGATGCGGTCTCCTGAAAAGTGGCCACTCTTTTTTTGTGGGGGGGGGGGGGGGCGGGGAATCAGAGTCTTGCTCTTTCGCCAGGTTGGAGTGCAGTGGCGGGATCTCGGCTCACTGCAACCTCCGCCTCCCGGGCTCAAGCGATTCTCCTGCCTCAGCTTCCCGAGTAGCTGGGACTACAGGCGCCGCCACCTCGCCTGGTTAATTTTTTTGTATTTTAGTAGAGACGAGGTTTCACCATGTTAGCCAGGATGGTCTCGATCTCATGACCCACCTCGGCCTCCCAAAGTGCTGGGATTACAAGCGTGAGCCACCGCGCCCAGTCTTTTTTTTTTTTTTTTTTTTTTTTTAAGGGACCGGCTCACTGTGTTGCCCAGGCAGATCTCCAAATGCTGAGCTCAAGCGATCCGCCTGCCTCCCCTTCTGAAGTGCTGGGATTCCCGGTGTGGCCACTGCACCCACCACTTCCTTGCCTCCTCTCCCAAGCTTGCCCTCCTGTCCTCCTGCTTTCCCTTAGAGAAACTCATATGATTCTGGACCCGCCCTCTGGCATAATCTCAAAATCCTTAATCCCATATCTGGGGCCACAATTCAGCCAACCACAAGCTTGAATTTGGGGAATGGGCCATGGGCCAGGGAGAGCATGCTCCTGGCAGTGCAAGGGTGGGGAGGCAGGAGCCAGCCATCTGCAGCAGCCCCACTCCTGCCCTCCAGGGGCTGCACCTCCTCCTACAGGTGAGGACTCAGCAGGGCCTGGGCACTGTGCCCACCTGGAGTATGCAGGTAGAGAAACCACAGGGCTGCGTGATGAGGGACTGATAGGAAAAGAGGACCAGGGGGCCCGGGGCCAGGTTGTGTGGGGCCCCGTGGCATTGGCTGTGAGATGGGAGCCCCAGGGATCCAATCTGACACCCCTTCCCAAGGGGTACTCAATGGGCTGCGTGTGGCTTGTGAGGAGCTGGTGGCCGAGGCAGTAAGGGGAGGCAGGAGGGTGATGCAATTGGCCAGGTGGGAGGGCAGCTCACCCATACTAAATGACCTCCCAGGAGGGTACCCCTCCATCAGCCCAGGCTCCAGGACTGAGGCAGGGGGTATGGACAGGCACCCAGGGGGCCACAGTTCTGAGAGTGCGGGCACCAAGGCCTGGTCCCGCTGGCTTGGAGTGTGCAAGGATGAGGTCCCTCCTGCACTGCCACGGCTTCCCCTGGGCCCACCCTCACCACCTGGCTCTGGCACATGGACCTTTACAGCAGCTTTATTTACCACTGCCCAAACGTGGAAACAACTGATATGTCGGCAGGTGAATGGAAAAACTGTGGTACCTCCAGACGATGGAATACTATGCAGCTCTAAAAAGAAATGAGGCCAGGCACGGTGGCTCATGCCTGTAATCCTAACGCTTTGGGAGGCTGGGAGGATGGATCACTTGAGGCCAGGAGTTTGAGACCAGCCTGGCCAGCATGGCAAAACCCCTGTCTAAAAATACAAAACTGGCGGCCGGGCGCGGTGGCTCAAGCCTGTAATCCCAGCACTCTGGGAGGCCGAGGCGGGCGGATCACGAGGTCAGGAGATCGAGACCATCCTGGCTAACACGGTGAAACCCCGTCTCTACTAAAAAAAAAATACAAAAAACTAGCCGGGTGAGGTGGCGGGCGCCTGTAGTCCCAGCTATTCGGGAGGCTGAGGCAGGAGAATGGCGTAAACCCAGGAGGCGGAGCTTGCAGTGAGCTGAGATCCGGCCACTGCACTCCAGCCTGGGCGACAGAGCGAGACTCCGTCTCAAAAAAAAAAATAAAAAAAAAAATAAAAATACATAACTTAGCCAGGCTGGGTGCTCAGGCCTATAATCCCAGCTACTCAGGAGACTGGGGCACAAGAGTCGCTTGAACCTTGGGAGGTGGAGGTTGCAGTGAGCTGAGTTCCTGCCACTGCACTCCAGCCTGGACAACAGAGCGAGACTGCCTCAAAAAAAAAAAAAAAAAAATGGAAATGCGCTCCCAGGCCCTGGGCATAGTGTATGTTCCCAACTACGGGACATTCTGAAACAAAAACAACTATGAGGACAGGAAGATCAGTGGCCAGTGGAGCTAGGCTGGGAGAGGGGAACAGGTGGAGCCCAGAGGACCTTAGGGTGATGTGTGGCATGACACCTTTGCAACACCCAGTGTTTATCGAGTGACCCCATGATGTGAACTGCAGACTTTGAGTGGTAACACAGAACCTGTTGTATTAGAAGTGTCCATGATTTTTGAAAATCTAAAATATGAATATTGGGTTCAACAGCAGAGACAAAGGCACTGCACGAACCTGACCTGTTACTGACGGGAGAGAGGGCAGATGTCTCTGTACGTCCTACTCAATTTTCCTGAAACTATAAAACTGCTCTAAAAAATATTAAATTCCATGTTTGCAGTGACTGTCTGGGCATTTCTGTACGTTACAGACGTACCAGGAGGACCACAGCGCCCACGGCCTGGCAGCTGCCGCACCGCACCTCACCGGTGTTGAGTGCAGCTGCTCCTGTTTGAGGAGGCTGTTTGGAAGCAGCCCGTCTTGGGACTCAGAAACAAGGTCTCCGCCTTCCCCTTCCTCGAGAACACCAACCTCTCAATGAACTTTCACTTCTTATTGCGGTTAGCAGTTTTTAGCAAGTTATTTTTATCTAATAAAAACAATATACAATATACAGTTTAAAAAATGCAAACCCTACAGGAGTTCGAGACCAGCCTGGCCAACATGTGAAACCTCGTCTCTACTAAAAATAAAAAAATCAGCCGGGTACAGTGGTGCATGCCTGTAGTCCCAGCTACTTGGGAGGCTGAGGCAGGAGAATCTCTTGAACCTGGGAGTCGGAGGTTGCAGTGAGCCAAGATTGTGCCATTGCACTCCAGCCTGAGCAAGTTACTCGTCTCAAATTAAAAAAAAAAAAAAAAAGGGCAAAGGATTTAGATGTTCCTCCAAAGACACACAAATGGCCGCCAAGTACCTGTGATGCTCAACGTCAGGACCCCTTGGGGAAATGCAAATCAAAACCACAAGGCGAGGCCTTGGAGGCCCAGCTGTTCAGCGGCCGCAGTGAATAGTCTGAGGCTTCTTGGAAACTCACACAGAGCTCCACGTGGCCCCTCCTAGGTGTATCCCCCAGAGGAGTCAAAGCAGGTGCCCAAAGCTATCCCAAGGTGGGTGCCCTGCCCTGTGGAGTCTGTTCACCCTGTGCAGGACCTCCAGCTTGGCGGGAGAGGCTTCCTACAGCACAGGAGTCTGCACTGTCCCTCACATATCCAGCTTCTGCCCTGGGGCTCTGCTCCTACAGCTGTGTCCGGCCATTGTGGGCACCAATGGAGGGGGCCCTGGGGCTCCTGCGCCTTGGCTGAGAAAGAAAATGACAAAACCCTGAGAACAGTGACAAGCCAACGAAGACAAGAGGTGACACCAGCCCAACAATTCCAAAGGTTTATTTCCTTAAATTGATATTACACAATATAACGCAAAGGGCAGGAAATCACACAAAATTTGCTTTAAAATAGACAAAGGGTCCAGCACTATCAACAGAACATTCAACCAGGGGCGGCAGTTGAGGCGCCCAGGACCTGCTTGGACACACGCACACGCGGCCGCGACGGAAGCAAGAGGACCAGGACGCCAGGCAAGATCCCCGTAGTGCCAGCTTCCCAGGACTCAAGATTCCAGTCGGCCATGAAGCAATAAATACTAACATGCCCCACAAGGTGAGAATAAAGCCATCAAGGTGATGAGGAAGAAATCACGAGGATTTTCTTCTTCTAAGTCCAAGCACAGTGGCAATATTTCAAGTATTGCAAAGAAAAACACACATGTGTGTATTTTTGTCTGTTATGTGGTGTGTGACCCTGGAACCCCCCGCGTGGGTCCATGGCCCCACCGCTGCCTCCCGCAGACTGGGGACTCGTTCAAGTATCTACTGATCCAGGCTGGGCAGACCAAGGGAGGCCCAGGCAGGGTTTGCAGCACGTGCCCGCCTGGAATCCGGAAGGCAGGCCTCTCTGCGGACACCTTCAGTGGCCCTGAGCAAGGCCGAGGCAGGGAGGGACAGGGCTGTCATCAGGCCTACCCTGCCGAGGGGCTGACACCACAGCTGGCTGTCAAAGCTGGACGGGGAGCTTTTGCATATGTTACTTTTTTCCTTGCATGAAGTATTCCCCTCATCTGCCCCCAGGCCCAGGTGGGGAGGGTGCTGGGCACACACCTGTCCTGCTGCAGCCACAGACCCAGGTGTGCACAGAGCAGCCTCACCTACCGGCCATACGCCCCTGCGCCATCTGCCTCTAACCTGGCCCAGTCCTCGCCCTCCCAAAACCAATTCTTAAACACCTACAAGTTTTCTCCTTTAAAGAAAAAATTAGCTGCATAAAAATAAGACACATTTTAGGAATAAAGTGTGAAAGATTACAAGACGTATCCAGGGCTTAGAGAACACGGTGCCTCTGCTGCCGGTCCCTAGAGGAACGCTTGAACAAAGAACTGCCTCTGCCTCTGGTGCAGGGCCCCACTCACCCCGGAGCCAGTTCTCCCCTTGAGGTCCAGACCTGGGCAGCTCCGTGGTCCGGTGCTCAGGCTTGGGGGCCCTGGCATGTGTCCGCTTATGTGTATGTACAAACACCAGGCCACTGCCAGGAATCACCGCCCAGCAGTCCCTGGTGAGGTCCAGATTCTGTCTCTATCTGCATAAAGTGCTTGGGTGATTGACAAAGCTGGGTGGGTATCTCGGAGGGAGAGGCTCCTGGAGACTGGGGGACGCCGAGGCCGCAGGCTCTTCCTGGGCACAGTGACTGCTGACCTGCCCGAAGCAGGAGCTCGCTTTGGCTTTGAGTCGGCAGCGGTCTCAGGCCCTTGCCTGTCCTCCAGGGCTGCCCCGGGGCTAGAGGGTGGTGGCACCCACGCCTGCTGTGCCAGGCAGCCAGAGGGGCAGAAGTTCTGTGATCCCCACCTGTACAAGACGGGAGACACCCCCAAGCTGTGTGGCTCCAGGTGTGCTGGTTCTGCCCCGTGACCTGCAGGGAGGCCGGCAGGCTGACTGTCCGTGGGGCCCAGGGCAGGGCTCAGCACCAGCGATCAGTGCCATGGGCTTGTCCCGAGGAGTCCAGCCAGCACAGAGCCCACCCTGCAGGGCTCGGCAGGACCAGGGCCCAGCCAGACCAAAAAAGGTCAGGCACAGATGCCAGTCAGCAGCGCCGAGAGTCTCCGCTCAATGCACAGCTTGCCTGTGGAGGGAGAGGGGGGAGCGTGAGGGAGACGCCCAGAGCCCTCAGCCCCCAGCCCAGCCTGGCACTCACACTTGGCGACGTTCTCGATGTCGGCCTGGTCTGAGAGCATGTGCTGCAGCCCTTCCAGGAGCAGCAGGGCCTTGTGGTAGCGCGGGACGCATCCCTCACGGTGCTGGAACATCTCGTCCAGGGCGGCCGACTGCACCTGGGGGCGAGGGCAGAGGCTGGACAAGGCCAGCTCACCCCACTCCCTCCCAGCGAGGGCTGCCCTGCCTGCACCCATGGCAGCAGCCCAGGGGGGGCAGACAGGCCCTCAGGGCAGTGACATGGGGGGGGTGAGTGCTGGCGCAGCCTTCGGTGCAGAGGGGATGGTCACAGGGCCAAGGGGAGACGCTGCCTGGAACCAGATGACCCTGGCCAGCACTGTCAGCCCCACCCCAGGACAATAGAGTGCCCGCCAGTCAGTCAGTGTCATTACTGCTGCTGCCTGGCCTGCCTGGGTGGGAAGCAGGGGCAGGAGGGAGGCTGACTTTTCCCATGTTTGTTCAGACTGCATTTTTACTGCATGCATACATTTTCTTAAAAAAGGAGACTCAGGCACTCATGAGTTTTTGCCTGTAATCCCAGCATTTTGGGAGGCTGAGGCACGATGATCACTTGAGCCCAGGAGTTAGCGGCTGCACTACACTTCAGCCTGGGCAACAGTGCAAGAACCTCTCTTAAAAAAAAAGAAAAGAAAAAAACGGGGGAACCCCACCTCAGAGGCAGAGGAAGCTCTTCAGAGCCCAAGCAGGGAGCCTGTGCCCGCGGTACCAGCTGAGTGCACCACACTTCTAGGCAGGTTGTCTGGGACCAGGTGCTGCTTCTGGAGGCTGACACCTGACTACGAGGCCTGAAGACCAAGTCTCTCATTTTACAGTTGGGGAAACTGAGTCTCAGGAAGAGGCATGGCAGGATGCACATGGGCCATGGCACCCATGCAATCAAGGATGCACCCAGCCAAGCTGTAAGCGCCTGCAGGAGGCCGGGGGCATCACGCTATCATTTCAAGACCTCCAGAAGTGACACCCCCGAAAGTCTCACCAAGCTGTGGGCATCAAGGTCCCCTCCCAGTGCAGACAGCCGGCCTGGAAGTTCCTGGCCCCTGCCCCACCGGTGTCTGTCTGTCCCGTACCATCTGCCCCACCGGTGTCTGTCTGTCCCGTACCATCTGCACGGCGTGGCTGAAGATCAGCCTCTCGGCAGTGATGCTGTGGACGCGGTCCAGGAGCCGCTGCTTGTCCAGGAAGAAGCGCTGCAACCGCAGGCTCAGGCCCTGGCAGGACACCACGCTGGCCTTGTACAGCTCATTCAGCCTGCGCACCACTGCAGAGGACGAGGGTGGTCGGCTCCGGGTGCGGCAGACACGGGGCAGGGCTGGAGTGGTCAGGATCTGCCCTGCGCACTGAGCAAGCACGTCCCTCCCTCCCTGCCACAGCCCTGGCTCTCTGTGGCCTTCAGTGTGCGGCCAGGCTCAGCACCTCGTCCCGGGTGCCATCCGACCCCACGGCCTCTGTGCCCTGCACGCTGGGCCAGGCCCCAAGGCCTTTGCACCTTTGCACAGGGGCCTGCTCAGGCAGCCTCCCTGTCACCCGGACAGTTGCAAGGCGGGCTTCCTCCCCAACCCAGCATGTGGGTTGAGCGGTCACAGCCCTCACCCTGCTTCACGGTGGACGACAGGCAGAGCTTGCCGGCCCGGATCTGGTCGATGGCAGTTTGCAGGCCGGAGGACAGTAGCTCGGCCACCTTCAGGTACAGGACCAGCTGCTCCGCAAAGCTGGGGGTGGCAGGCAGATCAAAGGAGGCAGGTTGGTCCTGGCCCCCAAGCCACCACCCGCCCCACCCCACCCCAGCCCTGGCAGCACCCACCCCCATTCTCGGCTCAGCAGGCTGATCTGGTCGGCCACCACACTCTCCTGCAGCTGGTACTCAGGGCCCCCGGCCGCCTCGCTGGCGCTGCCCTTCAGGGCTGCGATCTCCAAGACATGCTGCACGAACAGCAGCGTGAAGCGCAGGCCACGCAGGATCTCGGTGTGCTCTTGCTGCAGGAAGCGGTCGTCAGGGTAGCACATGCTGCCCGGGCTGGGAGGAGGCTTGTCTCCCTTGAGACTCACTGATGACGCCTTGGGGAGGCAGGGCAGGGTCCCCTCCCTTGCTGTAGACCGGGCAGCTGGGATGTGCCCCACCTGACACCCCACACCCGCTCCAGCCAGAATGGAAACCTTTGCTCACTCCAGCCCTCACCTCCATGAGGGTCTCCTCAGGGAGGTCGGGGGCCTCGAAGGTCACAGCCCCCTCCAGGTTGGCAGCAATGGGGTCGGCAAAGCTGCAGCTATGTCCTGGAGCAGGGAGCTCGGGGGCTGGGGCCTCGCTGCAGGCCCCAGACACCAGGTGGCGGGCAGAAGAGCCAGCGGAGC
The DNA here is from genome assembly GCF_043159975.1 of Macaca nemestrina. NCBI lineage: Eukaryota > Metazoa > Chordata > Mammalia > Primates > Cercopithecidae > Macaca > Macaca nemestrina. The sequence goes on from NC_092134.1 coordinate 1,140,491, forward strand.
CAGTGGAGCCCACTGCAGGGAAAGGGCGGTGAGGGGCATGCCAGGACAAGCAGACACCGTGGCCCCCATCCCCCACAGGCTCCCACACCTCCAGGGCCCAATGTGCCTCTGCCTCAGTTTACACCCTGTTACCTCCCAAAACTCTAACAGGAGAAGCAGAGCAGGTCCCTAGAGCCCCTACTCAACCTCTTGCCACTCACCACAACCCCCAGGTCCCCAGCTCCCCACCTCAGGCCAAGGGCTGTGGTGCCCATCAAGGGACCCTCTGGGTATCCCGACCCCCAGCCCAGATCTGCCTGGGAGAAGGGCAGCTGCCACTGTCTGGGATGGGGTAGGTGGGTGGCCTGGGGTGCTACTGTGCAACACGGGTGGGCCCAAGGGCCAAAAGGACCTCAAAGGGCAAGGCAGGCCACCCTCACTACGGGGCTGGCAGGTGACCCCAGCGATGGCAGCCCCTGGCCAGGACCAGATGCCCACAAGCCCACCCCTCCCCAGGCAGAACCCACAGTGGGGACCCAGCCAGGCCCCAGGCCCAGAGCATCCCCACACGCCACTGGCTGGGGAACCGAGGGGCACGCCTGTCTGCGACTCCTGACCAACACAGCACAGCCCACGGCAGCTGGGCAAGGAGGCCACAATCCAGACACCGTCCCTGCTCAGCTCATGTTTTGGGGATAAATGGGAACAAGTACCTATCACTCACAGGTTGAGTGGCAGGGGCCGCCTGCGGGGCAGGTACCAGAACCACGTCCATTTTGTAGACTGGGAGACAGAGCGTGGGTTTCTCAGGGGCCTGAGCTGCTTCCTCAGGCACCCCCAGGCTCTGGGGGGCCGCAGTCCAGCGACCCGAGTTAAAGGATGCCCCCCTCCTCTAGGGCGCTGCCACCACCCCAAAAGGGACAGGGCCTCAGCCTAGCCAGCCCTCACCTGAGAACATCCTGGTGCGGGGGCCCTGGGGCGGCGTGCTCCCACTCGGGGGAGAGCCCACGGTGAAGACTACCGGGGAGGGGCTGCTGGTGCCCCCAGCACGGGCTCCTGGGTGCAGGCTCCCTCCACAGCCAGCTGAGGGTGCTGGGAGAGCAAGGAAGGGCTCAGGAGCATCCTGGCTGCCCACCGCCCCCATCCCACAGCCTCTGAGCCTCACCCACCGATCTCCATGGGCTTCTCCTGCAGGCTCTCCGTGCTGCCCGGCTCTGGGGCTTGCGTCCCAAACGCTGCCTTAAGGAGCAGGTCAGTGAGGCGGCTGGTGCTGAAAGACCTGCGGGAGGGTGCAGGGCTGTGCTGGGGGCCCGGCCCACTCCACCCTAACTGGACCTTGAGGGGCCCCTCTGCAGGCCAGACACACGTAATGCACGGTCCCCTGGCCCACCTCGAGAGGCAGGCACTCCTGTCAGCCCAGCTTACAGGTGGGCATGGTGAGGCTCAGGATGGGGACCTGCTGGGAGTCTAGGGCCAGCCATGGGTGGGCCAGGCTCTGGCACCCAGCCACACTGGGCACCCACAGAAGGGCAAGGCCAGGTTTTTCCTGTTCTACCCCCAAGAAGTACACAGCAGAACAATGCAGGGGAAATGGGCAGCCCCCTCAGCAGCCCATCCAAGGCCTGTTCCCTCCAACTCACCGGCCAAAGGGACCCTTGGGGTCCTCGCCTGGCCGCAGGCCAGGGCCCAGTGGCTGACCATGGAAGGGTCCCACCTCCGAGAGGTCGGGCAGTGTCCGGTTTCGAGGGGGCGCCATCACCATGCCCTGCCGGGCTAGGAGGGCCAGCAGGTTCTGGGAGCTGGGGGTCTTTGGGAAGTCGAAGGAGGGCACAGCCTAGGAGGACAGAGATGGGGTGAAGACTGCCCCGCAGGTCTGCAGCCCTGGGGCCCAGTGCCTGTGGGAGGTGGCCAAGTTGGCAGGAACTGGCAAGGTGTGTGGGAGTGGACTGAGCATGAGCCCAGGCGGGGGTCAGAAGGTACAAAGCTGCCTTCCTCAGTCTTTGTTCAGGCCTGGCCACTCCCACCCGTCTTCCCCAGGGCTCTGTGCCCCTCGACACATGGCAGCGCCCATTACCTTGGTGGGGGAGCCCAGAATGGGGGGCAGGGGGTTTCGCTGCAGGAAGTCGGGCAGCTTGGGTGAGCCCCGCAGGTTCCGGCAGGACTGCAGCCCGTGGGACGGCTGGGGAGGGCTGGCCTGTGGGGGGCTGAACACGGCTCCCAGGGGGTCCGTGGGGGGTTTGGGCAGCTTGGGGCGGACGACGTGCAGGTCAGACAGGTTGGGGGCACTGTGCAGGCGGCAGCCCAGCCCGGAAGTGCGAGTAGAGTGCTCGGGCACAGAGGAGCCTAGAGAGGAGGACAGGCCTCGTCATGACCTTCCGGTCCAGCAGCCCAGCCCTAGGCCCCACTGCTGCCACACGGAGGCCCCTTGGGGTAAACGGTAAGGCCCCACTTTTTTTTTTTTTGAGACAGAGTCTCGCCCTGTCGCTCAGGCTGGAGTGCAGTGGTGCGATTTCGGCTCACTGCAAGCTCCGCCTCCCAGATTAAACCTGTTAAAGCCACTGTTAAACCTGACCCCCAGCCAGCACAGAAGACCGGCACAGAGGGGATGAGAAACCTGCCCCAGCTCACACAGCCAGGAGCTGGAGAGGCAGTTGGCTTCTGTTCCATGAGCTTCCCTCCCACTCCTTTTCACTTGTTAAAAGCAAGGGTTTTAGACCAGGATGACAACATGAGTGAGGGAAGTCAGCCTCGCACCCCCCCCACCTCCGGACTGTACCTACCTGGACGAGGGGACCTGCCACCCCGCATCTCCGCTCCCTGTGGGGAGGGCGTCCCACTCCAGCCTGGCCGCTCAGGGATGGTTCCAACTTGGAGAAAAGAGAGATCTGCTAGGGTCAAGCTGGGACAGAGACAGCCTCCTCGCCCACCGCCTAGAGACGCCCCTTCCCAGGCCCCAGGCTGCAGGCGCACCTTGAGGGGATGGCGTGTAGGGCCGGCCCCCACCCACAGACATCTTCCTGGCCAGGACGCCTCCATGCTCAGCGTGGGCAGGAGGCGAAGGGCTGGCCCTTGCAAAGCCCAGGGGGCTGGTGCTGCCTGACCTGCGGACGGCAGAGGACCTGGAGACAAGGCAAGTATTAGAGGGGAGGCCTCAGCAGCTCAGGACCCCATGCCACGCCAAGTGGCTACAGTGCTGACAGATGGCTCACGCTCTGCTGCACTCTGTCCAGGTAACTGGCCACACAGTGGGTGTGTGTGAGCAGCTGGCCCCTTAGCATTCCTGCCCAGGGCACCAACCCAAGGCATCCTCACCCTAAAGTCTCCGTGCCCTGCCAGACACCCACTGGCCCACACAGCCTTTTGTGAGTTCAAAGAAAGGTACCCTTTCCTCCCAACATTTACTTCTATTAAAATTGGCCAAAGTCAATATTGATTTTATAAACACAAGAGATTTTACTGATCAGAAAACTGTCAAAATAACTCTAGAAACCCAAGACATCAACAAAGTGAATAGTGGTGCTGAGTGACACAGTCCACAGTCTACACAACTGCACATGGATGACGACCCTGTCCCTCCATGGAAGCCGTGGAAGGGCTCCTGCTACACACGCCCCTGGCCATGCCTGGCTACCTGGGAGCTCTGCACTCACCGAGGTGTTTGGAACTGGGTGGGTGACTGCAGGTTTCGCTCGATACGCTGGTAGTTCTGCACCTGCGTGGGGACTGGGATGGGGACGGAGGCGCCGCACCTGCTGCTGGAGAACGGGCCAGCCCGGCTGTGGCGGAGAGAGGTCAACATCATGACAGACACTGGGGTCACAAGAGGCTGCGGTCATGGAGCTGGGGCACCAGAAGAAAGCCCAGGCCCGGCCGGGCGCGGTGGCTCAAGCCTGTAATCCCAGCACTTTGGGAGGCCGAGACGGGTGGATCACGAGGTCAGGAGATCGAGACCATCCTGGCTAACACAGTGAAACCCCGTCTCTACTAAAAAATACAAAAAAACTAGCCGGGCGAGGTGGCGGGCGCCTGTAGTCCCAGCTACTCAGGAGGCTGAGGCAGGAGAATGGCCTGAACCCGGGAGGCGGAGCTTGCAGTGAGCTGAGATTTGGCCACTGCACTCCAGCAAGGGGGACAGAGTGAGACTCCGTCTCAAAAAAAAAAAAAAAAAAGAAAGCCCAGGCCCAGACTTCCTAGCTACGACAGAGGCCACCCTGGGCCCCATGCCAGGTCTGAAAAGAGCCGGCTTCCGTGCCTCTACACACACCAGCACTGTGGCACCTGCACCCCACCTGGACTCCCAGTCTGCACCCAGCCAGTGGGAGGCCACCCTGGCTGGGGCCCTGGCCATTCCTGGCCCCACAGGCTCAGGGCTTACAACAGGACCGTGCTGGCCCTGGCATCCCTAGTTGGTTTCCTCATTCACCTACTCCTGTCAATACCCCTCCCACTATAGTCCCTTCTACAGGACGACCCAGCAGACCCTGCAGTCCTGCGAGGCCTGGGAGAAGGCAGGGCCCTCTAGACACAGCAGGCCGGGTCTGGCTGCGACACACAGGAAGCCCAGCCTCCAGCTGGGGGACTGTTCATAGCCCCATCCACCCAGCCTGGGCCCTGCTTACCCTGAGGGACTAGGGGAGCTGCTGCAGGGTGGGGATGGAGATGGGGTCCGGCCGTGGCTCTCCAGGCCCGCAGAGGCCACCAGTGAGCTCCTGTAGGGCAGAAGGGAGGCCAAGGGCATTTTTTTTTTTTTTCGAGACAGAGTCTTGCTCTGTTGCCCAGGCTGGAGTGCACTGGCACAATCTCAGCTCAATGTAACCTCTGCCTCCCGGGTTCAAGCTATTGTCCTGCCTCAGCCTCCAGAGTAGCTGGGACTACAGGTATGTGCCACCAAGCCCAGCTAATTTTTTGCACTTTTTTTTTTTCTTTTTTTGGAGACTGGGTTTTACCACGTTGGCCAGGATGGTCTCGATCTCCTGACCTCATGATCCACCCGCCTCGGCCTCCCAAAGTGCTGGGATTACAGGTGTGAGCCGCCACAGGCCAACAACATTTTCTTTTTTTTTTTTTTTTGAGATGGAGTCTCGCTTTGTTGCCCAGGCTGGAGTGCAGTGGCACCATATCGGCTCACTGCAAGCTCTGCCTCCCGGGTTCACACCATTCTCCTGCCTCAGCCTCCTGAGTAGTTGGGACTATAGGCACCCACCACCACGCCCGGCTAAGTTTTTTTGTATTTTTGGTAGACACGGGGTTTCACTGTTAGCCAGGGTGGTCTCGACCTCCTGACCTTGTGATCTGCCTGCCTCAGCCTCCCAAAGTGCTGGGGTGACAGGCACGAGCCACTGCGCCCGGCGGTCAAGGGCATTTTCAAGTCACACGCGGCACAGAGCTCAGCCAGCCCTGTGCCCCACCAGCCCCTCTCTGCAGTGGACGTGGCAGTCTCAGCCCTCCCTAATGGGCTGATGACTCCAGGCAGGGATAACACGGGCCACTTCCAAGGCCACAGTTCCTCTCCCCTAAATTACAGAGGTAAGGGATGGGGGCTCACCCACTGCACATCAGGCTGTCTGGCGGGGGTTTGGCACTGGGCGCCTCAGCCACCAGGTCACCTGCAGGGGGAGACAAAGCTGGGCCTGGAGTCCTTGCTGCCTGCCCAGGGCCACCCCACCCCACTGAGGCTCTCTGCTGGATCCCCACACACACTCCACCTTGCAGGGGCCTCAGCTTGTACAGCGGCCTTGCAGGGTGCAGAGCCCGGGCGGTACGGTCCAGACTGCCTCCTCCCTGCCAGCCCCAGGCCAGTTCCGGGAGACCAGAGCACTGCCTGCCCCCCTTATCCCCACTTGGATTGTGTGCTTCCTATCTCCAGTGTCCTCAGCCCCAGAGACCCCCTGGGGCCCTGCCCCACAGCCTTCAGCCAACTCCAGGATGGGCGGGGGAGGTCAGGCATCCACAGCCCTAAGTCTGGGCCCAACCCCGTCCAGGAATACCCAGGTTCCCGCCCCCAAGGAGGCTCTGCCCGGCCCCTGGTGTCTGTCTTCCTGTTGCCCTGACAGCTGGCAAAGGACCAAGGCCCTCCCTGGGTCTGTCTGGGGCTTGGCTCAGGCCTCCCCACCCCCGCAGGAGCCATGCTGACGGGAGATGCGGAGGGCTCTGCATGAGTCATCGTGTCCCTGGCAGACACAGGGACCAGTGCCAACCCAGACCTCCAGGAGCTTTGGGACAGCCAGGGACAGAGTGCAGGGCCTTCAGAGGAGCCACAGACCCCAGGCCTGCTCCAAAAGTTTAGGCACTTTCTTTCAACAAACACGTGGGCAGCCCCTGGTCACTATGGAGCAGGGGTCCCCCAAAAGCCAAGGAATAAACCCACCTGCAGGGTGTGGGGGGCAATAAGAGCTGCTGAGAAACAAGGTAAGGGTACACGGCGGCAGTGTGGGAGGAGCAGGAGGTGAGCGTCCCCCACCCATCTGGAAGAGCAGCACTGTCTGGGGGGACCAGGCCTACAGCCTCCAACCTCCTACTGACTACTAGGAGGACCCGGCTCTGATTCCCAGAGTGTTTTGTTGTTTTTTGTTTTTTTTTTTTTTTTTGAGACGGAGCCTGGCTCTGCCGCCCAGGCTGGAGTGCAGTGGCCAAATCTCAGCTCACTGCAAGCTCCGCCTCCCGGGTTCCCGCCATTCTCCTGCCTCAGCCTCCGAGTAGCTGGGACTACAGGCGCCCGCCACCTCGCCCGGCTAGTTTTTTGTATTTTTTAGTAGAGACGGGGTTTCACCGTGTTAGCCAGGATGGTCTCGATCTGCTGACCTCGTGATCCACCCGCCTCGGCCTCCCAAAGTGCTGGGATTACAGGCTTGAGCCACCGCGCCTGGCCCCCAGAGTGGTTTTAAGAGACGCGGCCTCCCCAGCCAAGCGGAGCTGATGCTGGTGGCTCCCAGGGGCCTACCCTGACTGCCCGTAAGTGGGGATGGGCCACACCCAGTGCATCCAGTACGTGCAGTACACTGTCCCTGCTGCACCCGAGGCGTCACCTCCGAGCCCCGCGTTCTCCCTGACCTGGAAACTGCGCGGGGACCATGACAAAGTCGTCTGTGTCACAGGAGTCCTTGCTGCCGCCAGAGTCCCGGGAGCTGTGCAGGAAGCCAGCGGCGTCAGCCGGCGAGGTCAGGGTCTTCTGTAGCTGCTGCATCTCGCCCAGGGACTGAGAGTCAATGGAGGGGCTGGTGAGCAGGTCTCAGGGACACAGACACTCAGGAGAGCAAATCCCCCCTCCTCTGGGACGGCCCAGAGCCCCAGTAAAGATCAGGGGCGCTGGGGCTGAGAAGGGCTGGGGGCATGTTTCTTCCCGTGCTCGGCTCTCCTCTGTACTTCCAGAGGACTCCACTCAAAGGCCGGCCTTGACCTCGCAGGGACAGGCCCCCCGATGAGCCACTCCCACCATGCAGCCTGGGTGGGTTGAAGCCCTCAGTTCCCAGAAGCTCTGGGAGGCCCTGTTTTGGGGAGTTGTTCACCACCTGCCCTCTGCACCTCACTTTTCCGTTTGCAGAGCCAAGAGAGCGAGGTGCCATGGGGGTCGTGTCCAGTGAAGAGGCTGCCACCCCCGGTGGACCCTGCTCTGAGGCCAGTACCATGCTAAGGCCCAGCGCACACCATCCATGCGGTGGTGGCTAAAGCCCCGAGTGGCCCAGGGCAGCTGTGCAGAGGGCCACACCTCCCTACAGCGCGGTGCTGCCACGCTCCCCTCACCACATCTGAGCTTCTGGCCATGATACAGGCAGACAACCAAGGTCAGAGGACCGGTCCCTGGTCACAGAGCAGGGAGCCAGGCCAGGAGAGCCCACACACAAAACTCTACCACCAGCCACCACACCATGCCCAAGAGCCAGGTTCCAGGTCAGATGGACAGAGGCATGGGGGTTCATGGCCGACTCAGGTGCTCTGCAGACCCCTTCCATGTCACACAAGGAGTGCCACCATCATGTGGAGCCATCACCCTGCAACCCTACCCATGCTGAGTCCAGTGGAAGACACCACAAAGGAGGCCAGGGGTGCAGGTGCCAGTGGGCCAAGGCCACACGCTACTTCTGTCTGCGTCAGCACAAAACCAAAGACAGGACCAGACCAAACAGCCGCCCTGTTGGCCTCTGGGACCTGAGGGCTGTGGGTGCTGGCAGGGGCCGTCGCCTGTTTGTGGGGCTTCACCATCTACAGGACGAACTCATCCATGTCTTTCGTGACTCACACAGACAACAGAATTCACAGCACGTCCCCGCGGGGGCCCAGGGCTGGAGCCCCTGACTGCTGAGTGGGGGGAGAAGCTGTCAGGCCCCTGGGGCAGCAACTCACCGGCGGGGAGGCCAGGTGGGAGGTGGAGCTGCTGCTGGAGCTGCTGCCGGACCCCGAACTTGGGTACGAGGGCACAGGCACCGGTGGGGCTGAGGGAAACAGGCATAGGTCAGTCTGGACCATCCTCCTGTCTCCTCACCCTAGAGCCAACCCACGGACTGGACAAGCTCAACCATATCCCCTCCACTTCCCGCTACAACCTGACCAGCAGGGAGGGAAGCTCCCTCCTGGACCACCCCATGACAGTCACAGGGCAGCACCAGCCCCTCCAACACCCCATCCCCATCCCAAGCCTGCTGCATCATCACGCGCACCCTGGCCTTGGGGTCCCCGCTGCAGCAGAGTGAGGGGCCGGGTGTTCTACCCTCCCTGGGAGCTGCCGCAGCTCAAGACCTGCTCCCTCTACCCCACACTCAGTGCCTAACCAGACCCCAGGAGGATGGGGTGTAGGGCCCATCCGGAGCCTCAGGACCCACAGAAACTCACACTTCCTGACGGAGGGGCTGGCTTCGAGGAAAGGGTGATGGAAAAACTCATCTGCAGGAGGAAGGAGGAGTGAGGCCTCAGGAGGCCCCCACCTCCCCAGGGCCTGAGCTCCCGTGGCAAGGTGGGGACCTGCCTGGGCAGAGGTGGAGCCCCTGCCTGCGCTTGGCTTGTGGGAAGGGCAGTGTGCACGTGGGGCTGGGTGCGAAGCGGGTGGGCTCTGCTCACATCAGCAAATGCAAGGAGGGAGGGTGGGGGGCTCCGGCTGCACCCCCGGTGGGTGCTCACCGAAGTCCATGCGGTCCTTGTGGTTGCGCTGGAGCAGAGCCAGGAGCAGCTGCCGCAGCGGGGCCGAGGTCTCCCGGGGGATGCTGGGGTGAGAAGAGGCTGCTGTGAGCGGGGCCTGCGGGGCCGGAGCCCGCGGGGGAAGGGAAGGCAGGAGGGCGCTTACATGGGGACCAACGTCTTGTTCTTCTCGTAGAACAGGCGCAGGTCCTGGGGGCTGCTGGCCTGCGGGGACGGGGACAGCCTGACTGCCAGGGCTGCGGCCGAGCGGGACCAGCCCATGGGGTCTTGGCGCGTTGTCCCCAGTCGGTCCCTGCCCCAGACGCTGCGAAGCCCGGGGGACACCGGGCGCTGGCGCCGCTGTTTGCTGCTGGAGGTGCGAGCACGGGGGCGGGGAGGGGCCGCCCACGGTCTCTCGGGGTGTCCACCCCCCAGAACGCGGCCTCCGCGCCCCCACCCAGGCGGCCCCGGCGCTGCCCTCACCTCTGACCAGGCAGGTGACCAGGCAGGTGACCAGGCAGGCGAGGGAGGCCGCGCGGGGGCAGCTCCCAGTCACCGCCGGCGGCGCCGCCCCCCGGGGGAGGCCGAGGCCCTGTCCCCACTGGACCCCTGGACGCCCGCCCCGCCCCGTCAGGACCTGAGGGGAGCCCGTGGGGCGCGGGCAGGGCTCGCAGGGGGCGTCTGACCGCAGCCGGCGGACACTTGCGCGGAAGGTGCGACGGGGGGACCAGGGCCCAGCCGCGTTACCTGGAAGGGCGCCTTCCCCGTCAGGCACTGGTAGACGATGGTGCCGATGCTCCACAGGTCCGCCTTCCCGTCGTAGTGCTGGGACATGATGACCTCGGGGGCCTGCAGGACCAGAAGCGGGGTCGGTGTGAGGCCCCCAAACGCCGACCTAAGAAGGAGCCCACCAGGCCACAGCCAACCGGAGCAGAGCCCACCACAACCCAGCCAATCAGAGCAGAGCCTGCCGGGCCACAGCCAATCAGAGAAGAGCCCACTGGGCCACAGCCAATCAGAGAAGAGCCCACTGGGCCACAGCCAACCAGAGCAGAGCACACCACACCCCAGCCAATCAGAGCAGAGCCTGCCGGGCCACAGCCAATCAGAGCAGAGCCCGCCGGGCCACAGCCAACCAGAGCAGAGCCCGCCACACCCCAGCCAATCAGAGCAGAGCCTGCCAGGCCACAGCCAATCAGAGCAAAGCCCGCCACACCCCAGCCAATCAGAGCAGAGCCCGCCGGGCCACAGCCAACCGGAGCAGAGCCCGCCACACCGCAGCCAAACAGCAAGCCCAGCAAGGCGCCCACCCGGCACAGCCCGTTCAAGGCAGACACACCATGTACATGGGGGAGCCGCACAGTGTGGCCGCCATCATGTTGCTCTGGAGGTACCGCGCGAAGCCGAAGTCAGCTGCGGGAGAGACGCGTCAGGACGGGCGCCCGCCCTGGGACCCCTCCCCGCCGGGCCTGCCCGCCCGCGCCTGACCGATCTTGACTCGGATGCTGTTGGGGTTGGCGCGGCGGCCCGCGGGGTTGGACAGCAGGATGTTCTGCGGCTTCAGGTCGCGGTGGATGATGCCCTTGCTGTGCAGAAGCCGCATGGCGCCCGCGATCTGCTGCAGGAAGAGCCTGATGGTGTCCTCGCTCAGCGTGCGCATGGCTGCGGGGAGAGGCGGCTCAGGCCGGGGGCCGTGTCTGCTCCCCCAGGGGTGAGCCCCGCGCGGCCAGGCCGGTCCCACCACACGCCGGAGAGAGCCAGGCATGGCCGCGGGCCGGGAGGAAACGCCGGCTCAGGAGCACGAGCCACCGCGGCCCGCCGAGACCAGGGCGCACCTGAAGCTCCCGCGCAGAGCCCGGCGCGCCGGCCCCACCACCCAGCCCGGGGCTGCAGCTGCTCCCGAGACGGGAGGCCGCCGCCCAGCCTCGGTGCCGCGGTTCCGCCCGGGTCCCGCTCCCGCCCCTCTTCCCGGCATCCAGACAGCAGCCAGCCGCGCGCAGCCGGACCGCAGCCACAGTCTCCACTCCGCCCGGCCTCAGCGTCTGTCTCCCAGGCTGGCCGGTGGGGTCCTCCCCGCGGGGGACGAGGCGAGGGGGCAGCAGGTCCTGCCCATCTACCAGCCTGGCACTCCCGCCCCAGCGCCGTGAGGGCCACGCGAGGCTGAGCCGGCGTTCGAGCAGCCCTGCCGGCTCCAGGGTGCTCAGGCGCAAGTCCCCGGAACCGTCCCAGCGCCACCTCCAGACCCTCCGGACACACCCGAGAGGCCGCTGGCGCCGTGGCCCGGACCCCCACCCAGGGAGCCTGGGAACAGACGGGCGCCCACCTGCTGTCCTTCCCTCTGCCCTGCCCGGCCCTGTGCAGCACATCCTCCTCCCATCCGCCACGCGGCTCAACTTTGGGTGGGCCAAGAGCCACCTTCCACCCACACTATGAAGACAACAGCCCCGCGCCCCTTGTTTGTGCGGCTCCCGTGGCCTCATTCGACCAGAGGCCTCGGGCTACTTTGGTCACAGCTGTTTCCTCAAGCAAGGGGGAGGCGGGCGGATGGACCGAATGCTAACAACTGGGAGCAGCTCAGCCCCCTGCATCCCCTCAGGAGTCCCAAGGGGACGAGAAAGAGCCAATCTCACAATCAGCCAGGGACCCACTCGAGCCAGGCTGCCTCCCAGGCTGGGCCAGGGTGGCCCTGGGTGCGGGGCCCTGGGGGGCCGGCTGGCAGCCCAACTGGCACAGCTGTGCACTCACTGTGCAGGTAGTCGGCCAGGTCCCCACCGTTGCAGTACTGCAAAAGACCAGACACGCATCAGGCTGCAGCAGGGACCAGGGCCCACCTCCCAGCCCTGCCCAGCCTCCCAGTGTCCCTCACACTTGGACACTACTCCCTGGGCCCTCCGGCGCCTGCCCACCCCAGGGCAGGTGTCCCCACAGTCCCTGCTGGAAGACATCAGGAGTGATGCTCAGCAGTCATGGCAGCTCACACCTGTAATCCCAGCACTTTGGGAGGCCGAGGTGGGGAGATCGCTCGAAGTCAGGAGTTCAAGACCAGCCTGGCCAACGTGGCGAAACCCCATCTCTACTAAAACTACAAAAATTAGCCGGGCTTGGTGGCACACACCTGTAATCCCAGCTACTCAGGAGGCTGAGGCAGGAAGATTGCTTGAACCCGGAGGTGGAGGTTGCAGTGAGCTGAGATCGCACCACTGCACTCCAGCCTGGGCGACAGTGAGACTCCATCTCAAAAAAAGAAAAGGTGCTCGTCACCCTCCCCCCGGCCACATCCCTCCCTCTGGGGCTCCCAGGGCCATGGCCATCAGCCTGCACTTGTCCTCACACCACAAGGCACTCACCTCCATGACCAGGTAGACAGAATTAGCCATTTCCTGCAAGACAGAAAAGAGGCTGTGAGAGGTCCCAGTGCCCCTGGGCCCTACTGCAGGGAGTCTGGCTCAGCCCCAATTCAGCCTGGGCAGGCCCTGCAGTGCCAGGACTTAGCTGGTCATCCGGCAGCCAGGAGACGAGGACATCTGTGGGCCACGTGCTTTGTAGGTGGGTGTGTTCTGTGTTTTGTGGCCATCCAGGTCTCCATCATGATCAAGGTAAAGGCCCCTGGTCCCCCCATATAAGCGACAACTCCTGGCAGAGGACATACCCTCTAGCAGGAAGGGTGAAGGCCAGGTGTGTGGGCAGGCCTTGGCCCTCAGGCCACAGACACTTCTCAGCTCCTGAGCCCAGGATCAAAGACGCCCCAACAGGGCTGGTCGCAGTGGCTCACGCCTGTAATCCCAGCACCATGGGAGGCCAAGGTGGGTGGATCACAAGGTCAGTGTTTGAAACCAGCCTGGCCAACATGGTGAAACCCCGTCTCTACTGAAAATACAAAACTTAAACAGACGTGGTCGTTCACCCCTGTAATCACAACACTTTGGGAGGCCGAGGCAGGTGGATCACGAGTTCAGCAGTTCGACACCAGCCTGACCAACATGGTGAAACTCCGTCTCTATTAAAATACTAAAATTAGCCAGGCGTGGTGGCGCGCGCCTGTAATCCCAGCTACCCAGGAGGCTAAGGCAGGAAAATCACTTGAACCCAGGAGGAGAAGGTTGCAGTGAGCTAAGACCGTGCCACTGCACTCCAGCCTGGGCAACAGAGTGAGACTCCATCTCAAAAAAAAAAAAAAAAGAGACGCCAACAGATTGCAGATTGGCACTGCCAGGCTGACCCAGAGGCCTGGAGGCCTCCAGCTGCCCTACCCCAATCTGGCTGCAGCTTAGGCTGCCACCCCTCGACCCAATGCCTTCGGTCAGAGGCATCCCAGCCACCTCCTCCACTGCTGGGCCAACAAGGCCTGGCCAGCAGCTGCTCAGCCCTCAGCTCAGACACAGACCTCACCAGGGGTGCCACCTGCACCTGCCCTTGCCTGCTCCATGAAACTCAGTGAGCCACAGGCACAGACACAGCACACACCCCAACGGCCAGCGTGCGTACCCCCTCACCTGGGACTGGGAGCCTCCCTGTAGCCCACCACTCACTCCCCGCAGCCACAGGAACAAGCCCTCATCACTCCCGTTTCACAGACCAGGAGAGTGAGGCCCAGGAAGCCACATCAAACCAGGCAGACTGGGCTGGAGGAGCGAGGGCCCCACATACCCAATTCGGGGCCTCTGAACAGGAGGAAGCCCTCAAAGCCCCTCCCTCTGCCCTGTACACATCCACACGCTCTAGGCCCTCCGTCTGTCCTGTACACATCCACACAAAGCCCCTCCCTCTGCCCTGTACACATCCACACGCTCTAGGCCCTCCCTCTGTCCTGTACACATCCACACAAAGCCCCTCCCTCTGCCCTGTACACATCCACACGCTCTAGGCCCTCCGTCTGTCCTGTACACATCCACACAAAGCCCCTCCCTCTGCCCTGTACACATCCACACGCTCTAGGCCCTCCGTCTGTCCTGTACACATCCACACAAAGCCCCTCCCTCTGCCCTGTACACATCCACACGTTCTAGGCCTCCCTCTGCCCTGTACATATCCACACGCTCTAGCCCCTCCCTCTGCCCTGTACACATCCACATGCTCTAGCCCCTCCCCCTGCCCTGTACACATTCACGTGCTCTAGGCCCTCCCTCTGCCCTGTACACATCCACACGCTCTAGGCCTCCCTCTGCCCTGTACACATCCACACAGGATCCCACACAGGACTCCTGCTCAGCCCCCAGTCCCAGGAGGCCCCGACCAATCAGAAGGCATCCCTGGTGGGGGGACAACCACAAAGCCACTGGGTATATCTGCTTCATAACGTGAGAAGCCCGTGCCCCCAGAGCTGCCCCCACAGAGGAGCTGTGGGCTGGACAAGGATGCTGAGTGGGGACAGGCTCAGGAAAGGGTGCTCTTAGGGCGGCTAAGGCCGATGCTGCTCAGGCAGCAACCCCAGGATCCACAGACACCGCATGGCTGGCCCAGAGGGAGACCCAGAAACCCAGGCACAGGCTAGAGAAGGTGGGACCTGTCCACCAGGCAGGCCTCAGCCCACCCCACCCACGCCCACGCACCCCAAGCCCAGGGCTCCCAGCAGCCGTGGGGAGAACAATCCACACGGGGTACAGGATGGGGCAAAGGGAACTGCAGGGACAGCTCTGGGCAGAACCCAGGAAGGAGGGGGAGACAAAGCTAGAACGAGAAATAACTTCAGGACGGCAATGTCCACTCCGTGACCTGGGCCCGCCATTACCCTCCCCACAGCCCCTCCAGTGAGTGCCCATAGGTGCCCACATTTCTCCTCTCTTCTCTGGGGGCCACCTGCCCTGGATCACAGAGCCAGGGGCTCCCCAAGACCTGACCTGCTCACCAGAGCTCCAAACCCACCAGCAAAGCCAGCACAACCAGGAATGTGTAAAGACAGAGGCACCCTGGGGGAACGCCCATGTGTGCACAGCGGGAGCCCAGCACCCCATCCCCCAGCCACCGACCCAGGACCGGCCTGTGTGGGACAGGAGCTCCCTCTGGGCAGGGGGTGCTAACTGAAGCCCTGTGGCTTCCTCCCACCCCCAAACACTAAGGCAGCCACCTCTCACCCCTAGAAAGGCAAAGGCCTGGCCGGGTATGGTGGCTCAGGCTTATCCCAGCACGTTGGGAGGCCAAGGCCAGAGGATCGCCTGAGACCAGCAGTTTGGGACCAGCCTGGGCAACATAGCAAAACCCCATCTCTACAAAAAACTACAAAAATAATCTAGGCATGACAGTGCACGCCTGTAGTCCCAGCTACTCGGGGCTGAGGTGAGAGGATGGCTTAGGCCTAGGAGGCCACAGCTACAGTGAGCCGGGAGTTCGTGTCACTGCACTCCAGGATGGGTGACGGAACGAGACTTGTCTCAAAAAGAAGAAAGGCAGAGGCCCACCAGGGAGACCCCTGTGGCACCAGTGACTGGCCCTGGGCCCACAAGACCCTGGCAAGGAGGCTCTTCCCCCACCCCATCTGCTGCCCACACTCCAGCCAGGGTCCCCAACACCCCTATCCAGGGCACCTGGCCCTGCCATCCCTCCGGCCACATTGGCCTCATAAGTGCTGGAACCCACCTCGCTACTGACACGTCTAGACCCCTGGCCTTGCCCCAGAGTCACAGATGTCACTCCTAGGTTGCCTTCCTAGAGACCCCTCTGCCCTCCCCACTGTGCTGGCCACCCTCTTCCATCCCCAAAACTTCAGGGGGCACCACCAACTCCCAGGAGGGAGTGGGCAGGGCCCTGCACTTCAGATGGTCCCTTGCAGAAGCCAAGGCCTGGCCCAGGCTCAGCCTGTCTCCTAAAAGGTCCTCCCCAGCAGGGGACTCAGGGCCAGTGGGGGTGGGGCTGCAGGGTAGTGTGGGGCTGCAGGGTAGGGTGGGGGCACCCACCTTACCACAGGCATTTGGGTCTTCCCAACTCCCCTGGGACAGATGACAGCTTCAGACAGGCCCTCAGGTCTGTGGGCATCCAACTCCCTGAGCTGGGCGTCAGGGGCACACCAGGGCCTCTCCCACACCTCCGAGAGCCTCCTGTGAAGTCCAAGTGCACCAGCCCTGCAGGAGCCCAGGTAGCAGGCCATAACCAGCCCACTTCCCATACGAGCACACTGAGGCCCCAGAGGTTGGGAGGCGCGCCCAGGCTGGGAAGTGGCAAGACAGCCTAAGCAGGTGGGCTGGAGTCCCGTCCTCACTCTCTGCCAGTGCCAGTGCCAGTGCCAAGCCAATAACCCTCTGTGTCCCCGGAAGGGCCTAGCTTTGCTGCCTCCAACCCTGGCAGGGTCAGGGATGAAGAGTGAGGACAAACAAGCCCAGGCCCACCCCCTGCCAGGGCTTAGGGGAGCTCCTCCAGGGCAGCTGCAGGCCCAGGTCCTGCGCCACAACACCTCCCCGACAGGTCCCCCAGCTGGGCCTGCCCACCCTTCCCACAGGCAGCGACTCTCTCTGGGGCTCTTGACGGGGGTCAGGTGAGAGCACAGCCTTGCCAGCCACAGCTGACCTCCCCTGCCCAGCCCTGGGCCCACCCAGAACCCACACAGGGCATCGGGTTCCACTTCTGCCTTGCAGCTAAATTTGGTTTTCACAAGCTACCCTGGGGAGCGGGGACCAGGCATGCTCCCAGCATCAAGCCACCCAGTTAAAGACACCAGAAAGGGCCATGACTGCCTCCCTGGGCTCTGGGGCAGGAAACGGCCACCCCAGGCCGAGCAGCTCACCTCCCACGGCAGGGCCTGGGGGTCCATCCCGTGGTGACACACACAGCAGTGGCCACAGGTCCCACGCCCTAATCAAACACGGCAGGCTCCCTGCACTATCATCCACACCCCAGGAGGTGGGTCCCACCTTGTCGCCTATTTTAAGGGAGAAACGGAATGGCTGCTGACCATTCCACAGGGCTGTCCCTGAAAAATCCCAACACATGCATCCGAGGTTCAGAACACTTCAAAAAGGCAGCAAAATCAACACCCCACTGTCTCCAGGCAGCGTGCCTGAGGGACCCGGGACAGCACCCCCCAGGCAGGCCGGCCGGCCCCCACACCCCGCACACATGCACGCACGCACGCACAGCCCGCCAGGTGTCCCAGGCAGCCTGGCACGGGTGTCTGGGCACGTAGGAGGCTGCCCCACCCCTGGGGTGCTAAGGTGCTTTACTTAATAGGATCCAGGCTCCCACCCTCTGCCAGTCCTACTCCTGTCTGGTGATCCTGGGCTGGGCCTGGTGAGCAGGCACTGACCTAGTTCACGCCTCCAGAGCTGGCCTTCTTGGCTCCAAAAAGTGGCAAAATCCACAGCTGGGGCTGGACAGAACCGCTCTGTACCCCCAGGTGGGGTTCCTGGACAGCTCCCAAAAGGGAAGGGATGCCGGCTCCACCCTAAGAAGGAAGGGCCGCCCTCTGGCCCTGGGGAACCACTTGCAGCCGCCCATTGTGTGTGGGCCTCCTGGGGCTACAGCCCAGGCTGACCTCTGCAGCCTCCCGCCTGCTGGGTCTGGGGGTCTGGACAATCCAGGAGTCAGCCGCAGCGGGTTGAGGCACGTCCCTAGATGCAGTGAGGCAGGGGTGGGTGGCCTGACCCTTCTGAGGGCACAACCTTGCTTGGAAAAAGCAGGGAACAATCCCAGTGCAAGCAGGGGTGGGGGGCTGGGGGGCAGTGTAAGCTGCAGAGACCCTCGGGAAGATGCCAACTCCACACATTCCTCCCGAGACCCGGCCATCCTAGTTGGCGCACACCCCAATGAAACCTGGTCCCAGCAGCTCTGTCCTTCAGGCGGCTGAGACCCGTCCCCCAGCCGTTGCGGACAGATACTGATACCAGGTGACAGTCCCACAACGGGGTAATGCGCAGAAATAAAAACCAACTCCTGTCACCCACGGAGACACAGCACCCCTCAAACCTACGGCTGACGCCCCACCTCCAGGCTTAAAGTCAGCATGTGGCAAAGGGAGCAGCCCAGGATATGGGCATGGCTTTGGGCTGGCGCTTGCTACACCACACAGGGCCTGTTGTGGTGCACCTTCTCATCTGTTTTGCACCTTCCAGTATTTTTATCCCATGATTTTTTTCTTTTTCTTTTTTTTTCTTTTGAGACGGAGTCTCGTTCTGTCACCCAGGCTGGAGTGTAGTGGCGCGATCTCGGCTCACTGCAACCTCTACCTCCCAGGTTCAAGCGATTCTCCTGCCTCAGCCTTCCAAGTAGCTGGGACTACAGGTGCCCACCACCATGCCCGGCTAATTTTTGTACTTTTAGTAGAGAAGGGGTTTTGCCATGTTGGCCAGGCTGGTCTCGAACTCCTGACCTCAGGTGATCTGCCCACCTTGGTCACCAGAAGTACTGGGAATACAGGCGTGAGTCACCACGCCCGGTCTTATCCCATGATTTTAAAAGTTAAAAAAAAGATACACACCACTTTGGAGGTAATTCCAGAACTGCCTGGGCCCTGGGGGCCCCTTCACAGGCCCCTGCCCAGGAGCTGGGTACCCACCCCATGGGTTTCTACTTGGCCTGCATCCTGCCCCAACTCCCGCTGCAGACAGCCCCCCCGCCAGACCAGCCCAGGCCTGGCAGTCCCCTCCTCACTCTGGGATGGGGTGTCACAGTCTCATGCCGGGCTGGACTGCCTGGACCCACGGTCTCCCAGGCCCCTAAGCAGGCCTGGACACCTCTTGACTCGGGTCTCCACGGGGCAGCACACCTCTTGACTCAGGTCTCCACCACAGGTAACTCACGGGCAGCGGCTCTGTCTGCAGGGCCTGAGTGAGTCACACCTGAGTGGCCCAGCAAGGCCTTCAGCTGCAAGGAACCTGTCAGTTGGCGTGCTGGCCACGGGGGCCACCGTTAGCAAGGCCTGTAGCCATCAGCCCGCCTCCCAGGGCACGCGGGGCAGGATCCCAGCCTGGCTCCACAGCCCCACACCCTGATTCCTGTGGTGGCGCACTCCTGGGGCCAGGCAAGTGCAGACGCTGCCACCACACCCTCAATAAGGAGGCCAGGTGCTGCAGCTGCTCCCAACAGCTGTGGTGGACTCAAAGAGCATAACCCAAGGTACACACTTCCCAGGCACTCACACTTTCACAATGTTTATGGATAAAAAAGAAACCCAATACACAAAACCCAACACGATAAAACAAAAATAACCTCAACTGTCAACAAACAACATGGAGGGGAATACCTGCAACCTATCACAAAGAAGCTACTTTCCTTCATATATAAAGGACGCCTACCAATCAATAATATTTACAGAGCACTTACAACGTGGCAGGCATAGTTCTAAGGACTTAACACACTGAAGTTGCCATCACAACCACAACGGTTTTCGTTTTTTGTTTTGTTTTGTTTTGTTTTTTGTTTTGTTTTGTTTTTTGAGATGGAGCCTTGCTCTGTCGCCCAGGCTGGAGTGCAGTGGCCGGATCTCAGCTCACTGCAAGCTCCGCCTCCCGGGTTCACGCCATTCTCCTGCCTCAGCCTCCCGAGTAGCTGGGACTATAGGCGCCCGCCACCTCGCCTGGCTAGTTTTTTGTATTTTTTAGTAGAGACGGGGTTTCACCGTGTTAGCCAGGATGGTCTCGATCTCCTGACCTCGTGATCTGCCCGTCTCGGCCTCCCAAAGTGCTGGGATTACAGGCGTGAGCCACCGCGCCCAGCCTTGTTTTTTTTTTTTGATAGATTCGCTGTCTCCCAGGCTGGAGTGCAGCGGCGCAATCTCGGCTCACTGCCGCCTCCGCCTCCTGGGTTCAAGCGATTCTACTGCCTCAGCCTCATGAGTAGCTGGGACTATAGGCATGAGCCACCACGCCCGGCTAATTTTTGTATTTTAACAGAGGCGGGGTTTCACCATGTTGGCCAGGATAGTCTCGATCTCCTGACCTCGTGATCCACACGCCTCAGCCTCCCAAAGTGCTGGGATTACAGGCCTGAGCCACTGCACCCAGTCAACAGTTTTTAAAAGGTAAGAAAACTGAGGTGCCAGGAGGCTGCCTGCCCAAGGTCACACAGGTAAATATTAGAGCTAAGGCCCAGCGAACGGCAGAATGGCTCAGGGGCCATGGTGTTAAGCATGGTACCCTTCAACCTTGGCAAAAAAGGGATCAAGAACTTGCCAGAAATATGTGCCTAACCAGGTATGGTGGTGCATACCTGTAGTCCCAGCTACTCTGGAGGCTGAAGTGGGAGGATCTCTTGAGTTCAGGTGTTCAAGGCTGCAGTGAGCCATGATTATGCCACTGCACTCCAGCCTGGGCAAGGGAGTGAGACCCAGTCTCTTTTAAAAAATATATTAAAATAGGCCCGAAGCGGTGGCTCCTGCCTATAATCCCAGCACTTTGGGAGGCTGAGGCGGGCGGATCAGCTGAGGTCAGGAGTTCTAGACCAGCCTGACCAACACAGAGAAACCCTGTCTCTACTAAAAGTACAAAATTAGCCGGGCGTGGTGGCACATGCCTGTAATCCCAGCTACTCGGGAGGCTGAGGCAGGAGAATTGCTTGAACCAGGGAGGTGGAGGTTGTGGTGAGCCGAGATAGTGCCATTGCACTCCAGCCTGGGCAACAAGAGCAAAACTCCATCTCAAAAAGACATATATATAAAATACAGAAATATATTGTGAAGGCTGGGCACGGTGGTTCATGCCTGTAATCCCAGCACTTCGGGAGGCCGAGGCGGGAGAATCGCTTGAACCCAGGAGGCAGAGGTTCCAATAAGTCAAGATCGCGCTATTGCACTCCAGCCTGGGTGACAGATTGAAGCTCCATCTCAAAAAAAAAAAAAAATACATTGTACAAAGGACAAGTGGTATTTCTAACATTCCCATGCTCAGATAGTGAAGCTCATTCATCACCAATGAAAAAGAAAACCGACCAGGCGGGGTGGTTCACTCCTGCAATCCCAGCACTTTGGGAGGCCGAGGCTGGTGGATCATGAGGTCAGAAGTTCGAGACCAGGCTGGCCAACATGGTGAAACCCTGTCTCTACTAAAAATACAAAAATCAGCTGGGTGTGGTGGCACACGCCTGTACTTGGGAGGCTGAGGCAGGGGAATCGCTTGGACCCGGGAGGCGGAGGTTGCAGTGAGGCGAGATCGCGCCACTGCACTCCATTCTGGGTGAAAAGAAGAAAACTCCATCTCAAAAAAAAAAAAAAAAAAAAAATAGCAAAACCATAAGAGACATCATTTTCCACTTCTCACATGAGCCACGATGGAAACCTCTGAGAGCCGCCCTCCTGGCAAGGAGCTAGGGAGACATGTGCTTGGAGTCAGGCTGAGAGACCACTGGCATTGCCTCTCTGGAGGTCAATTTGGCAATAACTACCCAAATTAAAAACCAGCATCCCTCCCACCCAAGGATTCTACTTCTAGGGATCCAGTCACAACCACCCTGATGTACCAGCATCCCAAAATAACCCCATGTCCCACCTACAGGGCCTCGGTGAAATCAGTTATGGAATCTCGGGCAACGGGCACCCCATGGCTGAAAATCACCACGGCGGCCCCAATCAGGACAGCGGCGAGCACCCCCAGAATGGCTCCCCCAGCCCAAGAGCACTCCCTCTCACAGCCCTCACAGCCCGTGCTTTCTGCTTCACAGAGGAAGAAACAGGGCCACAAACTGAAGAAGCTGTGTGTGCACGTGGCAGCCAGGACTGGGCCCCTCATCAGCGTCAGCCGGGCTCTCGACCACTGCGCTTACAGATGGTGACCTCTAACAGAGAGGGGTAAACTTTTCGAGGGATTTTTTTGTTTTGTTTTGTTTTTTTGAGACAGGGTCACACTCTGCTGCCCAGGCTGGAATGCAGTGGCAAGATCACGGCTCACTGCAGCCTCAAACTCCTGGGCTTGATCAATCCCCCCACAACCTTCAGAGTAGCTGAGACATGCCACTATGCCTGGCTAATTTTCTTTCTTTTTTTTTTTTAAAAGAGCAAGTCTTGCTATGTTGCCCAGGCTGGTCTGTCCTGGCCTCCCACAGTGCTAGGGTCACAGGTGTGATCCACTGTGCCCGGCCGAGGGGTAAACTTTCTGATATGGATTGAGCCAGCACAGAACCTTCCCCAGGCTGTACTCTTTCAGAGACAGGGTCTCGCTCAGTCGCCCAGGCTGGATGGAGTGCAGACTATACTCTTAAGTGACAAAATTCACGGTGCAGAGAGGTGGGTGTGGTTGGAAGGACACACATGAACACATCATCTTGTAAGGACAGCTGTCCCCAGTGGCACAGAAACAACTAAGGCAGGTGCCTGAGAGCGGAGGACAGCAGGACTCCATCCAGGGGGCTGGACTCTTACCTTTACCACACTCCCTCCTGTAATGTTTGCGGATTTTCTTTTATCACTCAAATTGTTCATTACCCATTTTTAAAAGCCAATTATTTTTTCCTGGGTTTGGGTGCCTGCCTCAAACATTGCCTTACCGACACAGGGCAACAATCCCCGCACCTGTGGGGCGAGGGCAGGCTGAGCTGCAGCTCCAGCAGAGCCTGGTGCCTGGAGACAGGAGCG
Organism: Macaca nemestrina; assembly: GCF_043159975.1. Classification (NCBI taxonomy): domain Eukaryota; kingdom Metazoa; phylum Chordata; class Mammalia; order Primates; family Cercopithecidae; genus Macaca; species Macaca nemestrina. The sequence goes on from NC_092134.1 coordinate 1,163,067, forward strand.
CCTGCAGCAGGCCGCTCTAAGTGCTTCCTGAGTAGAGGAAGCCACAGTGTTGCCAACACTGGAGGAAGTGGCAGATGCCCACAACCAGGTGTGTGTGGCCGACTGGGATGGAGCGGGGGCTGGGGATACTGGCCCTGGGTCTGTGGGGGTCATGCAGACAGTCACAGGGCCTGGCCTGGAGATGCCCAGGACTGGACCTGGGGAGCCCTGGAGGGGAGCAGGAGGCAGCATAGCCCAGGGTGGAGGGGGACTCCTCGGAGTCACTGCCTGGCCAGGGACAGCTGCCCACTCCTTGCTGGCTCCCAGCGCCATGACGCATGTCCAGGCTGTGGCCCAGGCAGGAGGCTTCCAAACATGGGGAGGATGAGGAAAGAAGAGGAAGGGAGGGAGGAAAGCAGGGAGAAAAGGGGTGGGAAGAGGGCGGGAAAAGCAGCGGGAGGGGTGGCCCGGTTCCAGGACACAGTGTGCCTGGGTTTCCAGGTACTTGTTGGACCTGGGCCCTCCTCACCCGACACCTTGTGACAAGCTTCGGTCCCCAAGGCCACAGCAAAGCTCTGACAGGCAGAGGGAGGAGGCTACCAAAACACAGCCCGCCAGCCCTTCCCTCAGCCAGGGGCTGGGCCCTGGGCTCAGTAAACAGGTCGCAGAGCCATTAGTCAGCACTTTGGTCGGGCGGATCTCCCGCCTCAGGTTCTTGGTCCCTAGGAGGGCACCCTGGCTCCCACAGCCCCAGCCTGGCCTGCCCTGAGCCCCGGGACATGGGGGCAGCATGAAAGCCAGCTGGTCCCACCGCCTGCATCCTGGGGCCAGCCGGGCCTGAGGTCATCTCCTTGGCCAGCCAGCGGCAGCCGCCTGTGCCCGGGCTCGGCCCTGACTGCCAGGGAGCAGGAGTCTCCGGCGGCCCCTCCCCCGCCCTGTCTGACGCAGAGCAAGGCCGGCCAATGCCGGCCGCAGGAGCAATGTCAACAAACACACGGCCTAGACAGGTGGGCCAGGCCGGCAGTGCTGCCAGGACCTGCCTGGGACGCCGGACTCAGGCAGAGCCCCTAGGACTGACACCCGGCGGGGAAGGGATGCCTGGTCAGGAGAACTCAGCCCTGCCCTCGGGGCGCCCTGCGGCCCAGACACCCCCTCCCCGGTCTCACAGCTGGGGAAGTCACAGCAAGAGCCAGCCCCAGGCCAAGCCTGGACCCAGGGTGGAGTCTCCAGGGGCCCAGTAGACCCCAGCCTGGACAGGCTCAACACCAGTGCTCACCAGGGGATCCAGCACCTGGGGCCACAGTCCCCCATCCCCGTCCCCGGCAGACAGCAGCCCGGAGGCCTTACCTGGAAGTCGTACAGGGCCACGATGTTTTCATGTTTCAGTTCCTAGGACAGAAACCCAAGTTTCTTATCAGTGTGGGGAGGGGCGCTCGCCCTCGCCCACACACCCTCCCCAAGCACTAGCTCACCTTCAGGATTTTGATTTCCTTCCCCAGCAGGGTCTGAGATTTGGCGAGGTTCTTCTTGTTAATGCACTTGACGGCGACCTCCAAATCGTGCTTCTGAAAGCCAAACGTGCAACTTCAGGGCCAGGGCTGCCCCTCGCAGGCCTCCCCCAGACCCCACACCGCACAGGTGGGACCCTGAGATGATCCCGGTTGGGTATCCCGGGACTGGAAGGCCGAGTGGGGAGCCAGGTTGAGGATCGGGCTGGGGGTCCTGGGGTAGGGATCCAGCCTGGAAAGCCAGGCTGTGGGACAGGGCGCGGGGTGTCCCGGGGTAAGGGTTTGGACAGGAAAGTCGCGCTGGGGGTCTCGGAGTGGGGATCTGGGCTGGCAAGCCAGGCAGTGGATCCTGAGGTGGGAGTCGGCCTGGAAAGCCCGGCAGGGGATCTCGGGGCGGGAGTCTGTACTGGATAAGTCGGGCTGGGGGTCGCGGGGTAGGGATCCTGGGGTGGGGGTCGGCATGGAAAGTCGGGCGGGACTCTCGGGCGGCGTGGGGTGGGGGCGTCCCGGGATAGGAGGGAATCTCGGGGCGGGGATGCCGGGGCAGGGGATCCCGGGCCGGACGGGGGCCTCACCTCGCGGTGGCGGCCCTTGAAGACCACCGCGAAGGCGCCGTGGCCGATCAGATCCTTGCGGGAGAACTCGAACTTGCCCACGGTCTCTGTGCCGCCGCGGCCGGGCTCCATGGCGCGGGCGGGCCGGGGGCGCGGGGCCGGGGGTGGCGGGCCGAGGCGCGGGGGACTCAGGCGGAGGCGCGGGCCGGGACCGGCGGGCCGGGGGCGCGGGGCCGGGGGCGCGGGGCCGGGCGAGGGCGCATCTCCGGGGCCGCGCGCCCCATCGGGCAGGCCGGGGCCGGGTCCCAGCCCCGCGGGCCAGGCGGGGTCCGAGGGTCGCGCTTCCACCGGCGCCTGTGCCGCGGCACTCTTCCCGGGCTGCTAATCCGAATCCAGATCCGACTCCGACTCCGACTCTGGCTCCAACTGGGGCCCGGCTCGGCCCCAACGGAGAAACAAAAGAGCCGCGGCGCCCGGGCCTCACAGCCTGAGACGCCCGCGCAGCCGCACTGCGCGCCGGGCCGGGGGGCGGGGATGGGGCGGGGCCTGCGGGACGGGGCCGGACAGGGCGGCGGAGCCGGGCGTGACCAGCCAGCGGGGGGCGGGGAATGGGGCGGGGTGTGGGCGGGGAATGGGGCGGAGTATGGGGCGGGGAACGGGGCGGGGAATGGGGCGGGGCCTGTCGCGCGGGTGGGCGGCTGGGCCAGACCCTCGTGGGGTCGGGTGGGCTGGGAGTGGGTGGGGCCAACAGCGGACCCGTCCGGGTGAGGGCAGAGAGGAGCGCTGACCTGGGAGCGGGCCACGGGGATCCGTGTTGATTCCTTGCTCCACTCCCTGCCACGCCCCTTCCCCGCCCCACTTCTTGTCTGCTTCCCTCCATCCCTTCCCCTCTCTCCGTTCCACTCCCTCCTTTTCCCCCCCCCTCCTTTTCCCCCTCCCTCCTTTTCCCCCTCCCATCACCTGTCTCCCTCCCTGCCCCTACCCTCCGCCCCCTCCCATGCCTTCACCACTGCTCCCCTCCCGCCCCCACTGCCTGTGCTCCTCCCTCCTGTCTCCCCTCCCTGCTCCCCTCCCTCCAGCTCCCTGCTCCCGTTCTACAGGAGAATGGAGAGCAGGCGTGGGAAATGTACCCAAAACGGGGGACTGCGTAGAATTAATTCTTAGAAATAGAATGGCTGCGTTAGAGGTTACGTACTTAAAGTTGCGTTCCATAATGCCAAATTGTAAAAAAAAAAAAAAAAAAAAAAAAAATTCGTAGACCAAAAAGTTGTCACCAAAACCTACGACATAGCCCATAAATCGGCTGGGCAGGAAAGGTTAGCTAGATGGGCTGTGCATCGGTCCTATGGAACAGTGCACAGAGGTAAATATACCTGTGCTCAAGGGTGAGTTCTTCAAAGATTGTAATTAAGTAAAAGCAAAATACGGAACAGGGCACTGTACTGTCCGTTGTTTGTTTTGTTTTTTGAGACGGAGTCTCGCTCTGTCGCCCAGGCTGGAGTGCAGTGGCCGGATCCCAGCTCACTGCAAGCTCCGCCTCCTGGGTTCACGCCATTCTCCTGCCTCAGCCTCCCGAGTAGCTGGGACTACAGGCGCCCGCCACCTTGCCCAGCTAGTTTTTTGTATTTTTTAGTAGAGACGGGGTTTCACCGTGTTAGCCAGGATGGTCTCGATCTCCTGACCTCGTGATCTGCCCGTCTCAGCCTCCCAAAGTGCTGGGATTACAGGCTTGAGCCACCGCGCCCGGCCCTGTCTGTTGTTTTAAGAAAGCCATAGGAGTGGGGTGTGTGTGTGTGTGTGTGTGTGTGTGTGTGTGTGTGAGAAACGCCTGGATGTGTACATGATCGTTCCTAACTATAATGTCCGCTAACTCATCACTTAGCCCAAGCAGTGCTCTTTCCAGCTATTAGTGCATTCATTCAGTGATTCCACGAGGCACTTGCTATTATATCCCTATTTTACCGATGAGAAAATCAAGGCCCAGAAAAGTTAGGGAGTGTGTCCAAACTCACGCTGCCCGCAGCCAAAAGAGCCCGGTGGCTCACTCACAGAAGACACAGTCAACAGCGATTGCGCTGGTGGGAAGACTGGGGAAGACTCAGTGCTGTTCACCGGACACATTGTGTGCTAGTTTGAATGGCTTTCACCACGTGCAACCGCTGCTTTTGCAAATGCATGATTCTAAACAATGCTCACCACCCCAGCCTTCAGCACAGTCCCAAAGGAACAGCCCAGAAGCACACACTTCAGCCAGGACCCTCCATGCTGCCTCCCAGAGCAGCCCAGCAGCTGGACAGCCTGATGCCGACCCTGGGATGGGTCAGCAAGTCCTGGATGCCTTTTACCTGCACTCAGTTCATCCTCCAGGCCCCAGGACACACAGACCCTGCCCCTGGGCTGGGGGCCAGAAGCCACCGAGCTGGAAGGCACAAGAGGTCTCCTGGCCCACGATGTCTGTTTTCCAAATGAAGAGGTTCCCCAGTGCCCTGTGGTCAGCCATAGCATTCACTCACGTCCTGGTTCATCGAGCGAGTGTCTCCTGCACACCGGCCTGCCGGGAGAGCAGACGCTGCGAGGTAAGAGCTGCAGTTGACACAGTGAGAACAAGACCCACCTGCAGGAGCTTCCAGCGCTTAGGGGTGGGGGACAAGAAGAGCAATAATTGTACCATCCGTGGCAAAATTGCAACAGAAAAAATGAGTGAACAGGTGGCTAAGTGCTGAGGTGATCAGGGCACACCGTAAGGGCCGAGATTGCTAGAGATGGCAAAGCCTGTACTCCTGGAAAGACCCAGGGAACCCCAGCCCAGCCCACCCTGGCCTGGAAAGTCAAGCTAAGGGGGTCTTCACCCCAAACGCAAAGAAATACCCAGGAAGAGTTTAGGAGAGGGCGAGATGGCAAGATGGGATTTGCATTTGGAAACCGTTACTAGGCCCACCAAGAGAGGACGTGTTTCTTTTTTGTTTTGTGCGGTCTTATTAAATGTTTTATTCTTTTTATAACTTTTAGGTTCAGTGGTATGTGGGCAGGTTTGTTATACAGGTAAATTAGGGTTCACGGGGTTTGATGAACGGATTATTTCATCACCCAGGTTATAAGCAGAGTGCCCGATAGAGTACCCGATAGGTACTCTGCTTTTTTTTTTATCCTCTCTCAGCCTCCCAAAGTGCTGGGACTGCAGGCGTGAGCCACCACGCCCAACCCATCTTAACCATTTTTAAGTGCACAGTTCAGTGACATTAAGTACAATCACATTGTTGTGGGCCGGCTGTGGTGGCTCACGCCTGTAATCCCAGCACTTTAGGACGTTGAGGCAGGAGAAATTATTTTTTGATCCTCTCTCCCTCCTCCCACCCCCGCACCCTCAAGTGGGACCTGGTGTCTCTTGTTCTCTTCTTTGTGTCTGTACATTTTCAATGTTTACCTCCCACTTATAAGTGAAAACATGTAGTATTTGGTTTTCTGTTACTGTGTTAGTTCGCTTGGGATAACGGCCTCCAGCCCCATCCATGTTGCTGCAGAGGACCTGATCTCATTCTTTTTTATGGCTGTGTAGTATTCCATGGTGTATATGAACCAGTTTCTTTTTTTTTGAGACAGGGTCCCACTCTGTCACCCAGGCTGGAGTGCAGTGGCTTAATCTCTGCTCACTGCAGCTTTGACTGCCTGGGCTTAGGTGATCCTCCTGCCTCAGCCTCCTGAGCAGCTGGGATTACAGGTGCATGCCACCACACCCCACTAATTTTTGTATTTTTTGTAGAGATGAGATCTCACAATGCTGCCCAGGCTGGTCTCAAACTCCTGGGCCCAAGTGATCCTCCTGCTTCGGCCTCCCAAACCGTTGGGATTACAGGCGTGAGCCACTACGCCCGGCGGAGGGCTTATGTCTCTAATCCCAACGCTTTGGGAGGCCAAAGCGGGCTGATCACCTGAGGTCAGGAGTTCGAGACCAGCCTGGCCAACATGGAGAAACCTCGTCCCTACTAAAAATACAAAATTAGCCGGGTGTGGTGGCGCATGCCTGTAATCCCAGCTACTCTGGAGGCTCAGGCAGGAGAATTGCTTGAACCCAGGAGGCAGAGGTTGCAGTGAGCCGAGATCGCGCCATTGCACTCCAGCCTGGGAGACAAGAGTAAAACTCCACCTCAAAAAAAAAAATTAAAAATTAAAAATTAAACAACAGACATAAGCCACCACACCCAGCCTCAGAATGTGTTTGTTTTTGTTTTTCGTTTTGTTATTTTGAGGCGGAGCTTCGCTTTTTTCACCCAGGCTCGAATGCCATGGTGTGATCTCGGCTCACCGCAACCTCCACCTCCCAGGTTCAAGCGATTCTCCTGCCTCACCCTCCCAAGTAGCTGGGATTACAGGCACGTGCCACCACACCCGGCTAATTTTTATATTTTTAGTAGAGATGGGATTTCGCCATGTTGGCCAGGCTGGTCTCGAACTCCTGACCTCATGATCCACTCGTCTCAGCCTCCCAAAGTGCTGGGACTACAGGCGTGAGCCACCACACCCGGCCCATCTTAACCACTTTTAAGTGCACAGTTCAGTGACATTAAATACAATCTCATTGTTGTGGGCCGGCCGTGATGGCTCACTCCTGTAATCCCAGCACTTTGGGAGGACGAGGCAGGAGAATTGCCTGAGCCCAGGAGTTCGAGACCAGCCTGGGCAACATGGTGAAACCCTGTCTCTATAAAAACATTGTTGTATAACTGTCACCACCATCCAGCTCCAGAACTCGTTCCGCTTCCAAAACTGAAACTCGTCCCTGTTGAAGACTCATTCCTCATTCCCCTCCTTCAGCCCCTGGCACCCACTCTTCTACTTTCTGTTTTTTGAAACAGAGTCTTGCTCTGTCACCCAGGCTGGAGTACAGTGGCATGATCTCCGCTCACTGCAACCTCCACCTCCCGGGTTCCGGCGATTCTCCTGCCTCAACCTCCTGAGTAGCTGGAACTACAGGTGTGCGCCATCACACCTGGCTAATTTTTGTATTTTTAGTAGAGATGGGGTTTCGCTATGTTGGCCAGACTGGTCTCAAACTCCTGAGCTCAGGTGATCCGCCCGCTTCGGCCTCCCAAAGTGCTGGGATTACAGGCGTGAGCCATGGAGGAGGGCCCACTCTCCTGCTTTCTGTCTCTGTGGTTCGACTCCTCTAAAAACCTCATATACATAGAATCCTACGGTATTTGTGCTTCTGTGACTGGCTTCTTTCACTGAGTATGATGTTCTCCAGGTTCATCCGTGTTGTAGTGTGGGGCACAGCAATTGATACCCCAAAATAGGGCGCTGCGACACACTGAACTGAAGAAAAGCGCTCACAGTCTCTCCAACCTCCCCCAGCTTCTCCCAAAGTCAAAGCTGCTTTATCGCCTAAGATCCAGACCCACCAAGGAGAGCAATTGTTTATTCCTTCCCCTCCCTGGAGGACCAAGAATGTGGCCACACCTGAACAGAGCCTTTCCCATCAGAGAACCACCTACGAGTTAGCCCTTTCCCTTCAGAGAGAACCATCTGGGGGTTACCGTGGCTTCCCAGACACATTCATTCTCCCGGTGTATCCCCTCAACAGAGCTGCCCTTCTCCCCGCCTCCCATAACCTGCTTTGCTTCTGACCTCCCTGAGGGTGTGGGCAGTCGCTCTGTGATTCTCCCTGGATGCACTCGTTCCATAAACATGCATGCTCCTTCTCACCCGCTTTTTGTGAGTTCATTTTTCCACAGACCTTCCGCGGCTCAGCTGTGGCCCTTACGGTCCCGTGAGATGTGGCCCTTACAGTCCTGTGTGTCAGAATGTCCTTCCTTTTCAAGGCTGGATGATACCCGTTGTGTGGACAGACCACATTCTCTTTCTCCTCTTTCTTTCCCCCTTTTTTTTTTGAGACAGGATGTCACTGTGTAGCCTAGGCTGGAGTGCAGTGGCCCGATCTCAGCTCACTGCAAGCTCCGCCTCCCGGGTTTATGCCATTCTCCTGCCTCGGCCTCCCGAGTAGCTGGGACAAGAGGCACCGCCGCCTCGCCCGGCTAGTTTTTTTGTATTTTTAGTAGAGACGGGGTTTCACCGTGTCAGCCAGGATGGTCTCGATCTCCTGACCTCGTGATCCGCCCGTCTCGGCCTCCCAAAGTGCTGGGATTACAGGCTTGAGCCACCGCGCCCGGCCAGCTAATTTTTTCATGCTTTGTAGAAACCAGGTCTCAATGTGTTGCCCAGGCTGGTCTCCAACTCCCGGGTTCAAGCAATCCATATGCCTCAGCCTTCCAAAGTGCTAGGATTCCAGGTGTGAGCCTCCTTGAGCCGGACCACATTTTCTTTGTCCATTTACCCACAGATGGACGCATGGTTATTTCCACCTTTGACTACAGGAATCATGCTGCTGTGCATGTGGGTACTGTTTCACCCGTCTGTGTGAAGAGATCACCAAACAGACTTTGTGTGAGCAACAAGGCTGTTTATTTCACCTGGGTGCAGGTGGGTTGAGTCCGAAAGGAGAGTCAGCAAAGGGTGGTGGATTATCATTAGTTCTTACAGGTTTTGAGATAGGCGGTGGAGTTAAGAGCAATGTTTTGGGGGCGGGGGGGGGATCTCATAAAGCACATTCTCAAGGGTGGGGGGAATTACAAAGAACCTTCTTCAGGGTGGGGGAGATTACAAAGTACATTGATCAGTTAGGGTGGGGCAGAAACAAATCACAATGGTGGAATGTCATCTGTTTAAGACTATTTTCACTTCTTTTGTGGATCTTCAGTTGCTCCAGGCCATCTGGATGTATACGTGCAGGTCACAGGGGATATGATGGCTTAGCCTGGGCTCAGAGACCAGGTAACTGTTTGGGTCCCTACCTTCACTTCTTTGGAATATATACCCAGGAGCGGAATTGCTGGATTGTAGGGAATGTTGTTTAATTTCTTCAGGAACCTCCACGCCATTTTCTACAACATCCGCACCATGTTACCTTCCCCACAGCAGCACCCACGCGTCCCCATTCTCCACCGCCAACACTTGTTTTTTTCCATTAGTTCCTTTCAATAGTACCCATGGGTGTGAACTAATATCTCATTGTACTTTTTTTTTTTTTTGAGACAGAGTTTTGGTCTTTTTGCCCAGGCTGGAGTACAGTGGCACGATCTCAGCTCACTGAAACCTCTGCCTCCCAGGTTCAAGTGATTCTCCTGCCTCAGCCTCCTGAGTAGCTGGGATTACAGGTGCACGCCATGCCCGGCTAAATTTTTTTTTTTTTTTTTTTTTTTTTTGGAGACAGAGCTTTGCTCTTGTTGCCCAGGCTGGAGTGCAATGAAGTGATCTCAGCTCACTGCAACCTCCGCCTCCCGGGTTCAAGCAATTCTCCTGCCTCAGCTTCCAGAGTAGCTAGTACTATAGGCATGCACTACCACGCCCAGCTAATTTTTGTATTTTTAGTAGACACAGGGTTTCACCATGTTGGCCAGGATGGTCTCGATCTCTTGACCTTGTAATCTGCCCGCCTCAGCCTCCCAAAGTGCTGGGATTACAGGCGTGAGCCACCACACCTGGAGCTAATTTTTGTTTTGTTTTGGCTTTTTTTTAGAGACTGAGTCTTGCTCTGCCACCCAGGCTGGAGTGCAGTGGCACAATCTCAGCTCACTGCAACCTCTGCCTCCCGGGTTCAAGCAATTCTCCTGCCTCAGCCTCCTGAGTAGCTGGGATTACAGGCACATGCTGCCACACCCGGCTAATTTTTTTTTGTATTTTAGTAGAGACAGAGTTTCACTGTGTTGCCTAGGCTAGCGTTGAACTCCTGAGCTCAGGCAATCCGCCCACCTTGGCCTCCCAAAATGCTGGAATTATAGGAGTGAGCCACCATGCCCAGCCTACATTTTTTATTTTTAGTAGAGATGGGGTTTCACCATGTTGGCCAGGCTGGTCTCAGTGATCCTCCTGACCTCAAGTGATCCACCTGCCTCAGCCTCCCAAAGTGCTGGGATTCCAGGCGTGAGCCACTGCATCCGGCCTGACTGTGGTTTTGATTTGCATTTCTCTAAGGACTAAACTCTGATATTTTTTATCTTGCCCAAATTCTTATCTAAGGAGTCTGGAGAGTCATGCCCTACCCATAAATTATCACCAGATGGGTTTTATTTAATCCTATATGTTGTGACTGACTTTTTTTTTTTTTTTTTTTTTTTATTTATTTTTTTTAAGACAGAGTCTCTCTCTGTCACCCAGGCTGGAGTAGAATGGCACAATCTCGGCTCACTGCAACCTCTGCCTCCAGGGTTCAAGCAATTCTCCTGCCTCAGCCTCCCAAGTAGCTGGGATGACAGGCACCCGCCCCCACGCCCAGCTAATTTTGGTATTGTTAGTAGAGATGGGTTTCTCCATGTTGGTCAGGCTGGTCTCAAACTCCCAACCTCAGGTGATCCACCCGCCTCGGCCTCCCAAAGGGCTGGGGTTACAGGTGTGGACCATCACACCCTGCCCAATTTTTGTATTTATAGTAGAGAGGGAGTTTCTCCATGTTGGCCAGGCTGATCTCGAACTCCTGACCTCAGGTGATCCACCACCTTGGACTCTCAAAGTGCTGGGATTACAGGTGTGAGCCACCATGCTGGTTAGCCATATATATATATTTTTGTTGTTGTTGTTGTTGTTGTTTGGGTTTTTTTTTTTAGGCTGGAGTGCAGTGGCGTGATTTCGGCTCACTGCAAGCTCCGTCTCCCGGGTTCACACCATTCTCCTCCCTCAGCCTCCGAGAGTAGCTGGGACTACAGGCGCCTGCCACCACGCCCAGCTAATTTTTTGTGTTTTTAGTAGAGACAGGGTTTCACTGTGTTAGCCAGGATGGTCTTGATCTCCTGACCTCGTGATCCACCCGCCTCAGCCTCCCAAAGTACTAGGATTACAGGCATGAGCCACAGTGCCTGGCCTGGTTAGCCATATTTTGAAGGCTCTGCAAAGCCCTCCTTTGTGGGGGAAAATTTGCGTCTGTAAAGAATCTCTATTAACATAGCTAGATCTTTTTCTTCCAGGCCCTCCCAATCCTAAAGAGATTAACTGAAAGTCTAGCATAGGAATTATTTGTCACTTATTGTCTCTAAGGGCAGCCACTGTAAGACCTCAAAGGAATTTTGACCTCCACAATCTTTCATCTTAACCTGAACATTTCCTTTCTATGGATCCCAGGTTTTTAGACAAACTTAACCAATTGTCAACCAGAAAATGTTTAAATTTACCTATAGCCTGGAAGCCTGCCCAACACCCCTTTGAGTTGTCCCGCCCTTCCAGACCAAACCAATGTCTTTCTTAAATGTATTTGATTGATGTCTCCTGCCTCCCTAAAATGTATAAAACCAAGCAGCGCCCCGACCACCTTGGGCACAGGTTCTCAGGACCTCCTGAGGCTGTGTCAGGGGCAAGGGTCACTCGTGTTTGGCTCAGAATAAATCTCTTCAAATATTTTACAGACTTTGACTCTTTTTGTCGACATTTGTATGTGCTTACTGGCCATTTCTCCTTTGGAGAAATGTCTATTCAAGTGCTTTGCCCATTTTGTAATCTGGTGGCTTGATTTTTTTCTGCTGAGTTGTAGGAGCTGGTTACGTATTCTGGATGTTAACAACCTGCTTTTGTAAATAAAGTTTCCCTGAAGCCGTGACCTGCGTTTATTGGTTGTCTGTGCCTTTTTTAGTGCTACTGACATCACCTTTGTAAAATTATGACTGAGACAGTGAAAGAGATATAACTTAACCAACTCCATCTTGCTTCTAACCTCCAAGCTGTCTTTGTTCATTCCTGGGCATAGGCTAAACTAACTTTGGGAAAATTTAACTTGTTGTTTATAGTTTAAAACAAAGACAGTAACAGCCCTTTCCCAAAGCAAACCTCCTTCTTGCCTGGGAACTAGTCTAACATTAGCCACGGGATTAGAAATTATGGTTTAGGAGTCATGCAGCTGGAGGCTACAAGATTCTGACCCTCCCTACACTGCTTCTAAGATTAGTGCTTGAGATATTTTGCAGATCCTGCACTTGATGGATCAGCTGGCCCCACCCAGATCGATAAATTGGCTTGTCTGATCTTGTGGCCCCGACCCAGGAACTGACTCAAAACAAGAAGACTCACTGTGATTTCATCCCTGACCAATCAGCACTCCTGGCTCACTGGCTTTCCCCCACCCACCAAATTATCCTTAAAAACTCTACTCCCCAGCTGGGCGCAGTAGCTCACACCTGTAATCCCAGCACTCTGGGAGGCCGAGGTGGGCGGATCACGAGGTCAGGAGTTCAAGACCAGCCTGGCCATACTGTGAAACCCCGTCTCTACTAAAAATAGAAAAATTAGCCAGGCATGGTGGCAGGTGCCTGTAGTCCCAGCTACTCAGGAGGCTGAAGCAGAAGAATCAAACCCAGGAGGCAGAGGTGGCAGTGAGCCAAGACTGACCCCCTGCACTGCAGCCTGGGGTACAGAATGAGACTTCATCTCAAAAAAAAACACAACAACAAAAACCGCCAGGCACAGTGGCTCACACCTGTGATCCCAGCACTTCAGGAGGCGGAGGCGGGCGGATCATGAGATCAGGAGATCAAGACCATCCTGGCCAACAAGATGAAACCCTGTCTCTACCAAAAATACAAAAAAAAATCAGCTGGGTGTGGTGGCACATACCGTAATCCCAGCTACTAGGGAGGCTGCGGAAAGAGAATCGCTTGAACCTGGGAGGCAGAGGTTGCAGTGAGCCGAGATTGTGCCACTGTACTCCAGCCTGGTGACAGAGCTAGACTCTGTCTCAAAAAAAAAAAAAAAAAAAATCAACTTTATCGAGGGGTATAATCCACATTACAAATAAAGGTTCACATTCTGGCTGGGCGCTGTGGCTCACGCCTGTAATCCCAGCACTTTGGGAGGCCGAGGCGGGCAGATCACGAGGTCAGGAGATCGAGACCACGGTGAAACCCCGTCTCTACTAAAAATACAAAAAATTGGTTGGGCGCAGTGGCGGGCGCCTGTAGTCCCAGCTACTCAGGAGGCTGAGGCAGGAGAATGGCGTGAACCCAGGAGGCGGAGCTTGCAGTGAGCTGAGATCGCCCTACTGCACTCCAGCCCAGGCGACAGAGTGAGACTCGGTCTCAAAAAAAAAAACAGGTTCACATTCTAAGAGTTCAGTTCAGTGAGTTTTGACAAATGTACAAACCCGTTTATCCACTGCCAATCACCACAGAGCATTGCCATGGCCCAGAAGTTATCTGCTGCCCTTTCCCATTCAAACCCCACCCCAGGCCGACAGTGATATGTTTTCAACACTATCGATGACTTTGCATTTTCTAGAATCCCACAGACGTGGACTCTGCAGCCCAGTCTCTTCGTTTGCATCTTGATTTGGGCCCGTGTGCACTCATCCCTCTGGCTGTTTCCATGGCTGAGCAGGATCCATCCTTTCCTGTGGCTGAGTGGGGGGTCATCCTTTCTGTGGCTGAATGGAGGCCCATCCTTTCCCGTGGCTGAGTGGAGGCCCATCCTCTCCCGTGGCTGAGTGGAGGCCCATCCTTAGGCACCTCCAGTGAGCAGCCTACATCCTCGGAGGATGGAAAATGGATTTGCCTCTTCACAGGTTTTTCTGGTTCTAGCTTTGGGCTATTTATGCGTGAAGCTGCTAAGAACATTTCCCGAATGTGATTTGTATAAATGCCTAGGAGTAGGATTCCTAGTCCTGAGGTCAGTGTCTGTGTAGTACCATAAAAACAGCCAAAAGGTTTTCTGGGCCTCAGGGCACACGGGGGGGGCCCAGCAAGTGGGGGCCCAGAGAGCCCCCAGGACTGAAGCTGCCCAAAACCTCCCTTGAGCGCCCCAGGCTGTCTGTCCCCACTCCCACTGCCAGGAGCCTGCTCCAGGGCCAAGCGTGAGGCCCACCCTGCCTAGGGCTCCCTCATGCCCCTCCGGCACCGGCACCGCCAGGAGTCAGGGTGGACTGTCAAGCTTCCCTTCTTCCACTTCCTTCTCCAACATGCCCACCCCTCCTTTTTTTTTTTTGAACAAAGAGACTGAAGGCCCTAGGATCCAGCCTGGAGGCTCCGAGATCTACCTAACGTGCCCTCCTGGAGGACAAAGATTTTTTCAGAAAGAGATCAGAACTCTGACTTCTGCGGCTCTCTGGGGCGGGGCTGGGGAAGGGAAGCAGCTCCGGACGGGACGGGGGTGTGGCTCCTCCTAAAGGAGCTGCGTGTTGTTCTGTTTTGTTTTTGATGGGATCTCCCTGTGTCACCAGTCTGGAGTGAGTTACACGATCTCCGCTCACTGCAGCCTTGACCTCCCAGCCTCCAGCGAACCTCCCACCTCAGCCTCCTGAGCAGCTGGGACTACAGGCGCACGCCACTCCAGCCTTTTTTTTGTTTGTTTGTTTGTTTGTTTGTTTTTGGTGGAGATAGGGGTTTCACCATGTTGCCCAGGCTAGTCTGGAACTCCCAAACTCAATGAGTCCTCCCACCTCGGCCTCTTGAAGTGCTGGGATTACAGGCGTGAGCCGCCAGGCACCGGCCACTGCATCCTCTGAGAGGTCTTCTTTTTTTTTTTGAGATGGAGTCTCGCTCTGTCGCCCAGGCTGGAGTGCGGTGGCACGATCCCGGCTCACTGCAAGCTCCGCCTCCCGGGTTCACGCCATTCTCCGGCCTCAGCCTCTCGAGTAGCTGGGACCAAGGCACCTGCCACCACGCCCGGCTAAGTTTTTGTATTTTTAGTAGAGACGGGGTTTCACCGTGTTAGCCACGATGGTCTCGATCTCCTGACCTCATGATCCGTCTGCCTCAGCCTCCCAAAGTGCTGGGATTATAGACAGGAGGCACCGCGCCCGGCCAGTCCTCTGAGGGGCCTTCTTATCGTCCCTCCCATTTTCCTGGTGGGATAACAGAGGCACACAGTATCCAGCCGAGGCTCCCTGTGGCACCTGGAGGGGACTTGGGCAGGTTCAAGCTCTTAGCTCTCTGACCCGCCCCAGGATTCAACCCACCCAGGCAGGGGAGGATCCAGATGGCAACGCCAGGCTTTCGGCTCCTGTGTGTGACCACTGTTTGGGAAAATGCTCGGAATATGTAAACAATGACGCGGCTTGCACTTGGCTGTCACCTGGAGCCTCATTTACTAGGTCCACCCACGGATTACTTAATGATCCAGGGCAGGCTGGCAAGGTGGTTTCCCCGTGTAATCCCAGCATGTTGGGAGGCTGAGGTGGGCAGATTGCCTAAGCCCAGGAGTTTGAGACCAGCCTGGGCACCTTAGTAAGACCCTGTCTCTACTAAAAATTAAAAATTAGTCAGGCATGGTGGTGCACACCTGTAGTCCCAACTACTCAGGAGGCTGAGTGGGAGGATCACTTGAGCATAGGAGGTCAAGGCTGCAGTGAGCTTTGACTGTGCCACTGCACTCCAGCTTTCGTGACAAAGTGAGACCCTGTCTCACTCTGAAAAAAGAAAAAAAATCTAGGACAAGAGTCAGCAAACAACTGGACGCAGTAGTTCACACCTGTAATCCCAGCACTTTGAGGGGCCGAGGTGGGCAGATCATCTGAGGTAAGGAGTTCAAGACCAGCCTGGCCAACATGGTGAAACCCCGTCTCTACTAAAAATACAAAAACTAACCGGGCGTGGTGGCAGGGCACCTGTAATCCCAGCTACTTGGGAGGCCAAGACAGGAGAATCTTTTGAACCTGGGAGGCAGAGGTTGCAGTGAGCCCAGATCGCGCCATTGCAGTCCAGCCTGGGCAACAGAGTGAGACTCCATCTCAAAAAAAAAGAGTCAGTAAATGTTTTCTGCAAAGGGACAGGTAGTATACATTTTCAGCTTTGCAGCCACACAGCCTCTACTGCAACTGCTTAACACTCTGCAATCGTAGTGTAACTGCCCAAGGGGTTCACTTTGCCCACTGCCTCAACAGAGCTGATTCATCAAGACAGGGGAATTGCAATAGAGAAAGAATAATTCAGCTGGGCGCAGTGGCTCACGCCTGTAATCCCAGCACTTTGAGAGGCCACGGTGGGTGGATCACCTGAGGTCAGGAGTTCAAGACCAGCTTAACTAACACGGCAAAACCCCGTCTCTACTAAAAATACAAAAATTAGCCAGGCATGGTGGCACACACCTGTAGTCCCAGCTTCTCGGGAGGCTGGGGCAAGAGAATCACTTAAACCCAGGAGCCGGAGGTGGCAGTGAGCCGAGATCGCGCCATTGCACTCCAACCTGGGCAACAGAGCGAGACTGTCTCCAAAAACAACAACAACAACAACAACAACAACAACAACACAACGAAAAAGAGAAATTCACGCAGAGCCAGCTGTGTGGGTGTTTTATCATCACTCAAATCAGTCTTCCCGAGCATCTGGGGAGTAGTTTTTGTTTTTTCTTGTGGTTTTTTTCCACACACAATGTGGGTGAATCTTGAAAACGTGATTCTTGTGAAAGAAGACAGATGCAAAAGGACACATTGAGAGACAGAACTAGCTGGATTTCCTGGGCCAACTAAGAATCCCTAAGCCTAGCTGGGAAGGTGACCACATCCACCTTTAAACACGGGGCTTGCAACTTAGCTCACACCCGACCAGTCAGGTGTGAGTAAACACAGCTCACTAAAATGCTAATTAGGCTAAAACAGGAGGTAAAAAAATAGCCAATCATCTATCACCTGAGAGCACAGGGGGAGGGACAATGATCGGGATATAAACCTGGCAACGGCAACCCCCTTTGGGTCCCCTCCCATTTTATGGGAGCTCTGTTTTCACTCTATTAAATCTTGCAACTGCACACTCTTCTGGTCCGTGTTTGTTACAGAGCTGAGCTTTCGCTCGCCGTCCACCACTGCTGAATGCCACCGTCGCAGACCTGTCACTGACTTCCACCCCTCCGGATCCGACAGGGCGTCCGCTGTGCTCCTGATCCAGCGAGGCACCCATTGTTGCCCCCGATTGGGCTAGAGGTTCGCCATTGTTCCTGCATGGCTAAGTGCCCAGGTTCATCCTAATCGAGCTGAACACTAGTTGCTGGGTTCCACGGTTCTCTTCCATGACCCACGGCTTCTAAGAGAGCTATAACACTCACCACATGGCCCAAGATTCCATTCCTTGGAATCCGTGAGGCCAAGAACCCCAGGTCAGAGAACAAGAGGCTTGCCGCCATCTTGAGAGGGTTGCCACCATCTTGGGAGGTCTAAGAACAAGGACCCCCACCCCATAACATTTTGGCAATCTTGAAGGGAACTCCAAAGCAGTGAGTAATATTGGACCCCTTTTGCTTGCTATTCTGTCCTATCCTTCCTTAGAATTGGAGGAAAATACTGGGCATCTGTTGGCCGATTAAAAACACTGTACTTAAGACTCAGGTGTGAGGCTGTCTGGGAAAGCGCTTTCTAACAACCCCCAACCCTTCTGGGTTGGGAGCGCGGTCTGCCCGGAACCAGCTTCTGCTTTCAGTTTCTCTGGGGAAGCTGAGGGCCGACTAGAGGCAGAAAACTGTCGTCCCGAACTCCTGTCATTAGCCGCTTGAGATTATGGTGTGGCCACAAGTCTCTACTCAATAATCGCCCATATGTGCACCCCTCCCTTTCCTTCTGACCCATACCTCCTGGGTCCTGACCACGACATTCTCCTTACCTCTGAATCTGCTTCCTCTGATCCCTGCCTCCTGGACGCTAATGCTTCAGACTTTCACTTCCTCTCCCAAGTATTAGAGCAGGTTGTATCTCCAAAGGGATCTAAGGAAGCTCTATGCTGGGTCCTTAGGCCCCTAGGCTATGAACCCAGGGAGTCTTGTCCCTGGTGTCCCTCCCAATTTAGGTATACAGCTCTTGACATGGGTAGCTATGTGGGACCCGTTCCCCACCACCCTTGCCAGGGCCTTAGAACTGATAACCCAGTACTGTAACCACTGGAACTGTGTCTACAACAACGTAATAGATCAGGGTGAAATACTGTAACCACTGGAACTGGGTCTACAACAACGTAATAGATCAGGGTGAAATACTGTAACCACTGGAACTGGGTCTACAACAACGTAATAGATCAGGGTGAAATACTGTAACCACTGGAACTGGGTCTACAACAACGTAATAGATCAGGGTGAAATACTGTAACCACTGGAACTGGGTCTACAACAACGTAATAGATCAGGGTGAAATACTGTAACCACTGGAACTGGGTCTACAACAACGTAATAGATCAGGGTGAAATACTGTAACCACTGGAACTGGGTCTACAACAACGTAATAGATCAGGGTGAAATACTGTAACCACTGGAACTGGGTCTACAACAACGTAATAGATCAGGGTGAAATACTGTAACCACTGGAACTGGGTCTACAACAACGTAATAGATCAGGGTGAAATACTGTAACCACTGGAACTGGGTCTACAACAACGTAATAGATCAGGGTGAAATACTGTAACCACTGGAACTGGGTCTACAACAACGTAATAGATCAGGGTGAAATACTGTAACCACTGGAACTGGGTCTACAACAACGTAATAGATCAGGGTGAAATACTGTAACCACTGGAACTGGGTCTACAACAACTTAATAGATCAGGGTGAAAGCAAATTGAGTAAATAAAAGGGAGGCGCATATTCCTATAGTGGCACATGGGGGCAACGAGAGAACGTCCTTCCACTGTGTTTCCAAAAATCCATCTACAAAGACAGAAAGGAGAAAGTAAGAGAGAAAGATAGAAGTAGTAAAGAAAAAACAGTGTACCTTATTTCTTTAAAAGCCAGGGTAAATTTAAGACTTATAATTGACAACTGAAGGTTTTCTCTATGACCCTATAACACTCCAACACTACTTTGTTGTCAGTGTAAATAAGGGTGTATCCTGAAAGTACTGAGGTCCCCGAACAACCAGTAGCCTTCCGATCAAAAATCCTTAACCCAGGAACCCGTGGGTGGCCCAAATGCATTCGATCTATAGTGGCAACTGCTTTGCTAACAAAAGAAAGTAGAAAATTAGCCTTTAGAAGAAACCTCACTGTGAGCACACCTCATCAGTTCAGAACTATCCTAAGTCAAAAAAGCAAAAAGGTAGCTTACTAACTCAAAAATCTTAAAGTATGGGACTATTCTGTTAGAGAAAGTTAATATAACATTAACCACTGATAATTACCTTAACCCAGCAGATTTCCTAACAGGGGATTTAAATCTTAATTACCCTACAAAGGTCTGACCAGACCTAGGAGGAACTCCCTTCAGGACAGGACAATAGATGGTTCCTCCCAGGTGATTGAGAAAAAAACACAATGGGTGTTCAATAATTGAGAGAAACTCTTGTAGAAGCAGAGTTAAGAAAATTGCCTAATAATTAATCTGCTCAAATGTGGGAGCTGTTTGCGTTCAGCCAAGCCTTAAAGTACTTACAGAATCAAAAAACTCTACCTCAATCCTGACTCAAAAGGTTACCCACACCCTCTCTGAAATGAATCTGCATAAGAACTGTTGTTTGTAGGAGTGCATCTTGATGCAGCAGCTGGGTTATTATGAAATACTCAGGAACCCAGCTCAGCTCTAGAACTCACCCCCAGTGCAAAGGCAGTGTCAGGCACGCTGGTAAAGGACCACTAGAATCCAGCAGCCCGGACCCACCTTTGTGGTCAAGAAAGGCGGGAAAACAGGTCCAGGACCTGTTACCTTGGTGAGTGTAACTAATCCAGTAAGCAGAGGTCTGTGGGTGGTTACGCACCATGGAAAGGAATAAGCACTAGGACCATAGAGGACGCTGTAGGACTCATGCTCATCGGAAAACGACTAGGGGTGCTGGCATCCCTATGTTCTTTTTCCAGATGGGAAACATTCTCCCAAGGCAAAAATGCCCCTAAGATGTATTCTGGAGAATTCGGCCCAGCCAGAGTGAATGTACCTTTTTCCCTCTTAGACTTGAAACAAATTAAAATAGACCTAGGTAAATTCTCAGACAACCCTGATGGCTATATTGATGTTTCACAAGGTTTAGGACAATCCTCTGATCTGACATGGAGAGATATAATGTCACTGCTAGATCAGACACTAACCCCAAATGAGAGAAGTGCCCCCGTAACTGCAGCCTGAGAGTTTGGTGATCTCTGGTATCTCAGTCCGGTCAATGAAAGGATGACAACAGAGGAAAGAGAACGATTCCCCACAGGCCAGCAGGCAGTTCCCAGTGTAGACCCTCACTGGGACAGAGAGTCAGAACATGGAGATTGGTGCCGCAGACATGTGCTAACCTGCGTGCTAGGAGGACTAAGGAAAACTAGGAAGAAGCCTATGAATTATTCAATGATGTCCACTATGACACAGGGAAAGGAAGAAAATCCTACCGCCTTTCTGGAGAGACTAAGGGAGGCACTGAGGAAGCACACGTCCCTGTCACCTGACTCTATGGAAGCCAACTAATCTGAAAGGATAAGTTTATCACTCGGTCAGCTGCAGACATTAGAAAAAAACTTCAAAAGTCCGCCTTAGGCCTGGAGCAAAACTTAGAAACCCTATTGAACTTGGCAGCCTCGGTTTTTTTTTTTTTTTTTTTTTTTTTTTTTTTTGAGACGGAGTCTCGTGCTGTCACCCAGGCTGGAGTGCAGTGGCCGGATCTCAGCTCACTGCAAGCTCCGCCTCCCGGGTTCACGCCATTCTCCTGCCTCAGCCTCCCGAGTAGCTGGGACTACAGGCGCCCACCACCTCGCCCGGCTAGTTTTTTGTATTTTTTAGTAGAGACGGCGTTTCACCGTGTTAACCAGGATGGTCTCGATCTCCCGACCTCGTGATCCGCCCGTCTCGGCCTCCCAAAGTGCTGGGATTACAGGCTTGAGCCACCGCGCCCGGCCGCCTCGGTTTTTTATAATAGAGATCAGGAGGAGCAGGTGGAACGGGATGAACGAGATAAGAAAAAGGCCACCCCTTTAGTCATGGCCCTCAGGCAGGTGAATTGTGGAGGCTCTGGAACCGGGAAAGGCTGGGCAAGTCGAATGCCTAATAGGGCTTGCTTCCAGTGCGGTCTACAGGGACACTTTAAAAAAGATTGTCCGAATAGAAATCAGCCGCCCCTCGTCCATGCCCCTTATGTCAAGGGAATCACTGGAAGCCCCACTGCCCCAGGAGACGAAGGTCCTCTGAGTCAGAAGCCACTAACCAGATGATCCAGCAGCAGGACTGAGGGTGCCCGGGTCCAGCGCCAGCCCATGCCTTCACCCTCAGAGAGCCCCAGGTATGCTTGACCGTTGAGGGCCAGGAGGTTAACTGTCTCCTGGACACTGGCACAGCCTCCTCAGTCTTACTCTCCTGTCCCGGACAACTGTCCTCCAGATCTGTCACTATCTGAGGGGTCCTAGGACAGCCGGTCACTAGATAGTTCTCCCAGCCACTAAGTTGTGACTGGGGAACTCTACCCTTGTCCTTAGGTACATGGATGATTTACTTTTAGCCACCCGTTCAAAAACTTTGTGCCATCAAGCCACCCAAGTGCTCTTTTTTAAAATTTTTTATTTTTATTTTATTTTATTATTTTTTTTGAGACGGAGTCTCGCTCTGTCGCCCGGGCTGGAGTGCAATGGCCGGATCTCAGCTCACTGCAAGCTCCACCTCCTGGGTTCACGCCATTCTCCTGCCTCAGCCTCCCGAGTAGCTGGGACTACAGGCGCCCGCCACCTCGCCCAGCTAGTTTTTGGTATTTTTTAGTAGAGACGGGGTTTCACCATGTTAGCCAGGATGGTCTTGATCTCCTGACCTTGTGATCCACCCGTCTCGGCCTCCCAAAGTGCTGGGATTACAGGCATGAGCCACCGTGCCAGGCCAATTTTTTATTTTTTTTTTGAGACTGAGTCTCGCTGTGTCTCCCAGGTTGGAGTACAATGGTGTGATCTCAGCTCACTGCAAGCTCCACCTCCCGGGTTCATGTCATGCTTCTGCCTCAGCCTCCCAAGTAGCTGGGACTACAGGCGCCCGCCACCACGCCCAGCTAAGTTTTTGTATTTTTAGTAGAGACGGGGTTTCACCATGTTAGCCAGGATGGTATTGATCTCCTGACCTTGTGATTCACCTGCCTTGGCCTCCCAAAGTGCTGGGATTACAGGCCTGAGCCACCGCACCCAGCCCCAAATTTCCTTGCCACCTGTGGATATAAGGTTTCCAAATCAAAGGCTCAGCTCTGCTCACAGCAGGTTAAATACTTAGGGTTAAAATTATCCAAAGGCACCAGGGCCCTCAGTGAGGAAAGTATCCAGCCTATACCGGCTTATCCTCACCCCAAAACACTAAAGCAACTAACAGCGTTCCTTGGCATAACAGGCTTCTGCCGAACATGGATTCCCAGGTACGGCGAAATAGCCAGACCATTATATACACTAATTAAGAAAACTCAGAAAGCCGATACCCATTTAGTAAGATGGACACCTGAAGTAGAAGCAGCTTTCCAGGCCCTAAAGAAGGCCCTAACCCAAGCCCCAGTGTTAAGTTTGCCAACGGAGCAAGACTTTTCTTTATATGTCACAGAAAAAACAGGAATAGCTCTAGGAGTCCTTACACAGGTCCGAGGGACCAGCTTATAACCAGTGGCATAGCTGAGCAAGGAAATTGATGTAGTGGCAAAGGGTTGGCCTCATTGTTTACGGGTAGTGGCAGCAGTAGCAGTCTTAGTATCTGAAGCCGTTAAAATGATACAGGGAAGAGATCTTACTGTGTGGATGTTTCATGATGCGAATGGCATACTCACTGCTAAGGGAGACTTGTGGCTGTCAGACAACCGTTTGCTTAAATATCAGGCTCTTTTACTTGAAGGGCCAGTGCTGCTACTGCGCACTTGTGTAACTCTTAACCCAGCCACATTTCTTCCAGACAATGAAGAAAAAATAGAACATAACTGTCAACAAGTAATTGCTCAAACCTGCACCGCTCGAGGGGACCTTCTAGAGATTCCCTTGACTGATCCCGGCCTCAGCTTGTATACTGATGGAAGTTCCTTTGTAGAAAAAGGACTTCAAAAAACGGGGTATGCAGTGGTCAGTGATAATGGAATACTTGAAAGTAATCCCCTCACTCCAGGAACTAGCACTCAGCTGGCAGAACTAATAGCCCTCACTCGGGTGCTAGAATTAGGAGAAGGAAAAAGGGTAAATATAATGCAGACTCTAAGTATGCTTACCTAGTCCTCCCTGCCCACGCAGCAACATGGAGAGAAAGGGAATTCCTAACTTCAGAGAATGCCTATCAAACATCAGGAAGCCACTAGGAGATTATTATTGGCTGTACAGAACCCTAAAGAGGCGGCAGTCTTACACTGCCAGGTCATCAGAAAGGAAAGGAAAGGGAAATAGAAGGGAACCACCAAGCAGATATTGAAGCCAAAAGGGCTGCAAGGTGGGGCCCTCCATTAGAAATGCTTATAGAAGGACCATGAGAAATACTTACAGAAGGACTCCTGGTATGGGGTAATCCCCTCTGGGAAACCAAGCCCCAGTACTCAGCAGAAGAAATAGAACGGGGAACCTCACGAGGACATTGTTTCCTCCCTTCAGGATGGCTAGAAGGAAAAATACTTTTGCCTGCAGCTAACCAATGGAAATTACTTAAAACCCTTCACCAGACCTTTCACTTAGGTATTGATAGCACCCATCAGATGGCCAAATCATTATTTACTGGACCAGGCATTTTCAAAACTATCAAAAAGATAGTCAGGGCCTGTGAAGTATGCCAAAGAAATAATCCCCTGCACTGCAGGCCACACATTTCAATCCCTGTATCTATAACCTCCTTGTTAAGTTTGTCTCTTCCAGAATCGATGCTGTAAAACTACACATCGTTCTTCAAATGGAGCCCCAGATGCAGTCCATGACTGAGATCTACCACGGACCCAGAGACCGGCCTGCTAGCCTATGCTCTGATGTTGATGACATTGAAGGCACCCCTCCTGAGGAAATCTCAACTGCACAACCCCTACTATACCCCAATTCAGCAGGAAGCAGTTAGAGTGATCATTGGCCAACCTCCCCAACAGCACTTGGGTTTTCCTGTTGAGAGGGGGCACTGAGAGACAGGACTAGCTGGATTTCCTGGGCCAACTAAGAATCCCTAAGCCTAGCTGGGAAGGTGACCACATCCACCTTTAAACACGGGGCTTGCAACTTAGCTCACACCCAACTAGTCAGGTAGTAAACACAGCTCACTAAAATGCTAATTAGGCTAAAACAGGAGGTAAAGAAATAGCCAATCATCTATCACCTGAGAGCACAGGGGGAGGGACAATGATCGGGATATAAACCTGGCAACGGCAACCCCCTTTGGGTCCCCTCCCATTTTATGGGAGCTCTGCTTTCACTCTATTAAATCTTGCAACTGCACACTCTTCTGGTCCGTGTTTGTTACAGAGCTGAGCTTTCGCTCGCCGTCCACCACTGCTGAATGCCACCGTCGCAGACCTGCCACTGACTTCCACCCCTCCGGATCCGACAGGGCGTCCGCTGCGCTCCTGATCCAGCGAGGCACCCATTGTTGCCCCCGATTGGGCTAGAGGTTCGCCATTGTTCCTGCGTGGCTAAGTGCCCAGGTTCATCCTAATCGAGCTGAACACTAGTTGGTGGATTCCACGGTTCTCTTCTGTGACCCACGGCTTCTAATAGAGCTATAACACTCACCGCATGGCCCAAGATTCCATTCCTTGGAATCCGTGAGGCCAAGAACCCCAGGTCAGAGAACAAGAGGCTTGCCGCCATCTTGGAAACGGCCTACCACCATCTTGGGAGCTCTAAGAACAAGGACCCCCCTGGTAACAATATGACGTATGACACCACTTACATGAGACGCCCAGAACAGACAAATCCACAGAGATAGGAAGTGAGGCCAGGTGCAGTGGCGCACGCCTGTGATCCCTGCACTTTGGGAGGCCGAGGCTGGAGGATTGCTTGAGCTCAGGAGTTTGAGCCTGTAGTGAGCCATGCCAGCACCACTGCACTCCAGCCTGGGAAACAAAGTGAGGCCCTGTGTAAAAAAGTAATAATGAAAATTAAAATAAAGTGGTTGTCAGGGTCTGGGGGGCGACGCTTAAGGAGTGACTGGGAATGGGTGTGCAATCTCCTTTTGGGTGATGAAACGTTTCGGAAGTGGCGCGAGGAGATGGTTGCACAGCACTGTGCACTGCCACTGAATTGTGCACTTTATGATGTTTGATTTTATGTCATGTGAGTCTCACCTCAATAAAAAAAGACGTGAGGAGGGGGAAGAAGGGAAAGGGGAGGACAAGAGCACAAACGGTGCGTAGGAAGCTTTTGCTAAAGTAACTTTTCCTGAGCACCATTGCCTAGTAGTATGGGAGTCCCACCAGCCTCTCCACCAGGCCCGGGTGAGGGTGGGACGGAGGGGGCTGGGAGCTGTGGCCAGTGTGGCCTGAAGACAGTGGAAGACAGGAACTGCTAGGGCCAGGGACCCAAGCTTTATCCAGCATCTTCCCAGCCCAGAGAGCTCCGGCCCCTGAACTTCAGCAGCTCCCAAATGAGGCCTGAGCTGGCCAGGAGCCTGCAGCCGGCCAGACTGGTTCCTGCAGAGGCCCTTAGAGTGCCCCAAGGACTTTGCAGCTTGCCTGTGACTCAGCCTGACACAAGTGGTAGCCGGCCCCATGATGGGACAGACAGGTCACCAGCCTCACAGCACATCTGGAAGGCAGGCAGAACCACCACAGGCAGAGAACCCCTGCAGGGCAGAGTCAGGGCCCGGGCAGGCTCCCGCTCCCCACGCCTCTGCTCTCCAACGTGGAATCCTCCAACATCCTCAATGCCCGGGCTCCACCAAGCAGGCGGGCAAACCTGCCCTCCGCGAATCCACCCATCTCTGTAAATGGTGCAGCTCTACCCAAGGCCCAACGCCCAGGTGAGTCTCCTGAGCTCACGCCCTCCCTCCTCCCCTACATCCAACCCCAATGCCCATCTCCTTCCCCTCCCTTCCCCAGTCCTGCCCTCCTATCTCCATCCCCCGACCACTGCGTCTGAGCCCCTGTCGTCTCTGACCTGCACCAACCCCAAACCCCGAACGGGGGCAGCACCTTCTTTCCTCCTCATCCCCTGCACCTGGCAGCCGCGGGGCCTTTGCACTGACAGACTCTGCCACTAGAGAACACGCTTTCTCGAGGCTCTCCCTGATGCCCCCTAGTCAAGTGCTGACACCAGGAGTCCACGGACCAAGGTTGGCTGCAGGGTTGGCCACCGGGTGCCTGTGAACGTGGCTGGGGAGTCACCTCTTCCTTTTTGCTATCCTCCAGCAGAAATGTAGCATTTCCTTAGCTGATCCTCCCCAGGCATCATCCAAAAAAGGGCACCTTGGTAGCACAACCAGTAGGTTTTCTTCGTAAATTGTTATTGAAACGCTCCTCATTTGTTTATTTATTTTTTATTTTTATGTATTTATTTATTTTTTGAGACAGAGTCTTGCTGGAGTACAGTGGCAGTATCTCGCCGCACTACAACCTCCACCTCCACCTCCCGAGTTCAAGCAATTCTCCTGCCTCAGCCCCCTGAGTAGCTGGGATTAGAGGTGCGCGCCACCATGCCGGGCTCATTTTTGTATTGTTAGTAGAGAAAGGGTTTTGCCATGTTGGTCAGGCTGGTCTCCAGCTCCTGACCTCAGGTGATCCACTCACCTCGGCCTCCCAAAGTGCTGGGATGACAGGCGTGAGCCACCGTGCCCGGTCTCTCCTTTGTTTATTTCTTGTTTTCCAGCTCCTTCCGCTGGAATGTAAAGTCTGAGACACAGGGAACTTGAATCTGTTCATCTAAAAAAGGCTGGGAAGACCTCATCATTACCGTGGAATGCGGGAGTCAGTGCGGGAGTGAATGAAGTACCTGTGCGGGGCATGTCCAGCCACCCTCCCGTCGAGCTCTTGAAACCTATCCCCTCTTGGCTGTGGGATCATGGCCTGTGAGCTGTGGCCCCAGGTCCCCTTCCTGGTCTAATGACCCCTGGCTCAGGGCCCGGCCCCACAGACAGGGTTCTGGACCTGATGCCAATAGAGTTGTCTTCTCACCTGGACCAGAATCAGAAGGCTGGGCCCCCATGACAAGGCCTCACTGCAGCCCCCAGGGGCTTGGGTGCGCTTTTCTGTCTCTGGGCCTACGTTTCCTGCTCTGTAGAAGAGGCAAAGTCCACAACGCCTCCTTCCCCAGGCTGCGGGAGTGAGCAGCGAGGGTCAGGCCAAGGTGGGGTGCTCCTGGGTGCTCCCCAGACCACATGGACCCTAGCCCTGGGATGCAGCCTGGGGAGGAGCTGCTGGGGGATCATTTATCCTGATTTGACATTCCAGAGGAGCTGGTCTGAGTTTTAGACTTTTGACATTTACATCGTATAAAGTTATACCCACAGGGAAACAGAATCGCTGACAGGAGGAGAAGGCGCTGAGTGCCACTGGGAGGGTCTAAAATATATCTCAAGGCTGCTTTTTTTTTTTGAGGCAGGGTCTCACTTTGTCACCCAGGCTGGAGTGCAGTGGTGTGATCACAGCTCACTGCAGATTCCACCTCCTGGGCTCAAGCAATCCTCCCACCTCAGCCCACCAAGTAGCTGAGACTACCAGCATGTGCCACCATGCCTGACTAATTTTTTGTAGAGACAGGGTTTTGCCATGTTGCCCAGGCTGATCTCAAACCCCTGAGGTGAAGCGATCTGCCACCATTGGCCTCCCAAAGTGCTGGGATTACAGGTGTGAGCCACCGTGCCTGGCCAAGTCCACTCTTAATATGGTGCGGTGGGATGGCAACTTGGCAGGACCTCTATGAAGAGCAATTTGGAGGCACTACCCAAACACCCATTCACACAGACCTCCACTGGCTCCTGGGTCTGTCCTGTGGATATATTTTTATTTATTTATTTATTTATTTATTTTTGGAGACAAAGTTTTGCTCTTGTTGCACAGGCTGGAGTACAGTGACGCGATCTTGGCTCACTGCAACCTCTGCCTCCCGGGTTCAAGCAATTCTCCGGTCTCAGCCTCCTGAGTAGCTGGGATTACAAGCGCCCGCCACCGCACCTGGCTAATTTTTTGCATTTTTAATAGAGACGGAATTTCACTGTGTTAGTCAGGCTGGTCTTGAAATCCTGACCTCAGGTGATCCACCTGCTTCAACCTCCCAAAGTGCTGGGATTACAGGCATGAGCCACCGCATCCAGCCTATTTATTTATTTAGTTAGTTAGTTAGTTTTTTTTTTTTTTTTGAGACCAAGTCTCGCTCTGTCACCCAGGCTGGAGTGCAATGGCACGATCTTGGCTCACTGCAACCGCCACCTCTAGAGTTCAAGCAATTCTCCTGCCTCAGCTTTTGGAGTAGCTGGGATTACAGGCAACGCACCACCACACCCGGCTAATTTTTGTATTTTTAGTAGAGACGGGGTTTCACTATGTTGGCCAGGCTGGTCTCAAACTCCTGACCTCAAGTGATCTGCCTGCCTCGGCCTCTCAAAGTGCTGGAATTATAGGCATGAGCCACAGCACCTGGCCTGTCCTACAGATATAGACACACATATTCAACATCAAATATGTATAGTAATGTCTATTGCAGCATTTTTATATTGTGACAAACAAAATAAAAAATCGATCCTCTTAACCAGTTATTTTTAGACACAGGGTCTCACTTGGTCGCTCAGGCTGGAGTGCAGTGGCAAAGATCACAGCTCACTGCAGCCTCAAGCTCCTGGGCTCAAACAATCCTGCCACCTCAGACTCCCAGTAGCTGGGACTACACATGTGAGCCAATATTAACCATGGTTAATTAAAAACTTTTTTTTTTTTTTTTTGCAGAGATGGGGTCTTACTATGTTGACCAGGCTGCTGTTGAACTCCTGGCCACAAGTAATCTTCCCACCTTAGCTTCCCAAAGTGCTGCGATGTTTAATTTTTTTTTTTTTTTGACGAAGTCTAGCTCTGTCACCAGGCTGGAGTGCAGTGGCACGATCTCGGCTCACTGCAACCTCCGCCTCCTGGGTTCAAGCAATTCTCCTGTCTCAGCCTCCAGAGTAGCTGGGACTACAGGCACCCGCAACCACGCCCAGCTAATTTTTTGTATTTTAGTAGAGACTGGGTTTCACCATGTTGGCCAAGATGGTCTCGATCTCCTGACCTCGTGATCTGCCCCTCTCGGCCTCCCAAAGTGCTGGGATTACAGGCGTGAGCCACCACACCCGGCCTGTTTAGTTTTTTGATACAGGATTTTTTGTTATAACAGAAGATCGGCAACAGCTTAATACAAATTCATTTGGGGAAACTGACTAAATAAATTACGATGTACCCATTCATGGAGTACTACACAGCTGTTAAAAAGGAGATAATGGCTGGACGCACTGGCTCATGCCTGTAATTCCAACACTTTGGGAGGCCGAGGTGGATCACGAGGTCAGGAGATCGAGACCATCCTGGCTAACACCATCCTGGCTAACACCATCCTGGTTAACACGGTGAAACCCTGTCTCTACTAAAAATAAAAAAAAAATTAGCTGGGTGTGGTGGCGGGCACCTGTTGTCTCAGCTACTAGGGAGGCTGAGGCAGGAAAATGGCATGAACCCGGGAGATGGAGCTTGCAGTGAGCCGAGATCATGCCACTGCACTCTAGCCTGGGCGACAGAGTGAGACTACATCTCAAGAAACAAAAAAGGAGATAACTTATTTGTTATATGCAGATCTGGAAAGAACTTCAATATACATTGTAAGTTTTTTTTTTTTTTTTTGAGAGGGAGTCTCGCTCTGTCGCCCAGGCTGGAGTACAGTGGTGCGATCTTCGCTCACTGCAAGCTCTGCCTCCTGGGTTAATGCCATTCTCCTGTCTCAGCCTCTCGAGTAGCTGGGACTACAGGTGCCCGCCACCGTGCCCGGCTAATTTTTTTGTATTTTTAGTAGAGACGAGGTTTCACCATGTTAGCCAGGATGGTCTCGATCTCCTGACCTCGTGATCTGCTTGCCTCGACCTCCCAAAGTGCTGGGATTACAGGCGTGAGCCACCGCGCCCAGCCTCATTGTTAGCTTTAAAAACCATGACCAGGCCCAGTGGCTCACATCTGTAATTTCAGCACTTTGGGAGGTCAAGACAGGATTACCTGAGCCCAGGAGTTCAAAATCATCCTGGACAACATAGGGAGACCCCATCTCTACAAATAATTTTAAAATTAGCCCAGTGTGGTGGTGTCCCTGTGGTCCCAGCTACTTGGGAGGCTGAGGCAGGAGGATCGCCTGAGCCTGGGAGGTTGAGGCTGCAGTGAGCTGTGATCACACCACTGCATTCCAGTCTGGGTGACAGAGTAAGACCCTGTCAAAAAAAAGAATTAAAAAAAAGAAAAAAACCAAACATCAATTTTGATGTTCATAGCAGTACTATTCATAATAGTAAAAACGAGAAAAGAGGCGGGCGTGGTGATGGACACCTGTAATCCCAGTGCTTCTTGAGAGGCTGAGGTGGGAGGATTGTTTCAGCCCAGGAGTTGGAGACCAGCCTGGGCGATGTGGCAAGAACCTGTCTCTGCACAAAACAGAGAACCAGCCAGGAGTGGCGGGGGGTGTGTCTGTAGTCCCGGCTACTCTGGAGGCTGAGATGGGGGAGAACCAGCCAGGAGTGGCGGGGTGTGTGTCTGTAGTCCCAGCTACTCTGGAGGCTGAGATGGGGGAGAACCAGCCAGGAGTGGCGGGGGGTGTGTCTGTAGTCCCAGCTACTCTGGAGGCTGAGATGGGGGAGAACCAGCCAGGAGTGGCGGGGGGTGTGTCTGTAGTCCCGGCTACTCTGGAGGCTGAGATGGGGGAGAACCAGCCAGGAGTGGCGGGGGGTGTGTCTGTAGTCCCGGCTACTCTGGAGGCTGAGATGGGGGAGAACCAGCCAGGAGTGGTGGGGGGTGTGTCTGTAGTCCCGGCTACTCTGGAGGCTGAGATGGGGGAGAACCAGCCAGGAGTGGCGGGGGGGGGGTGTGTGTCTGTAGTCCCAGCTACTCTGGAGGCTGAGATGGGGGAGAACCAGCCAGGAGTGGCGGGGGGTGTGTCCGTAGTCCCAGCTACTCTGGAGGCTGAGATGGGGGAGAACCAGCCAGGAGTGGCGGGGTGTGTCCGTAGTCCCGGCTACTCTGGAGGCTGAGATGGGGGAGAACCAGCCAGGAGTGGCGGGGGGTGTGTCCGTAGTCCCAGCTACTCTGGAGGCTGAGATGGGGGGAATCACTTGAGTCTGGGAGGTGGAGGCTGCAGTGAGCTGTGATCTTGCCGCTGCACTCCAGCCTGGGCAACAGAGTGAGACCCTGTCTCAAAAAAAAAAAAAAAAAAAAAAGTGGAAAGATCCAAACCCTCAGTTATATTTTTCTGCAATGGAATATTATGCAGCAGTAAAAAAATGCATGGGCCAGGTGGGGTGGCTCACGGCCGGGCATGGTGACTCATGCCTGTAATCCCAGCACTTTGATAGGCTGAGGAGGGTGGATCATTTGAGGTCAGGGGTATGAGACCAGCTTGACCAACATGGTGAAACCCTGTCTCTACTAAAAATACAAAAATTAGCCGGGCATGGTGGTGCGTGCCTGTAATCCCAGGTACTCAGGAGGCTGAGTCAGGAGAATTGCTTGAACCTGGGAGGCGAAGGTTGCAGTGAGCTGAGAACGTGCCACTGTACTCCAGCCTGGCGACAGAACGAGATTCCGTCTCAGTAAATAAATAAATAAATAAATGGATGGCGGCTTCCTGCACCCACAGGATGCTTCCGAGGTGACATCACGCTGAGTGGGAAAAAGTGAACTCAGGAGATGGCAGCGGGTGTGACATCCTCTTTACGAAGTTAAAAACAATCAAAAACTAAACACGACACTGTGATGCACCTGTGATGGATACGTGTGGCATGTCCCTAGGGCTAAACCTTCAACACAGGAAGGCAAGGGACGGCAGCACAAATCAAGACAGTGGCCGCCTGGGGAGGGATCAAGGGTTTGGAAGGCACAGAGGCAGATGGCAGCCATGGTTAACATTGAGTGGGCTGCTGAACCCACGGATTTTCATTATACTACAAATCAAACAAGTCCAGGCAGTGGGGTGCAGTAGCTCGCTCCTGGAATCCCAGCACTTTGGGAGGCTGAGGCGGGCCGATCCCCTGAGGTCAGGAGTTGAGACAGCCTGGTCAATATGGTGAAATGCCGACTCTACCAAAAATACAAAAATTAGCCAGGTGTGGTGGCCTGTAATCCCGGCTACTCTGGAGTCTGAGGCAGGAGAATCGCTTGAACCCGGGAGGCGGAGGTTGCAGTGAGCCAAGATCGTACCACTGCACCCCAGCCTGGATGACACAGCGAGACTGTCACACAGAAAAAAAAAAGGAAAAGAAGCCCAGGCTGATGCGGAGAGCACACCAAGAACCAGGATTTACATCCACCCGAGGGATGCACCTGAAGTTTGGTTCCAGTGAATTTTTTTCTTTTTTCCGAGACGGAAAAAAAAAGGGAGGATAGTCTTGATCTCCTGACCTCGTGATCCTCCTGTCTCGGCCTCCCAAAGTGCTGGGATTACAGGCGTGAGCCACTGTGCCTGGCTGAATTTTTTTTCCTAAGGAACAATTTGTATAACCATAGGGAGACATTTTTGTTTTTTGATACACTGCAGCCTTGGAAAAGGAAGGTCACAGGTCACACGCCCTGTGGCTGTGTTGATGTTAAATATCTAGAATACCTAAATCCACAGAAACAGAAAGGTAAGTGGCTGCCAGGGCCTGCGGGGTGACCGCTAACAGGCTTCTCTTCCAGCGCATTTTGAACTAGATGGAGGTGGTGATCGTGAAACACACTGAATGCGCTCGGTGCCACTGAGTTGGGTGCTTAAAATGGTTAATTTTATATTATGTGAATCTCACCTAAAAAAAACAGAAGGATTTTGAGGAGGGGCGGGGGGTTCTGACTGTGGGCTCTGAGATGGGAGACCTCACTAATTGCTGGGGGACGCAGAGAACGTGCACAGGAAAGGGAAGCTGGGGGGAGCTGATGCATGGGCCTGGCAGAGCTGGGGCTCCTGGCAGTGGCCCTTGCCCACCTTCTGTGCCGCCCCTGCAGGGACTTTGGATGTGGTCCAGCCTTGGGGAAAGGTGTGGTGGCGGGTCCCAGCCTTCTGAGGTGGGGAGGGGACTCCTGCCCCGGGAGCAGCCAGGCTGTGTCTGGGCGGCCACACCCAGTGCACCTGCTCCTCACACCTGTGGGCATCCTGGCCGGCTCCCCCTGCCTTTCCCGCTGCGGGCCGTGAGGCCTGGGCCACTTCCCTTTGCCCTTCTCACACCACAGCCCTCCTGGCGGAATGTTCCGTGGCACCAGCCTTCCCGCCGCTGGGCCTGTGGGAATCCCGCCCTTCCTGCAGGAGCCAGCGTGGCCTCAGCGCCCCGTGGAGGGTGCAGGTGTCCCGGGCTCAGCTCTGAGCTTGGCTTGCAGCTGCTTGGCCCTTCTGTGGCCCTGCTGAGGGTCAGACGCCCGGGCCCTGGACCTGAGCGGGAACCATTCTCAGCTGCACCCCAGTCCGTGCACACGGCCACGGGGCAGGGGACAGACCTGCATGGGGCTGAGTGGCCGCAGCTCCCACGAGCTGCCTCGAGGATGGAGGATCTGATGCCACAAAGCGCTCAGAGCAAGGCCTGCAGCCGGGCCAGGAAGTGACTCAGTTGTGGCCCCGCCAGTCACAGGCCTGGGGGGGCTCGTGTCCATTCCCTCATTCAGCATCCCCTGACGTAACTTCTAACCATCCTTCCATGCTCACCGCACCTCGGGCCAAGCTCAATCACGTGAGCTCCCACCTCAGCCCTGCCAGGCTCACACTCGGCTGGAACTGCACAAGGCTCTGGCGCTCTGTGACTTTAGGATTCAGCCCCATGTCCCCTCCTAAGGGGCTGTCCCTGATCACCTAGACCAAAGTCTCACCTCCCGGGCCCCCGTACTCCTCATCTTCCCCGGCCCCCGTGGCTTCAAGCTTCCATCACAGGACAACTGGCCCTGAGGTTCACTCACAACATGGGGGACATAGGAAGCCACTGGAGATGAAGTGGCTCACACATGGCCATGGATGGGGGAATCGTCCAAACAAATCCATTGTAAAGACATTTTGTGGGGACGGGACACATTTCAGTATGGACGAGTCTGACACATTATAAAATCATTGTGTTTTTGGTGTTTTTAGAGAAGGGGTCTCACCACGTTGCCCAGGCTGGTCTTGAATTCCTAGGCTCAAGTGATCTTATTGTCTCAGCCTCGAAAAGTGCTGGGATTCCAGGCATGACTCACGGTGCCTGGCCCAGAATTGTCAATTTTGTTAAGTGTGATCGTGATACTGTTGTTATGTAGGAAATGTGCACCTTCTTAGAGAGAGAAACAAAATATTTAGCAGTGACATGTCGTGATGCCTATTTTTGCCTCAGAATTGCTGCAACAAACACAAAAATAAATAAAGCAACATCCAAAGTCCTCACAATGCTGGAATCTAGGTGCTGTGCTTATAAAAGGCTGTTCATTCAACTACTTTCTTTTAAAAAAAAAATTCTTTTGAGACAGGGTCTCACTCTGTTGCCCCAGGCTAAAGTGCAGTGGAGAGAGCATAGCTCACTGCAGCCTCCAACTCCCAGGCTCAAGTGATCCTCCTACCTCAGCCTCCCTAGTAGCTGGGACTACCAGTGCACACCACCATGCCCGGCTAATTTTTGAATTATTTTTACAGATGGGATTTTGCCATGTTGCCCAGGGTGGTCTTGCACTCCAGGGGTCCGGTGATCCACCTGCCTCAGCCTCCCAACGTGCTGGAATTACAGCTCACTCCAATTTTTTTTTTTTTTTTTTGAGACAGAGTCTTGCTCTCTTGCCCAGGCTGGAGTACAGTGGTGCAATCTGAGCCCACTGCAACCTCCACCTCCCAGGTTCAAGTGATTCTTCTGCCTCAGCCTCCTGAGTAGCTAAGATTACAGGTGCCTGCCACCCTGCTTGGCTAATTTTTGTATTTTGGTAGATACGGGGTTTCGCCATGTTGGCCAAGTTGGTCTTGAACCCCTGACCTCAAGTGATCTGCCCACCTCAACCTCCCAAAAAGCTGAGATTACAGATGTGCACCACCGCACCAGGCCCAGTCAACTACTTTCTTTTTTCTTTCTTTTTTGAGACAGAGTCTCTTGCTCTATCACCCAGGCTGGAGTACAATGGCACGATCTCGGCTCACTGCAACCTCCACCTCCTGGGTTTAAGCGATTCTCCTACCTCAGCCTCCCGAGTAGTTGGGATTACAGCGCCCACCACCACATCTGGCTAATTTTTGTATTTTTCGGTAGAGATAGGGTTCCACCATGTTGGCCAGGCTGGTCTTGAACTCCTGACCTCGGGTGATGTGCCCGCCTCGGCCTCCCAAAGTGCTGGGATTATAGGTGTGAGATACTGCACCTGGCCAAGTCAACTCCTTTCTAAGCTTGAAAATTTTCACGAAGAAGAAATACTGTATATGAGAAATAAAAGAAAAAAGAACATACTGGGAATTCCTGTATGTTTACTTAAATAATCTCAGACCTTTTCCTTTCTTTTTTTTTTTTTTTGAGACGGAGTCTCGCTCTGTCGCCCAGGCTGGAGT
Source organism: Macaca nemestrina (assembly GCF_043159975.1). Lineage (NCBI taxonomy): Eukaryota > Metazoa > Chordata > Mammalia > Primates > Cercopithecidae > Macaca > Macaca nemestrina. Next base: position 1,198,659 of record NC_092134.1, read on the forward strand.
TCAGTGGCACGATCTTAGCTCACTGCAACCTCCGCCTCCCAGGTTCATGCCATTCTCCTGCCTCAGCCTCCTGAGTAGCTGGGACTACAGCCACCCGCCACCTCGCCCGGCTAATTTTTTGTATTTTTAGTAGAGACAGGGTTTCACCGTGTTAGCCAGGATGGTCTCGATCTCCTGACCTCATGATCCGCCCATCTCGGCCTCCCAAAGTGCTGGGATTACAGGCTTGAGCCACTGCACCCAGCCAGACCTTTTTCTTTATTGCTATGTAACACATACATAATAATATACGTAGCACATATAAACAGCATTATTAACTAAGGAACACCCTGTAAATCACCACCTCACCCAAAACTAAGAACATCTCCAATAATTTATTTTTTCTGTTTGTTTTGAGACAGGGTCTCACTCTGTCATGCAGACTGGAGTGCAATGGCATGATCTTGGCTCACTGCAGCTTCGACCTCCCTGGCTGAAGCGATTCTCCCATCTCAGCTTCCTGAGTAGCTGGGACTACGTCGTGCACCACTATTCCTGGCTATTTTATTTTTATTCTTACTTTTTGTAGAGATGGGGGCGTCTCACTAAGTTGCCCAAGCTGATCTCGATCTCCTGCCTCCAGCGATCCTCCCACCTCAGCTTCTTCAAGTGCTGGGGTTACAGGAGTGACCACCGTGCCTGGCCCAGTTATTTTCATTACCATCTATGGTCCTACATCCCAACCTCCCCACCTCCCTGACCAGGCTACTCATGCCTGAGTTTTGTGCTTATTATTCCTTTGTTTTTTGTTACTTTCTACTGAAGAATAACTGATTCTCAGTCAAGTACACTAATCCAAAGGGCACGGCCTGATTCATTTTTGCTCACATGCGCACCTGTCATCGCAGCCCCTGAAGATGTAGGGCATCCCAGACCCTAGGAAGCTGGCAGGTGCCCGTCGTTCCTGATGAGTGAGTCACTGTCCTGATCTCAGCCTCTGGACATTAGCGTGCCCATCCCTGGACTGCACATAAATGCAGTCAGACAGGACTCACCGTGTGTTGGCTGCGAGACTCCCTGCTGAGACTGCATCATCTCCTTGCTTTTCACTAGACAGTCTTAGCATGTATATGCATGCGTATACCTAGAAGCTCTTTTTCAGCCAGCTTTGCTTTTTGTTTTGTTTTGTTTTGTTTTGTTTTTTTGAGACGGGGTCACTCTGTTGCCCAGGCTGGAGTGCAGTGGCGCGATCTCGGCTCACTGCAAGCTCCGCCTCCTGGGTTCATGCCATTCTCCTGCCTCAGCCTCCCGAGTAGCTGGGACTACAGGCGCCCACCACCACACCTTGCTAATACGGGGTTTCACGGTGTTAGCCAGGATGGTCTCGATCTCCTGACCTCGTGATCTGCCTGCCTCAGCCTCCCAAAGTGCTGGGATTACAGGCGTGAGCCACCACGCCCAGCCTGCTTGTTTTTAAGCTTTATAAAAAAAGCAACATAGTATAGAAAAAAAACCCTGTGTTTCACAGGGAAAACTATGCATTTTAAATCAGAGCAGGTACTCCAGGGCTGTCAGATTCTAGCCTTTCATTGTCTCCGAGCTGTTTTACATCACGTTGTAGGCTGAGGCAACTGACAGAAATTCTTTCTTAACCACACAGGTTGCATTGTCTTTCCTCCCACCCCTTAGGGAAAAAAAAACAGATTTTCTTTCATTTACATACTCATTTTCATATTTTGTTGGATTTTTCTTTTTCTTTCTTTCTTTTTTTTTTTTTTTTTTTGAGACAGGGTCTCGCTCTGTCAACCAGGATGGAGTGCAGTGGTGCGATCACAGCTCACTGCAGCCTTGAACTCCCAAGACTCAAGCCGTCCTCCTGCTTCCACCTCTCAAAGTGCTGGGATTACAGGCGATTACAGGCTTCTTGTGTGAAGCACCTGCTCATGTTCCAGCAGGAAGCCGGGATGCAGGAGGAGCCACCCCTGGGGGTCAAGGTTGCCACTGTGCCCTGAGCCTGGAACAGAGTAGGCACTCCGCCAATAGCTGTTAGGCCCAGGCACATGCCAGGGGGTGCTGTCGAAGGCATGCAGCTAACAGGCTGGATGCAGCTAACAGGCCGGGGCGCTGGGCACGGAGGTCTCCATCGTGGGGTGGAGGACAGCTCATTCACAGCAGTAAGGGGACTCGGCCTCCTCGCCAGGGCTGCCCGACAGCCGGGCTGGATTTCTTCACCATTTCTTCTCAGACACGCTAGTGTTATTTCTGGTTCGTGCATGCCGGGAAACATGCCCCTGCCCCCTATTTCACCTGCGGCAATGGATGGGGACGTGGCATCTTTATGACCCTGTGAAACAAAACAGACATCTGTCCTGGCTGGCTGCTGTGGAAATACTGTTTTCCAAATGCACAAGGCACTCATCTCGGATGCTCTGAGGGGCCGTGTTGATCTTGCTGACACGTTGGAAGCTTTGGTGCAGGAGCTGAATTGACCCATCTAAGATGCCAGCCCCGGCAGGGGTCACTCGGCCACAGGGCAGCAGGGGCCTGCATGGTCCTGTGTTCCCCGCTGTGCTCTCGGCCCATGAGTCCCCTCCTCAGACCCCAGCCACTCTGGTGACCCCTAGGAGCCAGGTCCAGACTCACCTCACTCCTGAGTCCCTCAGCTGGGCAACCTCTGGACCTACAGGAATACAGGGGTGAGGGTGGGGCCTTTGGAACCCCTTCCCCTCCCAGGCCCCCAGGGAGGTCTCACACCCAAGTGCCTTCAGAGATGAAGAGAGCCTGCCAAATCCCTCCAGCCCCAGGCAAAGGCAGTTCTGTGCATTTATGCTTTTGAGCAACAAACCCGCCCCCCAGGCTCGTGGGTAAAAACTCCCCTGCACCATCCTAGAGATCTGGGGTCAGCTGGGAGGCCCAGCCCTTTCACCCCTCCCTCCCCGCTTCACTCCTCCCTCTCCCCTTCACCCTCCCTCCCCACCTTCACCCTCCCTCCCCCTTCACCCTCCTTCCCCACCTTCACCCTCCTTCTCCACCTTCACCATCCCTCCCCCTTCACCCCTCCCTCCCCCTTCGCCCCTTCCTCCCCACCTTCACCATCCCTCCCCCTTCACCCCTCCCTCCCCCCTCACCATCCCTCCCCCTTCACCCCTCCCTCCCCCCTCACCCTCCCTCCCCCTTCATCCCTCCCTCCCCACCTTCACACTCCCTCCCCCTTCACCCTTCCTCCCCCTTCACCCCTCCCTCTCCCCTTCACCCTCCCTCCTCACACTCCCTCCCCCTTCACTCCTCCCTCCCCCCTTCACCCTCCCTCCCCCTTCACCATCCCTCCCCCTTCACCCCTCCCTCCCCCTTCACCCCTCCTTCCCCCTTCACCCCTCCCTCCCCCCTTCACTCCTCCCTCCCCAGGCATGACTGCAGAGTCAGCAAAGACAGCTGGGTTTGTGGCAGCTCTATTCATCATCCCCCAAACCTGGCAGCAACCGGGATGCCCTGCAGTTGGTGAGTGGGTGGGTCAGCGGGGTGCATCCAGACAGTGGGACGCTATTCAACACCAAGAAGAAAGGAGCTTCCAAGCTCCGAAGACACAGAGGAAACGACAGCACACGTTACTAAGTGACAGAAGCCGCCTGCGAAGGCCACAGATGATGATTCCAATGTTGGACAAGCTGGGAAAGGCCAAACCCTGGAGGCAGGAAGAGAGTGGTGGCTGCCAGCGGGTGGGGGTGAACAGAGGGAGTGAATGGGGGACCCGGGGGCAGTGAAACTACCCCAAGTGATGGCACCATGGTGATCCGTGTCCTGGTACATTTGCCCAAACCCACAGCAGGTACAGCGCCAAGAGTGAGTCCCAGCATGAACTGCAGACTCCGGGTGACAATGATGGTCAGAGCAGGGCTACCTGGGGTGGCCAGCTGACGGCAGGGGCTGTGTGTGTGGGAGACACACGGAACTCCCTCTACCTTCTGCTCAATTTTGCCGTGAAACCAAAACTGTTCTAAAAAATATAGTCTTAGCTGGTCGTGGTGGCTCACGCCTGTCATCCCAGCACTTTGGGAGGCTGAGGCAGGAAGAACGCTTGAGCCCAGGGGTTTAAGACCAGCCTGGGCAACAGAGGGAGACCCCATCTCTACCAAAATAAAAATAAAATATTAGCCAGGTGCAGTGGCACAAGCCTGTATAGTCTCAGTTACTCAGGAGGCCGAGGCAGGAGGATTGCTTGAGCCCAGGAGGTGGAGGCTGCAGTGAGCTCTGATGCTGCCATTGCACTCCAGTCTGGGCAGCAGAGCGAGCCCAGCCCCTGCCTCCAGAGTGCCCCTGCCCACCGTCACACTGGCCTCCCCTCCCCGCCATCCTCCTGTCGATAACTTGGTGAGGAGCAGGGCGTGTGCCCTGACCCTGGGGACCTGTGGCCTGAGTCTGAATCCCTGCTCTGTCCACCGGAGCAGTGGACCGTGAACTTTGGCCTCTTTTTGTTTCCCCAGTCTGAGGCCTTACTCCGGCTGTTCCCTCCGCCCAAGTGCTCTCCCAATCATGCAAGTCCCAGCTCAAATGCCACCTCCTCCAGGAATCCCGCACTGACCGCCCGTCTAAAGTGCCCCTGCATCCACCTTGACCCCAACTACCTAAGTCTCATGTCAGTCACACCGTAGGTGACTTCCTGACTTTCTCTCTTCTCCCTCCGACTGTCCGATGGCTCCTCAGAGTCCCTGAGATGGCAGGAAAGCCCAGTCCCCTGGCAGCCTTGGATGAGGGGGATACAGAGCCCCTGGTGCACCCCAGACCTGTTCTGGGGCACCTAACAGGTGGGAGATGGGAGTGCAGGGCCCAGCCCACCCAAGCATCACTGCCAGTTCTGGTTCACAAAGCACTTTCCAGCCCCTGCCTGGATGAGTTCTGTGAAACGCTGTGCAGCTGAGCTTTGCAGATCCTTCTGCTTTCCTTCCAGCCTGGGTGCCGTCCACAACACACCCACCATTAACTTGGTTTTTCAGAGGCAGGGTCTTGCGCCGTTGTCCAGGCTGGATCACAGCTCACTGCAGCCTCAATCTCCATGCTCAAGTGATCCTCCTGCCTCAGACTCTTGAGTAGCTGGGACTACAGGTGCACACCACCACTCCTGGCTAATTTAATTTTTTTAGGGACAGGGTCTCACCATGTTGCCCAGGCTGGTCTTGAACTCCTGGGCTCAAGTGATCCTCATGCCTTGGCCTCCCAAAGTGCTGGGATGAGAGGCAATGTTGCTAGCTGAACTTCTACTCTCTGTCAATTTTAAGACACATCCTGATTTCATGTGAGAAGATACGCATCAGAGATATGGTGAAATACGGTCAGAACATGCAAACTCTCCTGTTGCATCCACTGTGTGCCAGGCGTGGCTCCCCACATGCGTGTGGCTTGCTCCTGCGACCCCACAGACAGGGTAGACGCCACCACACCCAGTTCACAGATCAGAGACACCCACTGGGCACCACACTGCGAGTTCATGGTAGAAAAGGGCCTGATGCTCCAGGTGCCTCTAAACAGACCCTGGGAAGGGAGGGATCACTGGAGGCTGCGGTGAGGGCTGGGCCCCCAGGCAGGGCAGAGTCCAGGCTGACCAGGGCAGGTCATGCTGCAAGACAGCCACGGATTGCATCAGGGGCCCGGCTGCCGCAGTGGCCTGGAGATCCCCAGGCCGTCCTGGGTGATGCAACCGGGGCGAGGCTGGCCTCAGCCTGCCTTGAGGGCTGCAGGAGCCCCAGATCCTGGCTCATGCATCCCTGCTCCCTCCCTCCCTCTTCCCTCATATCCCAGGTCCTCCCCAGCTGGGAGACCACCCTTCCTCGGTGGCGGTGGCGGCGCGCCCTTTGGTTTCTGTTTGTGTTTGGGAAACGAGTGTTGTAATAAATAAAAGCTGCTGTGTCACTTCTCCCAGGGGCCAGCCCACCGCTCAGTTGCCTGGTTTAGTGTATTATTATTTAAACAAATGGGCTTGGCTGTGTTCCAGGGAAGGCTGATTGGTTCACACAACAGGCTCCAGGGATCCTCGTGTGGCCCCAGGACCCAGCTTGGCTGAGACCGATCGGATTAGTTTTGATCTTTCTTTCCTTTCTTTCCTCTTTTCTTTCTTTTCCTTTTCTTCTTTTCTTCTTTTTCTTTTCTTTTCTTCTTTTCTTTTTCTTTCTTTCTCTCTCTCTCTTTTTAAAGGAGTTCTTTTTTCTGTTTTTTTTTTTTTTTTTTTGAGTCTCGCTCTGTCACCCAGGTTGGAGTGCAGTGGCGTGATCTCGGCTCACTGCAAGCTCCACCTCCTCGGTTCATTCACACCATTCTCCTGCCTCAGCTTCCTGAGTACCTGGGCCTACAGGCACCCGCCACCACGCCCAGCTAATTTTGTTTTTGTACTTTTAATACAGATAGGGTTTCACTGCGTTAGCCAGGATGGCCTCCATCTCCTAACTTCACGATCCGCCCGCCCTGGCCTCCCAAAGTGCTGGGATTACAGGCATGAGCCACTGCACTGGCCTATGTTTTATTCTTTTGTTTGAGACAGAGTCTCTCTCTGACACTCAGGCTGGAGGGCAGTAGCACAATCTCAGCTCACTGCAACCTCCACCTCCCGGGCTCAAGCGATTCCCCTGCCTCAGCTTCCTGAGTAGCTGGGATTACAGGTGCCCACCACATCCAGCTAACTTGCGTTTTTTTTTTTTTTTTTTTTTTTTTTTTCGAGATGGAGTTTTGCTCTTGTTGCCCAGGCTGGAGTGCAGTGGTGTGATCTCAGCTCACTGCAACCTCCGCCTCCCAGGTTCAAGCGATTCTCCTACCTCGGCCTCCTGAGTTGCTGGGATTACAGGCGCTCACCACCATACCTGGCTAATTTATTTATTTTAAAAATTTTTTTGAGATGGAATCTCGCTCTGTGGCCTGGGCTGGAGTGCAGTGGTACAATCTCGGCTCTGCCTCAGGTTAAAGCAATTCTGCCTCCCAGGTTAAAGCAATTCTCCTGCCTCAGCCTCCCGAGTAGCTGGAATTACAGGCACCTGCCACCATACCCAGCTAATTTTTGTATTTTAGTAGAAACAGGGTTTCACCATGTTGGCCAGGCTGGTCTCGAACTCCTGACCTCAAGTGATTTACCCGCCTCAGCCTGCCAAAGTGCTGGGATTACAGGCGTGAGCCACGGTGCCCAGCCTATTTTTTAGTATTTAACAGAATTCAGGACAAGTCACATAATCAATGATTCGTTACTTTATACACAGGAAGTCTTCTGTTATACAACTGGTTGTGAACAGAACAAAGCTCTTACAGCCTTTAGATGGCCAAAGAAATTCTCAAAGCCTGGGTATGTCCAAAAAGACTTCCACCACATCTTTTAAAAAATGTAGACTCTCAGCCGGGTGCGGTGGCTCACGCTTGTAATCCCAGCACTTTGGGAGGCCGAGGCAGGCAGATCATGAGGTCAGGGGTTTGAGAATAGCCTGACCAACATGTTGAAACCCTGTGTCTACTGAAAATACAAAAATTAGCCAGGCCTGGTGGCACGTGGCTGTAATCCCAGCTACTCGGGGGGCTGAGGCAGGAGAATCACTTGAACCTGGGAGGCGGAGGTTGCCGTGAGCCGAGATCACACCGCTGCACCCCAGCCTGGGCGACAGATCCAGACTCCATCTGAAACAAAACAAAACAAACAAAACAAAACAACGTCCACTCTCTCCCCGGTTCAGAGGACTGGTGGAGGCTACGTCTGCCTCCCCGGGAAGCCCTCAAGGACTCGTCGAAGTCTCCGGCTTGCCGGTGTCCAGCGGGGGACACAGTTCCGCCCTCTGCACCGGGAGCATCATGTCAAGTCTAAGAAAGCCCTGCAGGACCAGCCGTCTCCCACCCGTCGTGGAAAAGCCCATCGGCACCCCTCTGACTCCCGCGTGGGAATCACCAGGCCACCACCGTCAAACGGCCTCCCGCAGGCAGAGACGGCAAATCCAGTCCTCCCGTGCCCAAGGGAGGGCTCATCGCTCTGCCACAGTCCCCGCAAATCTCCAAATACAACCCGGATGTGTCTCCCTCACCGCCCTCGTCCAGGCCACTGCCTCTCCCTGGAAAATCCCAGCCCTGCACTCTTACTGGCCTTGCATCCACCCGTTCTCAGGGCAGCAGCCAGATGGACCTGCAGAAAGCTCCGTCTCATCAGGCCCCACTCTACCCGAAACCCTCCCGTGGCTCCCCTGAGCCTGCACAGTAAACACAGAAATCCCTGACACCCCGGCGTGTCCTCAGGCTCTCCAGAGCACCCAGCACGTCCCTGAAGCACCCAGGGCCTCCCCAGAGCACCCAGCACCCAGGACCTCCTCAGAGCACCCAGCACCTTCCTAGAGTACCCAGCACCTCCCCACAGCAACCAGTACCGCCCCAGAGTACCCAGCACTGCCCCAGAGTACCCAGCACCTCCCCAGGGTACTCAGCATCAGGCAGAGGGCCTAGCACAACCCAGATCACCCAGCACCGCCCAGAGCACCCAGGACTCCCCGGAGCACCCAGCACTCCCCAGAGCACCCAGCACTGCCCGGAGCACCCAGCACTCCCCAGAGCACCCAGCGCCGCCCAGAGCACCCAGCACTCCCCGGAGCACCCAGCACTCCCCAGAGCACCCAGCACTCCCCGGAGCACCCAGCACTGCCCAGAGCACCCAGCGCCGCTGGCTGCCAGGGCCTGTGCGCAGCCTCCTTCAGCTCCTGCAGGCTCGGCTTCCCTCCCCAACAAACACCGCCCCCCTGCCTCATTTTCCTACCAACATCTGATCACTGCACACTCCACCCACGGGTGACACGCTCTCACAGGTACAGCCTCATCTGCTTGGCTGCCTTGTCTCCCCGCTGGAATACAGGAAGCTTTACAGAAGATTTCACAAGATTACGGATTTGGCCTGTTTGGTTCAAGGATGTGGCCCCAGCACCTGAAACAGTGCCTGTGGCTTAATAGGTGTTTGTTGAGTGAATAAAGAGTGACGGGAGGCTGGGGGCGGCGGCTTACACCTGTAATCCAAGCACTTTGGAAGGCCGAGGCGGGCTGATCACTTGAGGTCAGGAGTTCAAAACCAGCCTGGCCAACATGGTGAAACCGTCTCTACTAAAAATACAAAAATTAGCCAGGCGTGGTGGCGGGCGCCTGTAGTCCCAGCTACTCGGGAGGCTGAGGCAGGAGAATGGCTTGAACCGGGGAGGTGGAGCTTGCAGTGAGCCGAGATCGCGCCACCGCACTCCAGCCTGGGCGACAGAGCGAGACTCCGTCTAAAAAAAAAGAGTGAGAGAAATGCAGGCACCCGCAGGGCACCGGCCGAGTGCTGGGAGGAGCCCAGGCCCCATGGAGGCTCCCGCCAGAGCCAGTGCCAATGCCATGTGACAGGAGCAAGCCAGGGTCCCCACCATTGTGCAAGTGCAGGGGAGACCAGTGGCAGAGGCCAGGAGACCTCCAGAGAAAGGGAGGGAGACAGAGAGACAGATGGAGAGACAGAGATATAGAGACAGAGACAGACAGAGACAAGGAAAGACAGAGACAGGGGGAGAGAGAGAGAGGGAGAGGGACAGAGATAGAGACAGAGAGACAGATGCAGAGACAGAGCTATAGAGACAGAGACAAGCAGAGACAAGGAGAGACAGAGACAGGGAGAGAGACAGAGATAGAGACAGAGAGACAGAGACAGGGAGAGAGACAGAGACAGGGAGAGAGATAGATGGGGAGACAGAGATATAGAGACAGAGAGGCAGAAACAAGGAGTGACAGACAGGGAGAGGGACAGAGATACAGAGAGACAGAGACAGGGAGAGAGAAAGATAGAGACTGAGATGGAGAGACAGACAGAGATACAGACAAAGAGACAGAGAGAGCTAGAGACAGAGAAATAGAGTGGGGGTGACAGAGTGAGCGAGAAGGCGAGGATCCTGCTGCTTTAAGAGGAGAAACCAGGGGGGCCCTGTCCTGCAGTCACAGTGGAAGGCCCTTGACCTGGTGGAGGTGGAGAGTGGCCAGCAGTGGGTCTGTCTCCTCGGCTCCTCCCATTTCTCAGCCTCAGCGGGGTCCTGCCTGCCTGGCCTGGGCTCGGGAAGGCAGGGTGCAGAGTGGGCGCAGAGCCAGCCTGGCCCATCACAGCTTGGGGTGAAGTGGCCCAGAGCCAGGCACCCCCATGAAGCCATGGTGCCCTAAAGACCACCCGGAAGCTGGGAGGGGTGGCCCCAGCTCACACTGCAGTCACACCTATGGGTCCAGCTCGGCTGCCCTGGAGCAGTGTCCCCTGGCGTCCTTAGGATTCCCATAAGGGTGTCCTGCCACCTGTGGTCCCTCCACCTGGGCACGGGACGTGCTGCTCTAAGCCTGACCTCAGAGTGTGCCCACTGGCTTCACACCTAGCTCGGGCTCTGCCCCTCACTGAACGCCTGGGCTTGGACAGCTCTCTGCCCCCTCTGGGGCTCAGTTTTCTCATCTGGGAGACAGAAGTAACCTAGCCCCTCCGCTCGGGGAGGCTGCCAGGATTCAGTGAGTTTGCAGTCGCAGATCGCAGAGCAGGCGTGTTAGCTGTCACTCATGATGCTTTGGGGTGATCTGGGTCCCGCCAGAGCCTCCTAACCCCCACAATCCGCTCCCCGCAGGGTTTCTGAAGGAGACCAGGAGGGTGGCAGGGAGGTAGAGGTATGGCGGGGATCTGGGGCCACCCACCCGCTGGGCAGCCTCGGCCCATCCACCCTGGATGTTATGCACTGAATGTCTGTGTCTCTTCAAAGACATCTGTGTGTGTGTGTGTGTGTGTGTGTGTGTGTGTGTGTGTGTGTGTGTGTGTGTGTGTGTGTGGTTTTTAAGTTTTTTGTAGAGATTGGGTCTTGCTGTGTTGCCCAGGCTGGTCTTGAACTCCTGGGCTCAAGCAATCCTCCCACTTTGGCCTCCCAAAGTGCTGGGATTACAGGCATAAGCCACCGTGCCTGGCCACCAAAGTCACATTTTGAAACCATGACCCCCCCCTTGTGATGGTGTTAGGAGGGGCCTTTGTGAGGTGATTTGGGTTAGATGAGGTCATGAGGACAGGGCCCCCACAATGAGATTGGTGCCCTGGTAGGGGGTGAAGGGACCAGAACCTTCTCTCTCCGGCTTGTGAGGGCAGAGTGAGAAGGTGCCAGCCTTCAATCGGGAAGTGGGCCTCTAAGAACCCAACCCTGCCGGCATCCTGACCTCAGACTCCTGCAGAGTGGTGGGAAAGAAAATGCCTGTGTGGAAGCCGCCCAGTCTACAGCAGCTTGTCACGGCAAGCTGAGCTGAGACACCGTGCCTCAGTTTCCCTCCCTGTAACAGGAGCTGGAGAGGGTGTGTCCTGGCCCCGGAGGTCTCCCATGTGGAAGCCACCCAGTCTACAGCAGCCTGTCACGGCAAGCTGAGCTGAGACACCGTGCCTCAGTTTCCCTCCCTGTAACGGGAGCTGGAGAGGGTGTCCTGTCCCCGGGGGTCTCCCATGCAGAGGTGTGCTTGGTCACAAGGCTGGGTCATGCTGAAGGCAGCCAGGGCCTGGGCCTGGCCGCGTGGCTCAGAGAGACCCTGGGCCCCCAGTCTGACCTCCCCGGGGTGGAGGGAAGAAGGGAAGAGGTCCTTGCCCCTCACTGGGGTGGTACGGGTCCTCTGACCTCCTTCTGAGGGTTTCTGACCGTGGCTGCAGGCTGGCGATGCCCTGTATCCTGGGCATGGGGGCACAGCTTCTCCAAGTTGGGCCAGCCCAGCCTGGGGTACAAGCAGTGACTGAAAATCCAGAACGTCACGTGAAGTCTCCAGGGGTTTAGATGGTAACTCAGGCGAAGATGGAAGACTGTCTGCTGAAGACACAGAACCGAGGTCCCGTCACGAGGAATGTGCAGGCAGACGGGCCGGGGGAATGGACCACAGAAGGACGGGCTGGCAGCCCTCTTACGTGCTGAGGTCACGGGGGTCGGGGAAGGCCCGAGAGCTGTGCTGGGACGAAGGCCGTCCTGAGTGAGGTTGTTCCTGCAGCATCCTCTGATCTGAGATCCACTGCCTGCGTGTCTTTCCCAACTCTGACCTTGGGAGGACACCCTGGGTTCCAGGAGACACAGAAGCGTGCTCAGGGTGGTCAGCGCCTCCCAAAGGATGCAGAGGACTCTCATGCTGTGTGTGCAGCTTTCTATGAACATGAGATCCTTTCCACAAAACAACACACCCTGCCTGAGTGTTCCTTATCCGAGATGTGCAGGACCAGAGAAGTGTTTTGGAGCTCAGATTGGAGTTTGGAACACTGTATTTGCATTATACTTACAGGTTGAGCATTTTTTTTTTCTGCTTTTCTTTTTTTCAAATACTACCTCTTAGCCAGGTATGCTGGCTCATGCCTGTAATCCCAGCACTTTGGGAAGCCAAGGCGGGTGGATTACCTGAGGTCGGGAGTTTGAGAGCAGCCTGACCAACATGGTGAAACCCTGTCTCTATTAAAAATACAAAAATTAGCCGGGCGTGGTGGCGCCTGCCTGTAATCCCAGCTACTCGGGAGGCTGTGGCAGGAGAATGACTCAAACCTGGGTGGTGGAGGTTGCAGTGAGCCGAGATCTCGCCACTGCACTCCAGCCTGGGCGACAGAGTGAGACTCTGTCTCAAAAAACAAAAAAGTGAAATCCCAAATGTTCTGTGTGCACCCCAAGCCCGTCAGTGCTCAAAAGGTTTTGGGGGGTTTCTTTGAATGTGGCCTCAGCTGCATGTGCGTATCGAAAGGTGGGGGCTCGTGAAATGTGCCGTGGGCGGGTGTGAAATGTGGCCAGGCAGGCAGGCCCGCCAGCCCATGTCTGTGCCGTGGAGACTAGAGGACTGTGCGCCGGCGGGAGGACTGGGCCCCGCAGAGCGGCTCGGCTGCACCCTCTGAACAGGAGGGTCCCGCAGGACAGACACGTCGCTCGCCGGTCACAGTGGGGGCGGGGTGAGGGACCCCAGGTGCTGTGGATCCGGAGGCTGGGAGCAAAGGGAGCAAACGACAAAGAGTGGCTGGAGCTAGAACGAGCCCCATGCAGGGAGCACCTGCCCTTCCTCTGAGGCGCACCCAGGTCCCGGTGCTTGGCCAGGCATCACGGTCCAGTGCTGCTGGGCAGGCAGCATCCCAAGTGGCTCACCCAAGAACCGAGTGCCTTTCCTTGGGCACCTCCCACACTGAGAATCCCGCCGCCCACCTGTGATGCCCCTGCCTGTAGCACCGAGGCTCACCCCTCACAGGGCCTCAACTCTCCCGTCTGTGAGAGTGGCTCGGGGACCCCTCGGGGCACGAGGACGGGAAGAGACACAGGGCGGGAAGGGCTGATGAACAAGGGAGATACGACTGGCCAGACCTCCTTGGAAGCCTCCACCCCAAGTGCAGGCGTGTGGGCCCCCGGTCAGGGCCAAGCCCCTTGAGGCCCAAGGACGCCCACCCGATGGCCCTGGAGCACAGGGAGCCGGGCGAAGCCGCTACAAAGCAGGGAGAAGTCGTGTTGGTCTGGAAAGCGTCACAAGGGGGACGTGCCGTGGCACCGCGTGGGGGCTCGTCTGTGGGGAGGGCTGCCCCACTGGGGACCTGGGCACGGAGGCCCTGTGGGCTGGCGGGAGCACCAGGCAGTCGTGTGGGTAGGGTTGGCGGCGCCGGCACAGACAGAGGCAGGCCCCCAGCCCAGGATGCTCCCTCCAGGGCTGCGGGAGGCTGGTGGCCGGTGCGGCCTGACTGGGCACCCCTCTGGAGCGGCCACCTCTTGGCTTGCCAGTCACGCAGTCACTCGCTACTGGACAGCAGCCTGAGTCTGCCCAGCCCTGGTGGGCAGTGTCCTCTGCTGGCCTTCCAGCACCAGGGTGGCCTGTCCTCATCCCGCGCCAGCACCTCCCCCAGGGATTCTGGCGCAGTCCTTGCCCTCTGTGGCCAGGCTGTCCCACCGCCTCTGTCCTCTCATGGGCCTGTGCTGTGCGTCATAGCGCCAGGGCCTGGGCCACTGTCCACAGGACGCCTGGTGACAGTGGCAGCAGCAGCAGTAGCAGCAGCGAGGTGGTGGCCACCAGCAGGCCCGGGGCCCCCGGGAGAGAGGAGGCCTGGGAGGTGCATGAGCAGACCTCGTAGCCGTCCTCCGAGCGGCTCTGGTCATGCTGTCCCGGAGGGGCACGGGGCCCCTCCGCCCCATCGATGCCCGCGGCCGCAGAGCCGTCAGCCTGTGGGTCTCCACACACCAGCCAGTCCCGGGCTGTGGACTGCGGGTATCCGGGTGCCGCCTCTAGCTCGCCATCCAGCACTTTCCAGTATTCCTGGCCACGGAAGAAGTAGGAGGCACCTGAGAAGAGAAGGGAGCACTGAGCTCAGGGAGGGCTGCAGCGGGAGGGGCTTGGGTGGGGCCAGACAGCAGGGGGCTTGCGCTGGACTGCAGTGGGGGTCGGGCCAGGTGAGGGGCAGCTCGAGCTAGACGGCAGGGGGCACCCAGATCGTATCTGAGACGGCGTCAGCATCTGCTCAGCTGCGGCGGCTCTGCAGGCAGGTCACAGGCCTGGGAAGCTCTGCAGGAGTCCGCTGGGGCAGGGGATGGACCAGGAGACCCTCAGAGTCTCTTTCCCTTACTGGATAGTTATTGAGGGCCCACTCTGTGCAGGGCTGTTCCAGGTGATGGGGATGCAGCATTGAAAACAAAACAGAGGATGCTGCCGTCCCTGGAGCTGACCCTGTGGGGAGGTTTCTTCTACCCTGTGGGACACGGCAGGGAGCACGGGGTGATGCTCAGGAGGGCGTTTGGCAGGGCTGGGTCGGTGAGGGAGGGGTTGCATGGACATCTTAGGAAAGTGTGCCCAGACGAGGGCATGGCAGGTGCCAAAGCCCTGGGGCAGCAGCATGGCTGGGGGAGCAGCAGGGGCGAGTGAGTGCTGAGGGCAGCGCAACCAAGTGAGGCTCATTCAGGAGGCTGAATTCACTTTGGGGAGTGACTTGGGACCCCCGCAGGGTCGGCTGCTCAAGGCGAGGGGCTGGGACCCTCAGAGCCCACACCGACTGGGGCCGTCCTCCTTTCAGGGAACCTCTTGGCTGCCCTGTCATGATCTCCATCTCCTGGTGGGGAAACTGAGGCCGCACGGCCCGTCCCCGCAGCCGGCACTCACCGTCGGACCAGCGCATGGCGTCGTCCAGCGTGCTGGGGACACCCCTCCACAGGGGGCTCTGGGCGGGGTAGCCAGGGTCCATGCGCCTCGTGTGGTCATCATAGCGCCAGTACAGCTGGTCCTTAAAGAAATAAGTCCTGTCATTGTGGGCCCAGGAGAAGGCAGCATCGATCCCACCAGGCGGGAGGCTGAAGTCGGAGACGGGGCGCGGGTATCCTTCCTCTACGTTATTGTCCTTGAACACCCAGTACCTGTCTCCTGGGGGCGAGAGAAACAGCTGTGGGCCGGGGCTCGGCCCCACCCCGAAGGGCAGGGGGCTCCAGCCTTTCCTTCTCCCCTGCGTCGGCCGCCCTTGTCCTGACCCCTCACCCGGGCCTGATGGGACAGCGGCTACAGTGCAATCACCCCACATCACAGCAGCCACATGGATACGCAGTGAGCACCTACTGTGCTCGGCCCGGGCCGTCCCATCCAGCCTGCGGACACTGCCGGCCACCCCTTTATCGATGGAAACAATGACTCGGGCTAAACTACAGCCCATGACATGCCATTCTATTATTACTATTTGTTTCTGAGATGGAGTCTCACTCAGTCACCCAGGCTGGAGTGCGGTGGCTTGATCTCAGTTCACTGCAACCTTCGCCCCTGGGTTCAAGCGATTCTTGTGCCTCAGACTCCTGAGTAGATGGGACTACAGGCATGCACCACCACACCCAGCTAATTTTTGTATTTTTAGTACAGACGGGGTTTCACCATGTTGGCCAGGCTGGTGGTGGACTCTTGACCTCAGGTGATCCGCCTGCCTCAGACTCCCAAAGTGCTGGGATTATAGGCATGAGTCACTGTGCCTGGCCTTTTTTTTTTTTTTTTTTTTTTAATAATCTTGTTACATTGCCCAGGCTGGTCTCAAACTCCTGGGCTCAAACAATCCTCCCTTCTCAGCCTCCTAAAGTGCTGGGATCACCGGTGCGAGCCACTGCACCTGGCCGACCACTCTTTCTGCACAAGGGGCTAGAACGTCTTCACCGAAAAGACCAGAAAGGACCTCTTTCAAGGCCTAACTGTGTGAGTCTTTTTTTTTTTTTTTTTCCTTTGAGACAGGCTTGCTCTTGTCTCCCAGGCTGGAGTGCAATGGTGCAATCTCAGCTCACTGCAACCTCCATCTCCTGGGTTCAAGTGATTCTCCTGCCTCAGCCTCCTGAGCAGCTGGAGACTACAGGTGCCCACAACCACACTTGGCTAATTTTTGTATTTTTAGTAGAGACGGGGTTTCACCATGTTGGCCAGGCTGGTCTCGAACTCCTGATCTCAGGTGACTCGCCCGCCTTCCTCCCAAAGTGCTGGGATGACAGGCGTGAGCCACCATGCCCTGTGTTAAATACACATTTCTCCCAAGAAATACAGATGGCATTGAGCACCTGAAGATGGTCGTCACTAGAGAAACGCCCTCAAAACCACCATGAGACGCCCCTTGCCCCGACTGTCAAGTACATGGAAAGTCACACGTGTCGGGAGGATGTGGGGACGGTGGAGCCTGGGCGCTGCTGGTGGCGTGTGAAATCGTGCAGCCGCTGCGGGAGACAGGACGTAGGCTCCCCAAAACATCAAAAGTAGAATTATCACATGATCCAGCATTCTGGCTTCTGGGTATAAATCCAAAAGAACGGAAAGCAGGGTCTTGGAGAGACGTTTGCACACTCATGCTCACAGCAGCGTCCTTCACAGGAGCCCAGAGTAGAAGAAACCCAAGTGAGCAGGCAAATGAGATGCAGTCCGTCCATGCCACGGAACGACGCTCAGCCTTAGCGAGGAAGGAAATCCTGCCACGTGCCACCGCGTGTATGAGCCCCGAGGACCTTCCGCTGAGTGACACGAGCCAGGCACAGAAGGGCAGATCCTGTCTATCCCACCGACATGGGGTCCCTGGAGCACTCAGAGCCATGGGACAGCAAGCGGAGCGGGGGTGCACAGGGGAGGGGAGGGGAGGGGCATGCATGTTTCATGGGGGCAGCATTTCCATTTGGGAAGTTGGAAATCTTCTGGAGGTGGATGCAGGTGACGGCTACACAGCAACGTGAATGTGCTTCATGCCACTGAGCTGTGCACTTAAAAATGGTTAAAACAGTAAACTGTATTTACCACACCCACAATTTAAAATGACCACAAAAACAGGGCTGGGCATGGTGGCTCACGCCTGTAATCCCAGCACTTTGGGAGGCCAAGGCGGGTGGATCACCTGAGGTCAGGATTTGGAGACCAGCCTGACCAACATGGTGAAACCCCATCTCTACCAAAAACACAAAAAATCTGCCAGGCACGGTGGTGAGTGCCTGTAGTCTCAGCTACTCAGGAGCCTAAAGCAGGAGAACTGCTTGAACCTGGGAGGTCGAGGCTGCAGTAAGTCGGGATCATGCCACTGCACTGCAGCCTGGGCGACAGAGTGAGACCCTGTCTCAAAAAAGTAAAGTAAAATAAAATTTAAAAATAAAAATAATATAAAATGACCAAAAAACGTCCAATGCTGGAGACTGGAAAGGGCTGTGATGTCTGTAAGCAGGGGAGGTATTAAGGAGATGACGGGATGACCAATGGGCCCTGCCCTGCTACGGCTGAGTAGGAACCAGGACAGGTGCGCCTGTTAGGAAACCAGGCAGGAGCAGGGGGTGCAGGGGACAGAGTTGACGCAGGGGTGGGACAGGCTGTGGCAAGAGACCCACATGTTCTCAAGAGAAACCTGCAGACACACATCCAGGTGACCACAGCGAACGTCACCAGGCAGGGCGGCTCGGGGCTCAGAACACATGCCGTCGGTGGCATGTCTGCCAGATGTGCAAAACCAGAACCTGATCCGGAGGAGACACCAGACCAGACAGGTCCACCTGGGGGAAGTGGCCCGAATACTTCTAACCCATGCAAGGCAGGGGAGCCGCACGTTACGGGACCCTGCTCGGGAAGGCTCTACAGGGCACCCTGGGACCTTCTGCAAGGTCGCCTGGGGGAGGTGAGGAGCAATGGGTTAGGGTTAGGGTTAGGGTTAGGAGGTTTGCAAGTCATTCTTTTTTTTCCTTTTTTTTCGTTTTTCTTTTTTAGTCCAGGTACTGTCTTTGGGGATTTTTTTTTTTTTAGACAAGGTCGTGCTGTTGCCCAGGCTGGAGTGCAGTGCACGATCATGGTGCAGTGCAGCTTTGACCTCCTGGCTCAAGTGGTCCTCCTGCCTCAGCCCCCCAGGTATCTGCAGTCTCTGTCCCTCCAGAAGGGATCAGGCCTCCAGGAACAGTCACCTGAGGGCTCCCAAGTGACGAGGGTGACCGAGTCAAATGCTAAGGGCTGGGCAGGCGATGGAGTGACAGGAAGCGGTTCCCCTGGCAGACACACAGAACACCCTCTACCTCCACCGGGAAACAGGGTCCCACCTGTGACTGTGGGAGTGGCTGCCACACTGGATTGAATGACGTACCCCAAACTCACATCCACCCAGAATCTTAAGACGTGACCTTACTTGGAAAGAGGGTCTTTGCAGCTGTGTTAGTTTAGATGAGTTAAGATGGGATTAGGCAGGCCGGGCGCAGTGGCTCACATCTGTAATCCCAGCACTTTGGGACACCAAGGTGGATGGATCACCTGAAGTCAGGAGTTCGAGACCAGCCTGGCCAACATGGTGAAACCCTGTCTCCACTAAAAATACAAAAATCAGCCAGGCGTGGTGGTGGACACCTGTAATCCCAGCTACTCGGGAGGCTGAGGCAGGAGAATTGCAACCCGGGAGGTGGAGGTTGCAGTGAGCCGAGATCACACCACTGCACTCCAGCCTGGGCAACAGAGACTCTGTCTCCAAAAAAAACCCAAAAAAACCCCATAAAAACCAAATGGGATTAGGGGACCTGAATCAAGGCCTGGCTTCCTTATAAGAGAAGACGTGGAGACGGAGGAGACAGCCTGGTGTGAAGCCAGAGGCGGCGGCAGGAGGGACGTGGCTGAGGGCGACACTGGACGTGGGAGAGGCCTGGGACAGCCTCCAGAGGGGACACACCCTGCCTACCCCTTGATTTCGGACTTGTGACCTCCAGACAGTGAGGGAAACTCCGGGTGTTTCAGCCCAGCATGGGGGCCTCTGTCCTGCAACCCTGCTGCCCCTGCCTGCCCCTGCTCCTGTCTCCTTTTCCTGCCCTTCATGGAGACTTGAAGGCAAGAGAAGTGCTTCCTGTAACACCACCACAAGGTCGCTCCTGGAATGGTGGGCAAAGGGGCTGACCGGGAAGAGGCAGCCCGGCCCCAGCAGCCACCGCCCCTCACGCTTCTGTCCCGAGCCTCCTCCAGGCCCCGGTGCTCTAGCTGCGGCCCCATCTTTGAGGTTCTTGGGATCCAGCAGGACTCCTCCTGCCTTGCACGGCCGTTCCCTGGGCTGGAACACTGTTCCCTAGTTTCTGCTTGTACAGCATCTCCTTAAGGAGACCTCCTCCCATTGCCCTTCATTTCTTTCTTTTTTTTTTTTTGAGACGGAGTCTCACTCTGTCACCCAGGCTGGAGTGCAGTGGTGTGATCTTGGCTCACTGCAAGCTCCGCCTCCCGGGTTCACACCATTCTCCTGCCTCAGCCTCCTGAGTAGCTGGGACTACAGGCGCCTGCCACTATGCCTGGCTAAGTTTTTGTACTTTTTAGTAGAGACGGGGTCTCACCACCTTAGCCAGGATGGTCTCAATCTCCTGACCTCGTGATCCGCCCGCCTCAGCCTCCCAAAGTGCTGGGATTACAGGCATGAACCACCACACCCGCCCTGCCCTTCACTTCTGACCACACTGAACGGCACCAGCAATCAGCTCCTCCTGACTTGTGGGTGGACTGTGCCCCGACTAGAACGACAGCAGGGCTTTCCATCGTTTCGCCCTCTGTGTGCCTGCAGTGGCTACCTCAGGATGGGGCATACAGTAGGTGCTCAGTATGTGCCTGCTGAGTGCACAAGCAAACCAGCCACTCTGTGCTCGACCAGCCTCTGGGTAGCCGTGGGGCTTACACGCAGCGGGATGCAGGCTGGACCCCCTCTGTGAGGCGGGCAGAGGGCCCGGGAGGCCCGGAGTGCGGGGGGAGGCCCGCCCACCTTTGAAGAAGACGATCTTGTGGTCGCTGGTGCGCTCGTACACGGCGTCCACGCCGTCCAGGTGCAGCGGCAGGCCCCGCCAGAAGCGGTGCATCTGTGCCGGCTGCAGGGACACCAGGTGCCGGTCCCGAGTCAGCCGCCAGAAGTACTTGCCTGGGGACACGGGGGGAGGGCCGGGCTGCAGAGAGGGTCTGCACCCACAGTGGGCCACGCCTCTCTGCCCACCGCCACGGGGACCCCGGCGGTACCTTTGAAGAAGAAAGCTTCACCCCGGATCTGGGCCACCGCGTCAAAGTGAGTGCTGCACCTGTGGGGCACGTCCTTCCTGGGCCTGCGGGGAGAGAGCCAGGTGGGCTGGGAGGCGGGGCCTGAGCAGCGTGGGACTGCGCATTCCTGGGGGGAGCCCCTATCCCTGCCTGGGGGTCTGCTCTTGAAGAGAAAGGCGAATTAAAACGGGGGTGCCTGTCCACTGCTTCACTGGGGGGCGGGGAGCAAGATCTATGCTCTGAGCATACAGAGCGCCAGGGAGCTGCGGGGAGGGCAGGAGCTCAGGGGTGGAGACTGGTGTAGCACCCAGGGCCTAGCGCCAAACACCCACGCCACGGGACCCCAAGCCCAGGCCTAGAACTCGGTCCTACAAGAAGCGTGTTCACAGCCACATGGCTGTAACAACAGAGGATCAGGGACAAGATGCATGTCCACTGAGAGATAACTCGAAACACAGAGTGTGGCTCCTTCACAGCTTTAACCGATAGGGTCACACGTGACATCTGAGGCTGGGTGACACAAGGTCACGGCTTCTACCGGCCTCTGGCAACACCAGCTCTCAGGACAACTTCACTCAGAATCCAGTTGCCGTGGGAGGGTCATGCCTCGTGCAGCAGCCCCGATGGCTGTCCCAGCTGGGCCCAGCCCTGGCCTCAGATGTGAGCCCAGGCAGTGAACGTCCCTGCCACTGGGGGCACAGGCCAGACACTCGCGGGCCCTATCTGACTTCCTGACGCTGGGAATCCATGGGCTTGATGAAACGTTCATCAAACTGGGCCGCTTGTCACGTGGCAGTAGCTGACACGGACGAGGGGGAGAGGAAACCTTGTTTGAAGCTGTCATTTCTGTGCGGGGCCCCTGGCAGGGCAGGGCTGGTATTGGAAGGGGTCTAAGAAAAGACACAATGTCACTGGGGGCTCATCTGGCCACACAGCTGTGCGTTTTCCAGGACTCCGAGCCACGATTTGGGGCAAATGTTGCCTGGGATGGGGATGAGGATAGACAGACCCCAGTAGGTGGTAACCATGGCCCAGGGCTTACGGGATGCTGGACCGGTTGTCTGGGGGCTCTGGCAGCAGGGGAGGCTCCTCGGGCTGCGCTGTGGGAGACACAGACTCCCGCACACCTATGGGAGACAAGGAGGAGGACAGCTTCAAACCCCAGACGCCCGCCTCCCCCCACATCCCACCGGCCCCTCTGAATCCCAGGGATGAAACCGAGGCCACTCAGCAGACAGGCTCTGCGGGGGCACAGCTGCAATCAGCGAGACTGCCGTCCCCAGAGTTGACGTAGAGGTGGGAGTCAGACCCCTCGCCGAGTTAAACACTCAGTGTGTGAGCAATGCCCTGCAATTCCACCTGGTGTACACCCTAAAGAGCTGAAGACAGGCGTTCCCACAGGAGCTCGTACAC